>NC_143053.1:85003636-85306666 GCF_052426305.1 Pelodiscus sinensis
AAAAATCTGCCTAACACAAAAATGATGCCCTTTTCCCTCCTAAGTGTGAAAATTGATCTATAGACTCACTTTGGCCTGAGGTCCAGGCTAGTAGGCAAGTGTAAATCCTGTACAGTGATGGGCCTAATATTGTATACTTGCAAAGTTAGAAACTGGGAGCTCTATACCATTGGAGAGGGAGATTCCTGGTTTCATAATGGGAGTCACAACATGATCCTCCTAGCGCTTAAACATTGAGATAGTAAACTTTAAATTCATGGCTTCACTGCATATCTATTTTAGGTAATTTCCTGGAATGTTTTTATTAGATTCATTTTTTTCTCCCTCTGAGCCCAGTACAATTGGTTTAATGGTAACTTAAGTGGAGGGACACAGGAAATGGAAACTTGTTTGAGAAATCTCTAAAACATTTATCCAATATGGGATTTCTTTATAAAATGTGGCAAATTCCTCCATGACAGCATATACCTCCCTGGCAATGAGGACTGATATAAAGACTTCATCAGTATTCATTTGGAATAATTTATTTTTACTTTAGCCACTCTTGAGTAACTCAGCCGCCTAGAACTCAAGCTACTAAAATCTTTATCCCACACCATATCATCACTTGATTTAGCTATCAGAAATAACTAGGTTTAGATTTTAAGGACTGAATGCATATTAAATTCATACTTGAAGTAACCTGTTCAGAGAACTTGACACGTGCTCCAAGGGCTGGATTTGTGGGAAATATTCCTACCCCTGCTACATGTCAGTCCAACCTATGATCCTACCACTGAAGCCAGGTACTGGACTGAGGGTTGGAACTAATGAGCGTTAGCTAATGACAACATGGCAATATTGCTGGTTTCAGCTGGAACCCTACTGATATATTTATAAATACATGTGTGTTTCTATTTAGGGCTTAGTGCAGTCAGACAGAAGAGTATGGAAAAATAAGGCTCTTGTAACCCATTTCTGAAGCCACATTAGAACAACAAACTGGACAATGGCAGGGGTGTGAGGAGTGCTATAGTTGTGTACCAAATGAAAATGGGCAAGGAATAGGCAAGAACTAGGCAGTGCCATGACACTGGCAAATGAGACATGAATGCTGTAACTTTTCAGGGGCTGTAAGTAAACTTCTACTTTAATACAATAGGAACCCTGGAGGTATTTTACTGACTACTCACTGCTCTTTCCTCTGGGATGTCCCTTAATAGTTACATGTTTGACCTAAAATGCAATAGTACATAGGTTTTTTTTTCTTTTCATCCAAATATTCTTGACTGGATTTCCCTGAATGTAATATTCCTAGTTCATTTCAGAAATGCAATAAATACATGCAGTTAAAGCATTTTCATTAAATATGAAAAGCCTGAGTGAAGCAGCTCAATTTATAAATGATTCAACAGGCCTTATGTTGAAAAGCATCTATTTGAAACACATTTATTATTAACTTTACAGTTTAGATGCTTTTCCCATAAGGCAGTCATTTATTAAATATTAATTTGTTGTGAGTCCACCCTACATGTTTGTTTTCACAATACCAAATACTACCAAATAACAACTGAATTTCAAAATGTTCCAATCAGTAGCTTTAGAGAAATCTCTGCTAAGGAGCCAGGCAGAAATGAAGCTTTCAGATTAGACAACATACATAGTGTAACTAAAGCAAAAAAAATTAAAGTATAATAACTAGCTCTAATTGAAAAGAGAAATATTGTTGGTTGTACATTATATTTATATGAAAATAAATTTATAATTAAGAATCTTTAATCTGCTAGCGGGGTTTACAATATTCAAAAGGCCTTAGTGGGAAAACCAGCTTCTTCACGGAAGTAGTGTTGGCTGGTTTCCTGAGTTATATATCTGCAAGAGCTACTCTGTATTCCAAGGGGAATTGTCCTCTTCATAATTGCCCATTCTTTGCCAACTGAATAGGTCTGTGCATTTACCCTGCTTATTCACCCATATGCAGTTTATTCCAATGATGGTTTTTTTGTGGCGGCAGGGGGATTCCCTCATTTAATAATGTCAGCGAGATGTGGAAGATTTAAAGGCACTGTCTCTTTCGAAAATGTGCTGGAGAGAAGGACAAATGGGACATGCAACATGGATGTTAACATAGCCCAATCAAGTGGAATTTTGAACCCAGAACTTCCCTCTTTCCCTAATTTTCAAAAACAGAGCAATTAGGCATGACTCTCATCAGTCTAAAATGAGATGATTTGGGTTCAGAAAATGTCTAAATTTCCCCTCCAAGGCATGATTATATTTGTTTATTTAAGTTGTCTTTCTCCAAGATGTTCCACATCTTACCCCACAACCTCCCATACTTCTGCCTCCTCCCCCTTGTGCAAAACTGTGGTTTATGCCCCCAAAGTTACCTGAACCAGTTGTATTATCTCAGCCAGCATGGGGAAAGACATCTCAACTGAGCATAAAAGAGATTGTGTCTAGCAGGAGATGGGCTCACTTTTGTGAGCAATTCCACAACTCTGCACGTAGAGATTTTAGTTGATCTTCGGGGTCGGTGGTTGACTAAACTTTCCACTAGCTAGGCAGACCTTCCACAGAAGTAATCACTATCAAAAGCCTTTCACACCTCATTGGGCAATCGGTACATTTGCTATATTGGGATTATATTTGCAGTTAACCTTTTCTTTATCAATCGATGTTGAGAAATCATGTATGTTGTTTAACTTTCCAGAAGAATCAGCAAACTAGGTCTGGTTGTGAAGAGATTAAACATCAGTGCAATCGGATGTCTTTTTCTCTCTTGGGATTTACTAAACACAATCCAAAACTTCATTATGAATCTATGTAAAGAACAAGTCAATACGTGACATACGTCTAGACTACAGGCTTTTGTCGACAGAAGTTTTGTCGACAGATACTGCCGACAAAGCTTCTATCAACAAAGAGCGTCTAGACTACATTCAGTTCTGTCGACAAAGCAAGCTGCTTTGTCGACAAAACCCTGTAGTCTAGACACAACCCTAGATGCAATAACACCTTCTGTCGACAGAACTCTGTTGACAAAAGGCGTTATGCCTCGTAAAATGAGGTTTACCAGTGTCGACAAAACTGCTGAGTTCTGTTGATGTTATGTCGACAGAACTCAGCGGTAGTGTAGACGCAGGTATAGTTTTGTCGACAAAAGTCCACTTTTGTCGACAAAACTCTGTAGTCTAGACACACCCTATTAGATTGAAAACAAAAATTCCATGACAGGGAAGAAGGAGAGTCATCCCTTTTTTATTCAGGTGGAGTGCTCTTGTAGTCATTGATGAGTCTCCACAGAGCTGCTGAGAGCAGGGAATCAAACATGGGTCTCCCAGATGAGTGTCCTAATAACACATCTATTCTGTGCTCAGCATCTGTCTTTGTCTCTCTCTTTCTGCAGGGAAGGGGAGAACTTCAAACAAATGGTCTCAATTTCACACAGATGTGGAATAGGAAACTTTTCAAATCAGTTTTTATGTGAGACGAGAGAACAATTTTCCACCCAGTTCTAGTGCTCAGCAGCATTTTATCATGGATATCTTGCAAGTTTAAATTTAAATGTGGGGCTTTCTTCATCTGTAATAACTATGCGTGATCATTGTTATTTTATTAATATTAAAAAAAATTTAAGTACTGCCAGGGTTCCAAATAATTTTATTATTTCCTCGGGAGCACACATCTGAAGAGCATGAAATATTCATGAAATACTTTTTAATTTCTCTAAATATCTATATCTATATTTTAGAGATTTGTGTGTCTGTCTGTCCATCCATCTCAGAGTCCATTTGTTCAAGAATTCTTCCTAATTGGTAATGGCTAAGATCCCTAAATTTGATATGCAGCTTCCTTTTATCCTAATTTAAAGCAAGGTTTGGGTTTGATTGTGCCTGGAAAATGGGATGTGTCTGGAATATGATTGTTTTCCATAACATGGAAAAGGAGGGGGCAAAGAGGAAGGATGCTATACTGCAGAGTGTCTGCTTGGGGCATTCGCACCAGTATGGGAGTGGCCAGCTGGGGGCCTGCCCCCCCCCACCCTGCCTGCCCCTCCCCTCCATATCCAGGCCAGAACTAAGTCTTCTACTTTAATAATGAATGTTAGGGCTAGGACACAAATCAATTCTCTAAATTTTTATTTTTTATCAATAGGCCCCATTCTGATCTCACAACACTATGAGGAACTGAAAATGCTTGAGGCTGCTACTCTGCATGGTAAGTCCAGACAAGTCTGGAGAAACTTCTTTGGATTTATAAATGAGATTGGAGTTTTTCCAGTTTACATTTTTATCCAGTACATATATCACAGATGTATAGTTCATGAGCATTCCCACTACATGATGCACTGCATTATGCATTTGTGGTGTTTCAGTCTTCCATATCAAATTGATTAAAGAAAAGTCACATGGATCTAAAATCAAATGCTATAAAGAGAAACATATGCCTGTCCAGAGACAGTTCTTTGAATAGACATTTTGACATTAGATGGTAGCATTTGTTCAGTGTTACACATGATTTAATTTTTCAGTGAAGGCATATTTTCCTTAATTTTCATACCACTCAAGGGAGAGGTAATGTCTAAAAACTAGTAAGGGCTTTAGCAGACCAAATGAAGTTCTGGATATGGGCTCATAGAAGTTATGACCTAACCTTATGAGGGAAGACCTCCTGGCCAGTGACAGAATAGGCTTTCTAAGTTCCTGGGTAGGTAGGTTTAATCCCCCTCCTGTTCAATCACGTGTCAATCACAATGGGCCAAAAGAAACCTGATATGGTTCAACAAGGACAAGTGCAGAGTCCAACAATTAGGAAAGAAGAATCTCATGCTTTGCTACAGATTGGGAACTAACTGGCTAAGTGACCGTTCTGCAGAAAAAGACTTTGGGTATGTCGACACTAGCCCCCTAGTTCGATCTAGAAAGGCTAATGAGGGTGACTGAAATTGCAAATGAAGTGTGGGATTTAAATATCCCGCACTTCATTAGCATGTTCCCGGCTGGTCGCCATTTTAGAAATTGACTAGCCCAAAGTAACTTACCACGTCTACATGCGGCAGTGAAACGGGATTCCAAATTAAAGCCCTAAATCAAATTAGCTGGTAAACCTCATTGCAGGAGGAATACCAGCTAATTCAATTGAGGGCTTTAATTCAGAATCCTGTTTCACTGCCGCATGTAGACGTGGGCAGTTACTTCGAGCTAGTCAATTTCTAAAATGGCGACCGGCTGGGAACATGCTATTGAAGTGCGGGATATTTAAATCCCACACTTCATTTGCAATTTCGGTCACCCTCATTAGCCTCCCTAGATCGAACTAGGAGGCTAGTGTAGACATACCCTTCAGGATTACAGTAGACAAGAAGCTGGATAGAGTCAGTATGTCCTTGTTGCCAAGAAGGCTAATGGCATATTGGGCTGCATTAGTAGAAGTATTGCCAGTAGATTGAGGGACTGGTAAGGCCATATCTGGAGTTGTCCATTTGTCCCTCCCTTCTTCCCGACTACAGAAAGGGTATGGACAAATTAGAGAGAGTCCCAAGGAGGGCAACAAAAATGATTAGGAGACTGGAGCACATGACTTTGAGGAGAAGCTGAAGGAACTGGGTTTATTTAGTCTGCAGAAGATAAGAAATGAGGGGGGATTTTACAGCAGCCTTCAGCTGAAGGAGGGGAGCGGTGGCTCCAAAGATCATGGAGCCAGGCTGTTCTCAGTGATGGCAGATGACAGAACAAGAAGCAATGGTCTCAAGTTGCAGTGGGGGAAGATATTTAGGTTAGATATTAGGAAAAACTATCCTAGGGGGGTGGTGAAGCACTGGAATGGGTTGCTTGGGGAAGTGGGGGAATCTCCATCCCACAGAGGTTTCTGAAGGCCCGTCTTGGCAAAGCCCTGACTGAAATAATTTAGTTTGGGCTGGTCCTGCTTTGAGCAAGGGGTTGGACTCTATCAAGTTTAATCTTCTATGATTCCCATATGTACAGTGAACTTTTAAAATGAAATATATACCTGTTACAGAGATTAGGTGGCAGAACTCTTCCTACAAATTCCATTTTCCATCACTGCCAGCTCCACTTCCCAAAAGATGATAGGCAGCCGGTTGGCTGAGGATATGGGGAATGAGCTGTGATGTGAGAAAGCAGTAGGAAGAGTGAACAGGTTTTGGGGAAGCATGTGGAGCTAGGATAGGTTTATCACATATGTGTGGATGGCATGATAATTATAGAGAGTTGTATGATGGGGGCCTGGAGTAGAGGCTACTTGCATTAGCCAATGGGCAAGAAGTAGGCAGTATGGATAATCAACCATTAATTCTAGTTCACTCTAGTTTACTCACATGTCACCCATGTTTACTCGCATGTCACCCATGTTATCATCCATTCCTTCACCCTAAGTCCTGCGGCGATGGGCTAGCTGTGAAACGGCAGGTGTGGATACACACTGGCGGCCACAGTGGCGAACCTGCACGCAGGCGGCTCAGGCTATAGGGTCGTCTTCCACTGATCTGAAGCAGCAGTGGTTTTCGGCAGCCACCTGGGCGACTGAGCAGTCCTTTTTAGGATAGCGCTGCTTACCTCCGTAGTCTGAAGAAGGGGCTAGAAAAGGTGCCCTAAAAAATGCCTGCTTCACCAATCCTGACCAGCTTACCGTGGCTGGTGGGAATCCCGCTTATGCAGTCGAAATACAAAGAAAACCAGTAACACTCCACTCATTCTTAGAGCGTGGAACATACGTACCCTCATGGATCATACGGATGCCGACAGACCCGAAAGGAGAACTGCCCTGATTGCCAAGGAGCTTGCTCGCTACAAGATCAATATAGCAGATTTGAGTGAGACCCGGCTGGCAGAGGAAGGACAGCTGACTGAAACTGGAGCAGGTTACACCTTCTTCTGGAGTGGGCAAAGAATAGACGAACGTCGCGAGTCGGGAGTTGGATTTGCTGTGCAGACAAATCTGGTGAATAAGCTATCCAACCTACCAAGAGGAATCAATGACCGGCTGATGGTGCTGAAGTTACCTCTGTCTGGGAAAAAGCAAGTCACATTTATTAGTGCTTACGCACCAACAATGACTAACCCAGAAGACATCAAGGACAAATTCTACCAAAACCTGGAAGAGCTGATTGCTACAATACCAAAGTCAGACAAGCTGATCGTCTTAGGCGACTTCAATGCCAGAGTTGGTACTGATCATGATTCCTGGAAGGGAGTCATTGGTCGATATGGCATTTCTAGCTGTAATAGCAATGGACATCTGCTCTTGAGGACATGTGCAACAAATGATCTCCTGATAACTAATACCGTGTTCCGCCTGTCCAAACATAACAGAACAACTTGGATGCACCCTCGCTCAAAGCACTGGCATCTAATTGACTATATAATAGTCCGCAGGAAAGACCGACAGGATGTCCGTGTGACCAAGGCTATGTGTGGCACCAACTGCTGGACGGACCACAGACTGCTCATCTCAAAGATGAACCTTAGGATTCAGCCTCCCAGACGTCCACAAGGCATTATGGTCCCAAAGCGCCTAAACGTCTCCAGACTGAAAGACAGCGGCGTCCAACAATCACTTGCTGATGCGCTGGCATTTAAGCTGGAAGCCACTGGAACTGACGCTGATATAGAGCCCAGCTGGGCAGCTTTCAAACAGCTGGTGTACTCCACTGCCTCCGAGTTAATTGGCCTCACCACAAGAAAGCACCAGGACTGGTTCGACCAAAACTGTGGAGAAAATCAAGGCATTGCTGGATGAAAAACATCGTCTCCATCGTGCCTACAGCAGTGACCCTAAGTCTGTAGCAAAAAAAGTTGCCTTCACCAAAATACGTCAGACTGTACAGATGAAGCTACATGAGATGCAGGACACATGGCTGAGCCAGAAAGCCGATGAGATCCAGGCCTTTACCAACAGACACGATATGAAGAACTTCTACAATGCTCTTCAGGCTGTGTATGGCCCAGTCACATCTGGTTCAGCCCCTCTCTTGAGCGCAGATGGTAGTACTTTGCTCACTGATAAGGAGAAGATCCTTAATCGCTGGGCAGAGCACTTTGCTGATGTCCTTAACAGGCCCTCTTCTATCAACGAGGAGGCAATGAACTGCCTACCTCAGGTGGAGATCAACGAAAGCCTGGCTGATCCTCCAACAGTACTGGAAACTCAAAAGGCCACTGAATTGCTCTCCAACAGTAAAGTTCCTGGAGCTGATTCTATTCCAGCTGAAATTTATAAATCTGGTGGACCCAAGTTAATTAAGAGGCTTACTGAAATGTTCTGTGAGATGTGGAAACAGAAACGCGTTCCGCAAGACTTCAAAGATGCGTCTATTATTCATCTATACAAGCGCAAGGGAAATCGCCACTCTTGTGACAACTACAGAGGACTCACTCTGCTCTGTGTTGCAGGAAAGGTACTCGCCAGAATACTTTTAAGCAGATTCACACAGCACCTTGACCAAGGTCTCTTGCCGGAAAGTCAGTAGCCCACAAACAAAAGAGACTGCGTTATGCTGCAGAGAAACGTCTTCTTCGCAAGTCCAGGGCTGGTATCTTCTCTTCCTCCGGTCGGCAGTCCAATCTTTCATGTCCCCACTGTAACCGTCACTTTCGGGCTCGGATTGGACTAATCAGCCATCTCCGAACCCACCCGCAACTAAACTGATGACACTGGAGGTCCTCATTGACCTCGATGGATGAACAGCAGCAGTTCAGATGGGAACTCCAAGAATGGATGATATGATAAAGATCCAGTATATGGTCTTCCATTCTGAAGTCAGAACACGGATGGACTTTGAAATCTGGAAAACTGCAATCCTTATTTATTTGTTACTGAATTCAGAGCTTTCTGCATTTTTACCTTAACTTATTCCAAGACTTCACTTTGTAAATTGACCCAGGTGACAAATACTTTATAGTGACATCATGCAAAATTTGGAAACCAATTGAAAAGTTATTAAAGAAAACAAAGTTAGTTAGTTAAATATGTCTGAATATTCAGAGAAAGAACAACTGCATACAAAGGACTATTAATTAGAAAAATATGCAAATCAGCCCACAAGTGAAAGTAAAATAGAAATAATCGACTTGAGTGCCAATTTCTATTGAACATGTTGTACAGTTTGCATGGATAGATATGTGTTGGCTGAGCGGCCAGAATTTCAAAACCACAATAATGTTTTATCATTGAAGCAGCCTTTAAACCAATTACAATATATACTTCTTGCAGCTAGAAAGAAAAGAGCTAGCTTGTTTGTTTGAGTTTTTTTTAGAGAAGAAATGTTGTGAAATTCTTAAGACAGATTTTTTACTCTGATTCTTTCTCCTCCTAGGTGATGTAACAGCATACCCCACACAGATAAAATGTCTTCTAAAATGTCTGCATTTGACAGCATGGAAATGCGTACCAATAATAGGAAACACACTCTTCACTTTTAGCCCACCTCAGGCAAGGAAAGAAGCATGTAGACAGGCTTTATACACTGTACTCTGAAATGCAACAACCTGGTTTCTTGCAAAACACCCACAAGAATGAGTTCCAGGGAAAAGGACCCATCATACACAAGGTCTGTCCTTTGATTACTAGTAGCACAAATAAGGACTGTTAAAAGCCTCCCTTTCCAACTTAATAGTTTAAAGAGTGCCTAAAATAGTGCTGTTTCAACCAGAATATGGATAACACCGCAGATTAATATAAACTCCACTAATTGCACTCAGAAAGCAAATAAAAAGTCAGAACAGTATACAAAGCATCCTGCATAGGTATAAGGTATGCAGAATGCCTTGTACATACACACTATATAATTGTTTAAAATGTCTATTTCCTGATAAGCACATATGCCACATTTCTGGGAAGCAACTATGCACTCTGTCCCTAACCTCTTTAAACTGCTGCTCACTAATTCACATTCCATCTGGTGTTTTGTCCAAGACTTGACTAATCAGAGGGAAGGATGGCCTTGTCTTGTGCATCAGGCACTAGACTAGAACACAGATTTCTGGAGTCTAAGTCTTAACTCTGCCACAGACTTCTTCTGACATTGAATTGTCATTTAATGTCTGCATGCCTTAGCTCACAATCTGTATCATTCATCATCTCTCAAGGATGTCATAAGGACAAATTCATTAACATTTGAGAGTCACTCACATAATAGCAATGAAGTCATATGTGCATTTATATGATTGCAGAGCTCACTGGAAGTGATTGACATTGTTGCCACCAATATTTACCACAGAATTTCACAATATTGTGACCAGCTTCAATTGACAATACAAGAAAACATGCAAAGTCAGTTAGCAGATTTCAACCATGCCCTTTAAGCAAATTTTCCTTAATGGTGATGAGTCTCAAATGATCATTAGCAGAGAGATTACATCCAAATTTTTAAATTCTCTAAAGCAGACATTTTGTTTGAGGGAAGGGGATTGTACCTGTAGGAAGAGAACATTTCATTCATCTCTCTACCGTAATCCCAAATGCCACCAACGCTCTGTAATCTAATAAAGAAATTTATAGAAAGAGAGCTGTAGAAAAATTAGATTCTGTTTTTAATTAACAATTATGACAGTCTAAAAAGTGCCCTTTTTCTATAATGCATTTTTCCTAATGTTGAAAAGACAACGTTTTCGTTATCAAAAGTTGATGTTAGTGTATTTACGATGTACTTTTTGCTACTGTGTTTTAATTCCTCACAGAATTTGTGAAAATATCATTGATTACTATAGATTGAAATAACATTAAATCTGATTTCCACAGCTAAGGTCAATGGGCTTTTGCATTAGCTGAAGAGTCAAAACAAAACTTATGAATTTAAAGTAGCTAATGTAAATGCATAAAGTTATTATAATTCTTGTACTTCCAGGCACAAATGATAAACAGCAAAGATAAGGAAGAATATTTTCTTCCATGATACTATGCAGGATTACTAGGTCTGATTCTTCTGCATATTAGTAATGTAAATGCATTTTAGAGAGTTTGTGCGCCTGTCTGTGAATCCGTTTGTTCAAGAACTCCTAAACAGTAAGAGCTAGGACCACCAAATTTGGTATGCAGCTTCCTCTTATTATAATTTAAAGCAAAGTCAGGGTTTGGTTGTGCCAAAACAATGGAAAGTGATTGTTGCACCTCAAAAGGAAGAGGAGGGGTGTGATAGCAGGGACAATTATACTTGTGAATGCCCAAAGGGGGCAGCAAGCCTGGGGGACAGTTATACTCACAAGTGACTATAAGGAGGCAACTAGTGATCTAGCCCAGTAGAGCAGCCGATGGCCAGCAGCACAGCCCCTGATGCCCAGGTCTAATCCCAAGGAGAAGCTGGTGGGCAGCCTGAGTGGGTTTCCCCACAACTTAATCCTGGGGAGAAGCCATCCACTGAGCTGTGAGATCCCTGACACCCACCAGGCCTGTCCTGGGGAGAAACTGGTGGGTGGCCAGAAGGACGCTTCTGCCCTGGGCTGATTCTAGGGAAAAGGAATCAGGTGACGAGCACAGCTCCTCCCCCACTCTGTCTCAAGGAGAAGCTGCCCACTTGGCCAAGACCCACCCCAATGCCCACCAGGCTGTGTGGGCCTCTCTGATGCCCACTGGGCAAGCCCCAGGGAGAAGCCAGGTGGAGACCTGCACCACCCCCCTCCACAAGCTGGCTTGGGAGAGAAACCAGAGGGTGGTCTGCATGGGCCCCCCACCATGGGCTGCTGGGTGGCCTTTGCAGCTCTCCCTTCTCTCCTCCCTCTCCAGCCCATTCCTAGGGAGAAGATGGCGGGTGGGTCACGTGACCGCCACCATCCCGGGCTAGTCACCTGGGCAACACTAGGTTAATTCTTCTACTGTCATATAAAAATCTCAGGTCCCTTTAATAGTTTCCATCATCATGCTGGTAAGCTTCTCATATACTGATGTGCTCCCTAAAAAGCTTCACTCCATAAAGCAAATCAAAATGATTGACTTTCTGCTATCCTTCATGTTTCAGTGTTTCATAATACATTTAAAAACATTCATGTTTGTGTTGGAATAACACCCTCTGGCACTAACTGTCTGTTCCTCATGAGGAGACTTGCAGACCTCCCAAAATCCTGTCCATTTTAGTCTGGACACTTATGTTGTGCCTTTTGAGCAGCCAGGTGATCTTCTGTGGACACTAAGGGCTTCCATTAGGCAACCCATTTGTCTTCATCTGCCACCAAATTTCCATGCCTTGGCTTCCCCCAAAATGTTTCACTTAGTTTGGACTCTCATTTAATAATTCTCTCTACTAGACAATGGACAGGTATCCACTAAGGATGAGTTTCAATGCATAGTATTAGGAGCATATAAAAATACACCTTTTCTTAAACTATTCTTCAGTGGCAAGAAATTGGCTTGGAGGACCAGTCTGAGGTTACGTGAAGACTGCAGGATTCTTTTGGAAGAAGCTTTTCAGGAAGAGATCTTCGGAAAAAACTTCTTCCGAAATAGAATGTCCACACTGCCAAAGCGCATCGAAAAAGTGATCTGCTTTTTTGAAAGATAGTGTCCATTCAGTGCGGACGCTATCTCGCATTTCAACTGTCATTACTATGGACAGAGTGGCCACCAAGGCACCTATGCTCTTCCTCTTCTTTCAAAAGAACTCCCTCTTCCCTGTCCATTCACTCCTTTTTCTGAAAGAGCTCTTTTGGAAAAAGGCTTCTTCCTTGTAGAAAGAGGTTTACCAATGTCGGAAAAACCCCTCTGTTCTTTCGATTTTCTTTCTAAAGAACGTGATTACGTTGTGTACGAAAGTGAAGTTTTTCTGAAAAAACTCTGTAGTATAGACACAGCCTGATAGTCTTCTTACTCGAGTTCAGCGGTAGCTTCCTACATGAGCAGTTGCTGGTAACCTAATAAAGCAACTCATGCAGGGGCTACTCAATCTGAGTAATTGAATTTGGCCCAGAATTGTATAATGGAATATTGCTCACCCATTGTGATGCAGTTACAAATGGTGAGATGAGTAAATCAGCCTTTCAACAAACGTTTTTCTTTTGTTCCATTTAATTGGAAAACAAAGCTGAATGACTTTGAGCTATCTCGAAAAGAAGCAATAGTGAAATATCTGTATCTCATTGTTTCCAGAGACAGGCAGGATTTTTAATTACAATAATACATATCAACTTTATGCAATCTAACCTAGATAAAACACAATTCAGCCAAATGTAAAAAGTAGAATTAAACCTCGCCACAGTAATAAGAATATCTAACCTATGATTCCAAGTATAATTGAATATATTTCTGTATCTTCTCCAGCTTTCAACTGTTCAATCTAAGAACCTTTTTTCAACTGAGACTCTTTCACATGAAATGTTTATTCACATAGAAATCACCACACAAGAATTGCTTGATAGTAATTTGCATAAATAAAAAGCATCTTTGTATTATAATTTACTCTACTATAAAATTAACTTTTTTCACTTTTTTGCCACTTCCTCCCTCCCCCCTTCATTTGGAATATGAAAGAATTCCAATATAGTACACTTGGGGCAGCTGTGTGGCTCAGCACATGCTGTTCTCCTTTCAAGTGCTTTAATTGCTCTCAAAAGAGCAATTAGCTGTCTGCCCTGCCTGATACATTGTTGTCAGAAAAATATATATTTAGTTTAATTGCAGTCATAATGTACAATTTGATGTTCAAATCCATAAAAATAAAATGATGCCAAAATCCTCATGTTTGAGTAAAGAAACGGCAGTTTGTAAAACTTGAACTAAGTACCATAAGGAATAGACTTCAAGGTGAAATGTGTGAATTGAGATAGATAATATTATCTTGCTGGAGTTTTTAAACTGAATTAAATATAGTAGTAATCCACAAATGGTGCCAGGTTAAAATATGTTTATAGTTTCTTTTCAGTTAGAAGAAATGAATGTGTCATCTCATCATAATGATGAATCTTGCTGTACTACAACATACAATCATGAATGAAAATCAGAATTTTTCCTCTCAAATGTATCTCTATTCAAGGGATGTTGTTCATTTTTATCCCAGCTAGCTACATGTCACATAACTTGACAGGCCTTCATTTGTATTGTTAAAAGTTATTTACATCATGAATAAAGACATTACAAAAGTGTTCTTTACGCTAAACAATAAACCTCTCCTGCTTTTTAGTTTCCAATATGAATAATTGGTTTGTTCCTTATTTTTAAGTCTCTGCCAAATGTTCTGGGCCAGATGCCCAGCCACATTCAGTGGTGCTATGCTGCTTTACACCAGCCAAGGCTAGGCCTCTTGTAGTATGAGTAAGATGGGATATAGAGATAAGAAAGAAAACATAGAAGAAATTCAATATAGGTTACTTGTCCCATGTTGCATAAAGCATATCAGAGCTATGCATATTCAAGAATGTATTTCCATAACAAATATGGGAACATAGTGTCACAGAAATGACTGCCAAGGAAGGAAAGGGATCTAGAGGTCATAGTGGATCACAAGATAAATATGAATCAACAGTGTAACAATGTTGCTAAAAAAGAAAACATCATTTGGGGATGTATTAGTGGGAGTATTAGACCTGCACAAGCTAGCCAGGTATTTCAGGTGTCTAACTATAAAGTGCATGCTTTTTAGAGGGTCTATTACTGATCAAGGCACTGCCGCAACTAAATACTTCTTTGAAGGTTATCACATTGTGTGTAAAAATTTCTACATCTAATGAATCATTCAGTAATGTGTAACATGAATTAGATATCAAATAACTCTAAATTACAAATAAGTGCTTAGCAAGGATTCACTAGTGCCACGGAATGAGCAGTCATATTAAGATGTACTCACTATTTTTGGTTTTGCAAAAACAAAAGGAAAAACTATGCAGGACTTTAAAGACTAACAAGACGGTTTAACAGGTGATGAGCTTTCATGGGCCAGACCCACTTACTCAAATCATATTCTGGAAGAGAATTGGCATGACCATATACACCAAAGGAATACAATGAAAAAAGTGAACACATTATTAAACTGACAAATCAGATTAAGTACAGAAGGTAGGGTGAGGGAGAGGGAGAGAGGGAATAGCTATTTATGAGTCAATGAACGGCTAATCAGGGGTGATAAGTGGGGAAGTTATCTTTGTAATGGTTAAGGTAATTAGCATCTTTGTTAAGGCCCATTCATAAAGTATCAAATTTAAGCATGAAAGAAAGTTCTGAAGTTTCCCTCTGTAATCTGGTGTTAAAGTCTATTTGAAGTAAGATTCATCTAATAAGGTCATTAAGATTATGTCCAAGTAAGTTGAAATGAAAAGCAACTGGTTTTTCCTTGTGAAGATATCTGATTTGTGGGCATTAATTCTTTGACAAAGTGTCTGAGAAGTCTGTCCACTATACATAGCAGAAGGACGCTGTTGGCACGTGATGGCATAAATTATATTTCTGGATGAACAGGAATATGTGTGATCATATAACTGACATGGTTAGGTCCAGTGATGGTGTCACCAGTAAATATGTGGACAAAGTTGGCAATGGGGTTTGTTGCAAGGGAAGGTTCCAGGGTTGGTATTTGTGTGGTATGTCCTGTGGTTGTTGGTAAGAATCCTCCTGAGGTTAGGTGGTTGTCTATAAGGGTACGTCTGCATTAGCCCTCTAGTTTGAACTAGGGAGGCTAATGAGGGCGACCGAAATTGCTAATGAAGCACGAGATTTAAATATCCCACGCTTGATTAGCATATTCCCGGCCGGTTGCCATTTTGGAAACTGACTAGCCCAAAGTACGTCTACACATGGCAGAGAAGCGGAATTCCGAGATAAACCCCTTAGTTCGAATTAATTGTTAAACCTCATTCCATGAGGAGTAACTGTTAATTCGAACTAAGGGGTTTATCTTGGAATCCCGCTTCTCTGCCATGTGAAGATGCGGGCAGTTACTCTGGGCTAGTCAGTCTCCAAAATGGCGATGGGCCAGGAATATGCTAATCAAGCGTGGGATATTTAAATTCCGCGCTTCATTAGCAATTTCAGTTGCCCTCATTAGCCTCCCTAGTTCGATATAGGGGGCTAATGTAGACATACTCTAGGAGACTATGGGTCTGTCCCCCAGAGCCTCTCGGAGTGTAGTATCCTGTTCCAATATATTTTCTCATTTATATTTTCTCAATTTGTTTCCCAAACAGAAAGCTCAACTACTAGACTGTCCAAGTTTGAAACTGGACACCTGGCAACCCTAAAAAGAAAAAAAGGCTAGAAGATTAATTTTGTTCTGTAAAAATCTATATAATATCTAAATATAAACTAAATGTTTATTGCTGGAATGACTCAATCAATACAAATCAGCAGCAGTAGCTAACCAGAAAACATTGATAGCACATTTTCTTTAAAAAAAAATCTTATAGTTAATGGCTCTTTTTGTTGTCTATTTTCTTTACTGAACATAGCCATCTGTAGTATCCCATATACTTTGTCTCCTATAATGCTTGCTATTGTATTTTTATAAATTAAAAAGCAACTGATATCTAATGGAAAATTTTCTTTAAAAAATTGATCAAACTTATTTTAATGTGTTTCTTTATAGTTTCCCTCTAGTTTCTGTATTTCTCTCTGTTTTGGTCCAGGAGCAGTTGCACAAATGTAGGATGAAGATAGTGATCTACTTCTATGCTATCTTAAACCCAGAGATCTCAGAGCGTGTTTAAAATATTGATTCATCTTCATTTCACTCACATAAATAACTTGTCCAAAGGAAAACATAGTGTTTGGTAAAGCTAATAATAATAGAATTTAGGTTTTCTGACTCCAAGGACAAGTACCAGAAGAACAAGATAATCCTTATCTTTAAGTAGTTAATAATTAATCCTCTCCTCCTGATTATCCCTTACCCTAAGGCCCAGTTTTCTGCAAGTGTAACTCCTCTGTAGTCATTGGAGATGTGCCCATTTACACTGCAGAAAATGATGCTATAATAACTTTTGCTGTTGCAATATTACAGATTTGGTAATATCAAATTCAAGTGTCTAAGGAAAGTGAGGATCTCCCCACCTCACCATAGAAGCTCCCAGGGTCTTTCAAACAGAACAATAGATATGCAGCTTCCTTCATACTACAAAAAAGAAGGTCCACAACTCTCCTTCGATTTGGTGAGACATTTATGAGAATCTTCTATCTTTGTATTATACTATTTCATTGCTGTACCCTAATTGTGCATTCTTCTTCTTCAATCTCTCTCCTTAGCCATCTTTCTCAAACTGAGAGATTTTTTAGAGAAACAGGAAACTAAATGTAGCAAGAAACACTACATAAGAAACTAAGGGTATATCTAGACTACACACATCTTTCGAAAGAGATCGTATAGACTGCCATAACTTTTTCAAAAAAGCAATTTGCTTTTTCAAAAGAGAGCACCCAGGTAATCTGGGTGCTCTCTTTCAAAAAAGCCCTGTTTGCGGTCAAGAATGACTTTTTTGAAAGAGCTCTTTTGAAAAAAAGGCATTCTTCCTCGTAAAATGAGGTGTACCACTGTCAAAAATACCACTGCGTTCTTTTGATTTAATTTTGAAAGAACGCAATGGCAGTCTAGACGCAGGTGAAGTTTTTTTTTAAAAAAAGCCACTTTTTAAAAAAAAAAACTTGTAGTCTAGACATAGCCTTAAATGTAGTGTGCAAGAAACCTGGAGAAACATCATAATAAACAGCGTCTGTACAGGGAGCTTGTGTCACCATCTTTCTGGAATGCTAAGACTTCCCCCAAGTCTAGCTAAAATTAGGAATAAATGTGAGCCACAAGATTTGGCTCTGGAAAAGGATTCAAGTACTTGCTTTTCAGATCTTGGGGTTTACTTTTGTTCAGAGCTGGGGGATTGGTTAAGTCCATCTAAAATCACGGTGAACTTCTGTTCAAATATCCGTGAGAACTAATAATTATGTAATCACAAATTCACTATTTTTCTTTTGTGAAGTACTCTAGACATTTTGCTTGGTTGCACTTTGAAAGCTGAAGATAAAAAAAATCAGAGGTATTCTGAATATCAGATGTGCTTCTGTATGTGAACTCTTTTGCATTTCACAGAGTACATTTGCAGTCCCAATTACAATTTTCTTTAGAATAAGTGAAAATGGCTCTATTCACTCCAGTGAAACAAAGTTGTTTTCTTCAATTACATTCTCTCCTAAAGAAAAAGTTTGTCTCACTTACCCTGGGTATCCAAATTTCCATCAAGACATAATTTTACACAGTATATAATTATTTTTTTTCACTTGCAGATCAGCCTTTGACAGACATGCCTGAAGGCAAAATTAGATTCAGCTGCTAGGAGAATTTTAAGGACATGAAATCTACAAACAGTTTATACAAGAGCAAATTATGAATTCAATAGATCAGGGCATCTTAAAAGATTCTTTTCAAATAAAAGAAAAAGTATGAAAGCAAGTAAATTAAACACTAAACAGGAATTATGAGCATGTTTTATTTGTTAGAAAAAGCTGGGCAGATATTAAATACAACTTATTTAGTGACTTCATTTTTCTCTTCGGAACACTTTCAGAATGAAAAGATATGTCCTAGTCCTTCAACAGCTGTAATTCAGCATTACTTTGAAGTCAACGGAGCTGCATTGATTTGGAAGATGTGGCCCCTATACAAATAAGGAAAGGGCAAACAGCCTGGTAGGGTAAGAAACAAGGACTTTTTTCGGAGTTGCCAATGAATCTAGAGTGTAAACATTGTGTAGCTTTTTAATTCAAAACAATATAGAGGCTCCAGGCTAAATTATCTCTTAAAATTGTTACAACTCTATTGAAGTGAATGGGCCTGTCCCTATTAACACCAGCAGATAATTTGCAAGATTAAGACATCATCTGTAAACTTGTCAGGTCAGATACATTCTAAACTCCCTATGATGAGGTTAATCTATATCTCTAGGGAGGATATTTAAATGCTCCATGGTTTAGTCTCTTCAGTTCTCTAGAAATACATTAGGTGAAATCAGTGCCTAGAAATATTTAATCGGTGCTAACATGTGACACTCCAGGTCAGCTAATAGAAAGATCATGCTTTTCACACAGGCAGATATCTTCAGTGAGACATCACTGGCTTTACTCAGTCCATAAAGGCTCTGTTCTGGGAGGTTCATGCTAGGTTCCAGAAATGCAATCTCTTTCTCTTGTTCAGTTTCCTTTGCCCAACTGCACTAGTTCAGAAAAAGAAATCCAAACTAAAGTACAATCCAAAGAGGAAGAAGGAACAGGGAAGCCACTCATTTGTCATCACTCAGAGCCAAATTCTGCCCCTGAATCCCAGCTCCACCTCACTGGAGGAGTCTGGAGAGTGACTGTGCCCCCACAAGCCCTCCATGAGCTCCCAGTGCAGCCTGCTACCAATACTGTGTTCAGTATGTGGAGCAGGCTGATGCATAGAGATAAGGACAATGGCTCTGCCTTTTTTTGTACCCCTATGGCAAAACAGAGGGTCATACCCTGTTTTTCACTTTGTTGGGGAAAGGTCTGTAGCCCTTGTATAGTGTGACCAAGTGGAGGCAGAGCAGGGGAGTGCATGGCTCTTTTGTGTCCTTTTACTCGCCCAGTGCAACTGCATAAAGGCCAATAACATGACCCCTTAGCACAGGCCGGATCCAGCCCACCACTGTCCTGCAGCCCACCAGCGCCTTCAGGCAGGCTCCCTGCCTTCTGCATCCTGGACTGCCTCTCTGAGCTAGAATTGGGTGGCCCTGCTCCATGCCCGTGGAAGGGGCAGAGCCTTGAGCAGATATTGGTGCTAGGCAGCCCTCAGTGCCACCTGGAGCACATTGCACAGCACTCCAACAGTGATTTTAAAGAACCCTGGGCTCTGGTTGCTGCTGCAATATTAGTAGCAGCAGCCAGGATCTCTGGGCCCTTCTATATCACCAGGTCCCTGGACTGGTGTCACTTGCCCCCCCCCCCCCATTGGTAGGCTTGATGCACATGGCCCCTGCATCTCTTCATGCTGTGCATCCCTGAGGGGAGGGGCTTTGCATGCTACCTCTGCCCCCAGCACAATCGTGTAGTTACCATTGGCTAGACATGTGGCACGCAAAGAGTGAGATGCACATAGCCCCTGCAGCCAGCTGCTTTGAGCGGCATGCAGGGGCGCAGCAGGCAGGGAGCCTGCATGGGAGTCCCATTGGGCTGCAGTCTGGGAGGTGCCTAGGGTAAGTGCCTCTTGATCAGAACCTCACAAACCTCAGAACCCTGCCCCTGGTGACAACCCAAACCCTTGCACGTCCTCCTCTACCTCTGTCCCTGATCCAAATCCCCTCCCAGATTTCAATCCCCTGTCCAAGGTCATAACCTCCTCCTTTATCCAGATTCCCTCCCAGACTCCACAGCCCTTCTAGCACCCCAGTCTCCTACCCTAAGTTCCCTTTTGCACCCAATCTTCATCCCAGACCCTACACTTCCTCCATTAGTAACAGAAAAGTGTGGCTCTTGCCCACTTGCCAAATTCTTGCAGTGCTTCCTCCATCAAAAAGTGTTACTCACTCCTGTCTTAGAATCTGAACTGTGTACCTCTTCTCCATATGCTCAAGGAACACCCAATAGTACAGAGAGTTACATGCATGTCTGAAGGAAACAGAACCCCCCCCCCTCCCCTGTGGACAGCACACCTACTGCAGCCAAAGCAGCTTTCGAAACCTCCTTCAAGGCTGACGTGAGTGAGCTCAGAGCCCTTTGTCCTATGAAATTGTGTAAAGCGGCATGGCTAGTGACCCCTTCTTTCATCTGCCCTTACACTGTCACGCTTGACCTTGAACTTGGATCGAAGGTAATGATGGGTAGGTAATGATTTTCTATAAATTATCCCAAAAGTAAAGGTTTCCCTTTGGAACACTCCAATGTTCAAAGCCTCAAAATATTTTTATATTTTTAAATCAGTTGCTGTACAAAGAAGTTTATCAGATTCTTAATGACAACCAGATATAGTTAAAGCATCAAAGTTATTGACTTAAGATTGGGCCATCACTTATTAATCATTGTTCTATCTTGACTGTTGCAGTTTTGATGATTTGCAATACAAATAAAGTGCTGTAGCCCAACTGTCAGAACCATATGTCTACACTGCCTTATATTGTCTAATGCTTTTGAAGGTTTAGCTACAGTCATAAAACTGTGAGGAAAGCATATTGAACATCTGAAAGAGCAGAATCTAGTGTAGAGACATGACTATTCAAAATGCAGCTCAATCAGATTACCTCCTGTGAATTATGATAATACATTAGAGTTTGTCTGCCTATCTGTGTCTGTTTGTCCATTTGTTCAAGAACTCCTCCTAAACACTAGGGCCACCAAATTTGATATGCAGCTTCCTCTTACCCTAACTTAAACCGTGGTCAAGGTTTGGTTGTGTCTGGAAAATGGGAAATGCCAGGAATGAGATTATTTCCCATGATATGGAAAGGGAGGGGGCCGAGAGGAGGAATGTGATAATGAGAGAGGCCACCGAGGACAGCTTCAGCACCAAGAGAATGGCCAGCAGAGCTGGGGCTCCCCCATCTTACCTGCCAGCACTCCAGTAAGGAGCTCCCCTACCCCAAAACTGGAGCCTGCCCCTGCCCAGTGGACAGCCTGCTGGCCATGAGGGGGCACTGGAGGAGGGGGAAGCCCCCAGAGCCCAGGTCTTCCCCAGAGAAGCCTGCAGGCCATGAGAGGGCTGCTGAAGGAGTGAGAAGCTGGAGGGGGAAGCACTAGATGGGGGGAGATGTCCCAAGATCCTGGCTCCTCCCCAGATAGGCTGCAAGGGGGTGCTGTGTGAGGGGCAACCCTCAGAGCCTCAATCCTCCAGACAGGCTCCAGGCTGGGGGGAGGGGCCTGCTGGAGGAGGGTGCAGTCCCCAGAGACTCGCCTCCCTCTCCAAAAGCCTGCAGGCTTTGGGGAGGTCACTGCAGGAGGGGGTAGTTCCCAGAGCCTCATGCCCCCCATCTACCCTAACAGCCATGGTGCGATGCTGGAAGGGGTGGCAGACTTCAGAGCCTGGTCCCCACCCCACCCCAGACAGCCTTCTGGTCCTGGGGGAAGGTAACTGGGGTGGGGCCCACTGGTAGGGAGTGCTGCATCAGCCCCCTGCCTCGCCCCCTGGTTAGCAGCACCACCCTAACCACCACAGGCAGCTCCGGTAAACACCTCTCACCTCCCTGTCCCCTGTCCTGACTCCTACACCTCTCACCTGCCTTGACTTCTATCCCTCTCCCTTCCCTGAGTCCCCTACCTTGAGCGCTCCCACACCTCTCAATCCTCTGCCCTAAGCCACCTACTCTGAGCCCCTGAATGCTCACTCCTGCTAGTTTTACTATGTTTGTTTACTAGAAAATTTACCAGGTGTTGTTCCAGTCCTTAACTCAATTAATTTTGGGGTTTTTTTTTGGAACATAAAATGAAAATGTACATGGGTCATTTAGATCATTGCTGTAGGGTGGGGCTGGGGATGAGGGGGTTCAGTATGCCAGCTGTCCTGGGGATAGAGGACAACCCTAACTTTCTCTCACCACAGCCCCCATGGATGCTGCAGCTCCAGGGGGTATAGCTGGGGGAGGAGGTGCATGTCCCCCACTTGGGTCAGGTCCAGGTTCATTCCCCAGGCAGACTGAGGAATGCAATAAACTGAACTTTCCTCTCACTTCCTGATGAAGAAAAACAGCCATCAATGTCTCTGTATGAATCGGGCCTGGGGGTAGAGCAGTCTTGGACACCCTCAGTCAGCCCCTTTCACCTGCCTGGTGATTGTCTCTTTTCTGTATGGTATGATGAGAAGCAATCCCATTACAAGCATGTTCAATTTCCCTGGCACAACCAAACCCTTGCCTTCATTTAAGATATGATAAAAGCAAGCTGTATATCAAATTTGGTCCTAGCTCTTACTGTTTTGAAGGAGTTCTTGAACAAAGACAGACAGATGGACACATAGGCAGACAAACTCTCAAATATAAAGTAAATTAGTTAAATCTAAATACGTGCCAGTAGTGCCAACAAACCTGTGTATTAAAAATGAGCACCATATTAATTTGGCAAAAATTCTTAGTCTTACAATGCATGCCTGGTAATTAATGCAAATTGGGCAATTTTAAAATTGAAACATCTGGGTATGTTACAATTCTCAAACAGTTTTCATTGAGAGTTCACACAAAGTCACACTGATGATTCTTAGCATTTCATCTATTTCAGCTTTAGTAAACATTACTTCTTAATATTTCAGCTGAGCTGTGTCCTTTTGCCTCAATTTTTTGAAAATGAATTGTGCTCTGCAATTAGCAAGTCCTCTAAATCCAACAATACCCCCAAATAAAGAGTGTGGTGGATTTCGTTATGTAACTTACTAACTAAACAGGTGCTGTATCAATGAACAAGAAACTTACTTTGTGCCCACTGTAACTTTTATGTGAATAGTCTCTGTCTTGCAAACTGAAAAAAAAGTGAGGAATGTTGTTCCTTTAAGAGCTCCCTTAGAGCAGATAGAGGGAAGAGGGAAAGTTTAAAGGGATGAACAGGAAGTGCAGTGTTTTTTCTCCTTTATCATAGGTAGTCTGTGCAGCAGGTGTCCGTTGTGGAAGGGATAGTGTGGAAGGGATAGTGTTCCCACATAAAATGGATTGGGAAAGGATTTGAAGGAAAGCATCCTTTAAGGGAGATAAGTAAGGAGGCTTGGGGCTCTGTGATGGGGTTCGCTCACCACTGCAGCACCTTCTGCTGACTGTCCCAGGGATTAGCTCAGCTCGTTCTCTTCTGGTGATGTCTTGCCACCATCACTTCTGCCCCAGAACCCACAACCATTGAGGGTCATGGCATCCTCATAACAGAGCCCTACTCTATGTTCCTCACTTCCGGGGGGCACTATTGCAGTCATTCTATCCGGCTCATCCTCAGTGGCAAGTGGCAGTGGGGAAGACCTGATCCCACCCACAACTCCAAGTCCTCAGGAACCCTGTAGATGGACCCCACTTGCTGCATCCCCTCCAACTCAGTTCATCCCCCTGGACCACTTCCCTAGCACCTTCTTTGCCCTTGCCTCAGGGCTCCAGCCTGTCAGTCTTAACAGCTAGCCTGGCGCTCCTTCTAGCTTCCCCAGTCCCTGCTGGCAGGACAGCTTTGTCCAGAGTGCTGGCTCTCCTTCCTCCTCCAGGCGCCTGAACTTCTCTCTGAAAGCTCCAGGCAACTACTAAAGCTGCTTTGCTCTGCAGCATTTCTTTTATGGTCCAGCCTGGCCCTGATTGGCTGCTTCTCCCAGGCTGTCTCTAATTGGCTGTCTCCTGTGCAGCCTCCCTACAGCCCTATTAACATCAGTGGGCCTCCATCATAGCCTCCTATATTTTGTCAATAAAGGCTGACCTCCCTCCATGACACAGGCCTGCCATGCCTGTTTTATTACAGTGTAGGCATACCCTTACTAACGAGTGTGGAGCTGTCAGATGACTAATGGTAGCAGGCTCTTGGTAGTATTGCTTTTGAGAATCCAGTGAATGGAGATGGAAGTGACAGTTTTATGGAGTAATAGCCTGAGATATCGATAGCACTTCAGGCAAAATAAAGTAGAAAGCAGTGCACACATCTACACCTTGTTTCCATTCTTGTAAGGTTTTGAGTAGATGCTGCACTTCCTGCCATTACCTTAACTGCCAGTAATTGTAGTTTTTGTTGGCTGAAAGATATATGAATGTGAAGGTGAAACACAGTCTTCAAACTAGGAATATATAACTACTGTATTCATGTTCTCTCATGAAGTGAAATGAGCCAGAAGATAATTTGATCTCTGCTGTATCAGTACAGAAAACCCATAAATAAACTGCTAATTGCTAAAATTGTATGTAAGACAACGAGGTGACATCACTGTGACAGAGGGTGTGCATACCCCATACGAGCCAAGAGAATGTTAAACCCCCATTATAGACAGCGAAAGTCCCACCCTCTCAGTAAGACTGGGCATGCTCCAGATGCTGCAACAGTATGAAAGAAGGAAGCCCAGATCAATTGAGACTGGATGTCAGAGGAGGAGGACCTATGCTGGACGCTCCTGCTGAGGACTGACTAGAGCCTTTGCCTGCAACAATTGCAAGCCCCAAGGGCTGACTTGGACCCTTATAACCAATGGACCCTGGAGACTCCAAAAGCCTCATAGACTACCACACCAGAGACAATGGTAGGTAGGAAGTGACCCAAGGAGGGTGATGGAGTGGTATCTCCCAACGGGGTAAGCTTTGCATCTTTTGGTGGGATTCCCTTCTGAGCTAGAGCTCTGCTGCTGCTAGAACCCTTGGTTAAGACCCAGTGGAGTTGGTTGGGCCTGGACCACCAGGAGTTGGTTGGGCCCGGACCACCAGGACTCCTTGCTGGTGACCCCTCAGGTACTGACCACTAGGCCATGCTGCTGCACCCAAGGGCTCCTCTATTGACTCCTATTTCTAAGACCAGGGCTATTGCCATGCTGCCCAAGGCTGTTGCCTTTGGCTCTGGGGTGGTGAGTTCAGAGATGGATAAGCAGACTTCATGGCAGTGCCCACTCAGACACTATCCGCCCCTTTTGGGATGGGGTGTGCCACGACCACATAGCAGTGATGTGCTTCCAATAGTTTAACAAGAGCTAGGCAATATAGTTCTCAAGTTATAAAGTACACTTTGCTTGAAAAATGTAAATTTTGTTCCTGAAAATTATATGGACTATCTTGGTGTTCAATTTTTAGCGTTTTGAAATGCTGGAAGGAGACCTTTCCTAGGAGCTTCAGCCAGTAGTATCTTCACTTGTTCAGCACGTATTGGGAGCAGTTGTAAAAGCTGAGGGGGCCAGGGATGTAATGCTGTCAGTATGCTAATGGCATCTATTACACGTGTTAGCATGTGTGCTCTCTCTCTTATTCTAACTTGACCGTGTTGTTACTTGTCTTAGTAAGTAAGTGGCTGAGATTGAGGAATGGATGACAGCAGTCTCAATGTACACAAGACAAACAGGTTAGACTGGTAGTTTGAGAGAAGCTGTATCAAAATTTTATCTGCCTTTTATATTGCAAGCGCTCTCCAGCAACTTGTTACTAGAGCTCTCAATCCCCAGGTATCTTTATATCCTCACCTGCTGTTAGCAGTAGCTAGAAAGGCTCTTTCCCATCTCTGTTGGCCTCAGGCCAGAGGAATATGAACAGTTAGTTTTTTCAGAGGCAAGCAGGCCTTGCTATTTTAACCCATACTTCTGTCATTTTAATGTTTCACACTGGGGAGCCTTATGTAGTACTAAATCATAAATCAGTCCAGAAACTGAAGCTACTAGAGAGTGCAGCAACTTATTTATTAAGAATGTTATCTTGCCAGGAGCAAAAAAATCTATACTGTGTGATACCAGTGTTGTGACAACAAAAAGAGGGAATATTTGTTAACAGGCCCTGCTGCCTCGCCTTTGTGGAAAATGCAACATCCATTGTCAGAAAGAACTCCCTGTTACCATGATAGAGTTCCATGCTTCCTCCTCTGGTTCTGAGTAGAGTAGGGCTATTCGGCAAGACTTATTACATTGTTCCCTTTTCTGGGTTTTACAAAACTCTTAACATTTTCACTTAATAATTTTTTAATGATAGCATAATCTAAATTCACAGGTTTTTAAAGATAACACTGTTCCAAGCTCCAGGAATGGCATCATCTGTAACAATGATAGCTACTGAAACTCTGTCACATTGGTTACCAGACAATTGTAACAGGAATAAAACAAACAATTCAAAACTAAAATTCAACAGCAGATAGCTAGGAAAAAGAATCTCTTTCCTTGAAGTTCAGCTGATGATTCCTAGAATTTCTTTAACCAGGTTCACCTCACTAAAATAAAATTTCACCTATTTTCTTATTACAATTTAAACTAATAGGCTACGTCTACACTGGCCCCTTTTCCGGAAGGGGCATGTAAATTTCACTAGTCATCGTAGGGAAATCCGCGGGGGATTTAAATATCCCCCGCGGCATTTAAATAAAAATGTCCGCCGCTTTTTTCCGGCTTTTAAAAAAGCCGGAAAAGAGCGTCTAGACTGGCCCCGATCCTCCGGAAAAAGTGCCCTTTTCCGGAGGCTCTTATTCTTACTCTTATTCAAAGTAAGAATAAGAGCCTCCGGAAAAGGGCACTTTTTCCGGAGGATTGGGGCCAGTCTAGACGCTCTTTTCCGGCTTTTTTAAAAGCCGGAAAAAAGCGGCGGACATTTTTATTTAAATGCCGCGGGGGATATTTAAACCCCCGCGGATTTCCCTACGACGACTGCTGAAATTTACATGCCCCTTCCGGAAAAGGGGCCAGTGTAGACGTAGCCATACACTTGTTACTTAAGAACAATTTATTTACATAGGTCCTGGGATCACTCGCACAACTTTCTTTAAGATAGGTACAACTGTTGCTCCAGTCCTTCCAGGACAATGCCTGATTTTAATGAGAGATTTCATATTTTTATTAGCCCTTCTGTCACTTCATTCTTAAATTTCCTTTAACGCTCTTGGATAACTATTCCCAGTCACTGGGACTTGTTACCCTGATCAGTTTCTTCCTGCATCTCCTCTTTTGTCAGCTCAGTCTTTCACGGTCCATCATCTTTACCTAGAAAGAAGAGGTGCAGGACAGATGTATTTCCAACAACCTAAGTGATGAACACTGATGCAAAGTATTTATTTACTTTCTTTGCAGTTTCCTTATTAATGGTTTTATTTATTTCCTGGCTTGCTATATTTCACTGATCCTCTCTGAGGCTTCCTGATACACTTAAAGAAGTTCTTGTTTGATTTTATTCCTTTGACTATATAATGTTCAAAACTCCTCTTAGCCTTGCTAGTTTCCCTTTTTTATTCTGAATATGATATTGAAATAACTGTAGTGACATAATACTGTAATGGCCCATAATGTGTAATGATTCCTCTAAGGACTGAGGTTTGAAATGAAATAATTTTCTTAGAGTAATCACATATCATTTTAATAGAAATCTCTAGTGGTCACCTTGATCTTGACCTGAAACAATTACACCAATCAAAATCTCACAAATGACCTTCCAATACCATTGTAGCAGAAGCTGTGACAGGCCTCAGTTGAAGTAATGTTGCCAATGCATATTCATTATCTCAATGTATCCCAATATCATAACAGGGTCTTTATAAAATTAAACTGATGTTCTCATGAGATTATTGCTATGATGTGAACACCCCTCTGAAGTTTGGGAAAAGACAGCATTGCATGAAAGTTATAAATATAACTATTATCCAAGGTTGCACATCAAAGGGATCCTGCTGTAATAGTTTGTTAAACTTTATACTACATGCATATTAAGCAAATATTAAACTCACCTTGACCTCCTTTCACATACAATTGGATTTGGAAAAACATAGAGATGGCTAACGTGGTTCCTATCTAAATTACTAACATGCTGCTTTAGACTTTTTGTCAATAACAATTAAAAGACAGCTTTTCTTTGAGTGACAAACTATCCTTAACTACAGGCAGTCCCCGACTTACGCGGATCCGACTTACGTCGGATCCGCACTTACGAACGGAGCTTTCTCGCCCCGGAAGTCGGGGCGAGAAAGCCCGTTCGTAAGCTGCTCCGGTGCCCCTAGTCTGCTGGAGACCGTCTCCAGCAGACCAGGGGCACCGGGCGGGTTCCCACGCTTCTGAGCCTTTGCCAGAGCAAAGCCTCAGAAGCGCGGGAACCGCTGCTGCTGCCCCTTGAGACCCGGTGCCTGTGGTCTGCTGGGGACGGTCCCCAGCAGACCACAGGCACCCGGACTGAAGCCGCAGCTGCGGGGGGGTCCCGCGCCTCTGAGGCTTTCCCAGAGCAAAGCCTCAGAGGCGCGGGGAACCGCCGCTGCTGCCGCTTTGACTGAAGCGGCAGCAGCGGCGGTTCCCCGCGCCTCTGAGGCTTTGCTCTGGCAAAGCCTCAGAGGCGCGGGACCCCCCCGTGGCTGCGGCTTCAGTCCGGGTGCCTGTGGTCTGCTGGGGACCGTCCCCAGCAGACCACAGGCACCCAGACTGAAGCCGCAGCCGTGGCGGGGTCCCTCGCCTCTGAGGCTTTGCCAGAGCAAAGCCTCAGAGGCGCGGCACCCCGCTGCCGCTGCGGCTCTGCTCCCCGTGTCCCTGGTCTGCTGGGGGGGGGGGCGCAGCTAGTGTGCTCCCCCCCCCCAGCAGACCAGGCTTTTGTTTTGGACTCTGGGGCAGAGCAGCTGGGGCGCTGCCGATTGGTCCTGCAGCGCCCGTGGGCACTACTGGACCAACCCGGCAGCACCCCAGCTGCTCTGCCCCAGGTCCTGATTCAGCCGCTGCTGGTCAGTTTCAGCAGCGGCTGAATCAGGACGTCTGGGGCAGAGCAGATGGGGTGCTGCTGGGTTGGTCCAGTAGCACCCCAGCTGCTCTGCCCCAGGCGTCCCCAAGTCAGCTTCTGCTGAAACTGACCAGCGCTGACTACAGGAAGCCCCAGGCAGAGTTGCTCTGCCCCGGGCTTCCTGGAATCAGCTGCTGATCAGTTTCAGCAGCAGCTGACTTGGGGATGCCTGGGGTTCTTAAGTTGATTCTGTATGTAAGTCAGAACTGGCGGTCAGTTTCAGCAGTGTCTGAATCTGGACACCAGTTCCGACTTACATACAGATTCAACTTAAGAACAAACCTACAGTCCCTATCTTGTACGTAACCCGGGGACTGCTTGTATTCTTGTTTGAGAAAAATCCTGACCAAAAGCCCTTTTGCTGTCACATAAGGCATGGAGAAAACAATATAAAAATTTCCCCTCATTATAAACAAATTGTGAAATTAGGTGCATTATTTAAGTAATACCTAAATATTGACAACAGTCACATTTACTGAAATGTGGTGTTTTTGTATAGCAATAATAATGCTTCAAGTGCTTAAAACAAAGGCTGTCCATTAACATGCGCTAGCGCCTGCAATTAACGTAGTCCAGGATTAACGCGTTAAATTTTTTAATGTGTTAATTGCAGGCATTAATGCTGTGCTTCCCCTTTGAAGTGCCACTACGATGCTTCAAAGGGGCAGTGAAACTCAGAGCCTAGGATCAGCTGGGCACTCCAGCTGATCCTGGGCTCTGTGTTGTGCTGTCTCTTTGAAGTACCACCGCAGCACTGCATGGAGTCTGGGGTCAACTGGGGAACCTAGCTGATCCTGGGCTCCGTGCAGTGCTGCCCTGTTGAAATGCCACTGTGGCATTTCAAAGGGGAGGCTCACATGATTAATCGCACGATTAATCGTGATTACATTTTTAAATCATTTGACAGCCCTACTTAAAACTAAATGTTAGCCCTACTTGAAACTAAATGAATACAAGAAGAGAGTTAAGTTTTGTAATGTGGGAAATAAAGAGGGAAAAAACACTCAGGAAATTAAACACTTTCTGTAAAGCATAGTTCTCTCCAATTAAAGAGAGGATGATGACAGAAGCTATTGCCATTAATCCAAAAAAACCGAACTTTGTAAAACTGAACTCCCTGGGTACGTCTAAACTACATGCCTCTGTTGGCAGAGGCATGTAGATTTGTTTGTTCAGCAAAGGCAAATGAAGCCTCGATTTAAATGATGTTCTCATGAGATTATTGCTATGATGTGAACACCCCTCTGAAGTTTATTTACGTTTACATGGCTGCCGCGCTGAGCCGACAAACAGCTGATCAGCTGTTTGTCGGCTCGCGCGCTAGTCTGGACGTTCCCCCTGTCGACATCAAAGCCCTTTGTTGGCAGCCCCGGTAAACCTCATTCCACGAGGAATAACGGGGCTGCCGACAAAGGGCTTTGATGTCGACGGGGGAACGTCCAGACTAGTGCGCGAGCCAACAAACAGCTCCTGGGTTCACATGTGGCCTTTGGTGGCGAGGCTGGCAGGCCACGTGCCTGCCATAGATGGCCATGTTTCTCCATCTAGTGCATAGATCATGGATGTTGGGGGCATCCCCCCCAAATCTGAATAAGGTCCATGATCTCCAACCTGGACCAGGAAGGCACCCACCTTCTCCAGGCCCTGGCAGGCTCCTGGCAGCTGGCAGACTGTTCCTGGGGAGTGGTGGAGGGCTGGCTGTCAGTGGCTTGCTGGCTCATTTTTGGGGGCCACTGGGTTGGGGAAGTGACTGCTGGCTCTGGGCTGGCATGCTTGGAGCTGGCACAGGCATTGTGGCCAGAGTCAACCTTTAAGGGCTCCAGGGAGGCGGGAGGGAGAGGAGATAATAAGGCAAGTAATTAAGGAAATCATCTGCAAACTCTTGGAAGGTAGTAAGGTGATAGGGAACAGCCAGAATGGATTTGTAAAGAACAAATCATATCAAACCAATCTGATAGCTTTCTTTGATAGGATAACGAGTCTTGTGGATAAGGGAGAAGCGGTGGATGAGGTATACCTAGACTTTAATAAGGCATTTGATATGGTTTTGCATGATATTCTTATTAATAAACTAGACAAATACATCTTAGATGGGGCTACTATAAAGTGGGTACATAACTGGATGAATAACCATACTCAGAGAGTAATTATTAATGGTTCTCAATCCTGCTGGAAAGGTATAACAAGTGGGGTTCTGCAGGGCTCTGTTTTGGGACTGACTCTGTTCAACATCTTCATCAACTATTTAGATATTGGCATAGAAAGTACGCTTATTAAGTTTGCAGATGATTCCAAGCTGGGAGGGGTTGCAATTGCTTTGGAGGATAGGGTCATAATTCAAAATGATCTGGACAAATTAGAGAAATAGTCTGAGGTAAATAGGATTAAGTTTAATAAAGACAAATGCAAAGTGCTCCGCTTAGGAAGGAACAATCCATTTCAAACATGCAGAATGAGAAGCGATTATCTAGGAAGGAGTACAGCAGAAAGGGATCTAGTGGACCACAAGCTGAATATGAGTCAACAGTGTGATGCTGTTGCAAAAAATGCAAACATGATTCTGGGATGCATTAACAGGTGTATTGTGAGTAAGACATGAGAAGTCATTCTTCTGCTTTACTCTGTGCTGGTTAGGCCTCAGTTGAAGTATTGTGTCCAGTTCTGGGCACCACATTTCAAGAAAGATGTGGAGAAATTGGAGAGGGTCCAGAGAAGAGCAACAAGAATGATTAAAGGTCTAGAGAAAATGACCTATGAAGGATGGCTGAAAGAATTGGGTTTGTTTAGTTTAGAAAAGAGAAGATTGAGGGGGACATGATAGCCATTTTCAGGTATCTAAAAGGGTGTCATGAGGAGGAGGGAGGAAGTTTGTTCATCTTGGCCTCTGAGGATAGAACAAGAAACAATGGGCTTAAACTGCAGCAAGGGAGTTTAGGTTGGACATTAAGAACAGTTCCTAACTGTCAGGGTGGTCACAGCACTTATTTTAAAATAGCTATTTCAAATTTGGCATTATTCGTTATAGAATGAGGCTTACCAAACGCTAAATAAACGCTCCGCTATTTTGATTTAATTTTGAAATAGCGGTTTGGCTGTGTAGAACGCTAGTAAAATAATGGCTGTTATTTCAAAATAACTTTGCGGTGTAGACATACTCCAAAAGAAGACTACACCACTCATCATCCTGCTCTTGTCCCTTCTCAATGAGTCTATCAAAGTCCTCCTGAAATATAATATTACTGTTTCCAAAGAGCAAAGCAGGAGTACCAGCTTATGCTGAAAATTCCAGCATTATTCAGCTGCAAAATTGTTTTGGTTCCTTGCTCATGAGTATCAAGCTGAACTTGGTTATAGACTTAATTCTTGTTGAGGGATAAAAATGATACCAAGATTGGTACACCTAAGGTGACACCCCCAAAAAATAAATACATCTGCTAATGCCATCAATGACATCTTATTTGTAGGGTGCGTCTAGACTGGCAAAATTTTGCACAAAATCTTGCCAGCTGTCTAAACTGGCTGCAAGAATTTGCGCAAGAACACTGACGATCTAATGTAAGATTGTTAGTGTTCTTGCGCAAGAACTCTGATGCTCCCGCTCGGGAAAAAGCCCTCTTTCGCAAGTGTTCTTGCGCAAGAGGGTTAGTGTAGACAGGGACAGGAATTTTTTGCATAAGGAAGCCCCGATGGCTAAAATGGCCGCCTGAGCTTTCTTGCGCAAAACCGCGTCTATACTGGGCACAGATGCTTTTGCGCAAAAGCAAATCTTTTGCACAAAGGCACTTGCCAATATAGATGCTCTTTTGCGGAAATACTTTTAACGGAAAAACTTTTCCATTAAAAGTATTTCCGCAAAATCATGCCAGTCTAGATGCAGCCACAGTGTTTATCTTTTACTTCATAATGGCTGTTTTTGAATCTCTTGAACTGTGTACTGTGAATCCACTACACACTGTATTACAATCTAAGTTAATTTCAACATGCATCTCTTTTGGGGAGCCTTAGACAAAACAATGCACAATCTCTTTAACATTCCGAAGTAAAATCATGTGTCTGACAAGACACGTGCCAAATCTCAGTTTTCTAATGGTGCTTTTTGGCCTACTCTTACATATTTCCATTTTGTCTATTAAGATTGTTGAAGCAAAAACTTCTGTCTGGTTTGGCGGCTAATAAACAGTTTTATTGATCAATAAGACAAAGTGAGCCAAACGTGACCCCAGAAGAGCTGGCTCAGTAACGCTGGCTAATACAATCAATCCTAGTATTTTATACCCTTAACCAAACAAGTCTGACATCCCAGCAAGAAATCAAAGCGAACTTCAAAGAGGAATTATTATCAGCAAAGAAAGAAACAGGTTTTTAGGGAGTAAGGGCTTCAGCTTAAAATAATTCATTAACAAATTCCAACAGCACATCCTTCTGGCCTCTCCCCACCTCGATGAAAGCCAGTTCACTCCCTCTAGTGTACGTGCAGACACAAGAAACTGAAATGGCTTTTGTTATACAGAATGGATTCTAGCTAAATATGAAATGGTTTCCACAAGATCCTCACCCTGCAATTAGATCCCAAGTGCAGACTCTTTTGCCCTCCGTGTGGGGGCACAGGAGTTCACACTGGCAGATCTGATTGCAGAATCAGAGACTTGGACTGTGAACTGTTTGTGGACATGTGCATTATCAAGTAGTCTGTTGTGTAACAGCTTTGCAAACATTTAGTGCTGTGCAAATCACAAAGAGACTAAGCATTTAAAACTGAGTTTATTTTAATATGTATTCACTTGTCTTCCTTGCATTGCCATCAATAGTTTACTTCAATTCTATCACCATCTGAACTGTCATCTGAATGACATTCTTCTTGTCTCATGACTTGGAGGTATATTTTGACTTGGCAGAATATTACAATTAAATGTTCTCTGTGAGTAAAGCCCAAAATAATTTTGGTCTCAATAATCAAAGTTTAGGTCTAACCTAAATCCAGAATATTTGCATTGAAATGCAGTCCCACCGACATTATTCCTGCTATTCTTTGACATGTTTGGTTTCTGAGAGGTGACATTTCCCGTTCTGTTTTTTTCTCTCTCCGCGGGGAAGAGTGTTTCCTCCTTGATCACATCTTTGAGAGACCTGATAACACTGTGGGTAGGATCACCTTGAGAAAATGTCAGACACTCCACACTTCCTCACATTTAAATGTTCCTCAACTCACATCTCTGGCATGGGGTTTAGCACTCATTCTCAGCTAGACAGCTAGATTGGCTTTAGCAAGCTGTGACAGCTGCTTTTCTGCTCGGTTCTCTTTACTTTATTACCTCAGTTTCCCACCCTTCCCTACTTTTTTGTCTTTGAGCACATCTACATGTGAGTGGGAAGGTGTGATTCCCAGATCCACTAGACATACCTGCAATAGCTGTGGCTGAGGCATTATGAACATCAGCTTGGGCAACTGCTCACTTATGTCCTCAAGGGGTTGGGCAGGATTGTATTTGAGGTGGCTAGCTCAAGTGGCTTACTATGCAGCCACTGACTGAGCTACTGTATTTAGTTGCTAAACTGAGCAAAGTTAACAGGGGTACATGTACACGAGTGGAAATCACACTTTGCAGCTTACTTGTAGATATACCTTTTGTCCTTCTGTTGCCTTCTGTCTGTCATGAACACCATGAACTCCCTAGTTAGATGGTTTGTTTTGTTTTGTTTTATTTTGTTTCTATTTTGTGCCTAGAATGATGGGACCTGATTCTTGATTTGGGCCCTAAAAAGCACCACAATACAAATAATGTAACATTTTTCATTGTTTGTTTATTATCACTAATTATCAGAGAGTTTAACCTTCTGCATTGTGGCTGCTATGAGAGGATACTGATGAAGCCTCTTTCTGAGTAATTTATTTACATAGTTTAGTGAACCTCTGACATTTTTTATGCTGCTGCTTTTTCCATGCCTACCCATCGTCTTGGAAGGCATTCACATCTTTCTAGTAATTAGTAAAGTTATATCTCTAGACATTTTATGTCAATATAAATAGCTGATTTCAATACAATATTGTCATTTCATTCCTCATCATCTCTTCTGCATCTTCAATAGCCACCCTATGTCTTAAGAGACTGAAAGGATCTAGTCTTAGCTATAAAAATTATGATAGCAGGGAAGAGTTCTCATCCAAACATATTTTTTAAAGTTTCCAAAATATTATAAAGGATCCTGCCCATGAAAATTTTGTATTAACACAAGAACAGCTTTCAATAGTGTATCTTTGTGTCTGACTTTTATGAGGGCCATATTGATCAAGAACTGTATTGCTTCGGGCTGCACCACTTTCCTTTGACTTTTCTGTTCACAGCATTTGAAAACTGCCCTTCTTTGAATGTTAGCACTTTTGGCAGGAGGTTTTCTGCCTCTGAAAAGCTTTATAAATCCTCTTTGAATCTGATATACAAATAATTGTTTCTGTTCATATAAAAAGATTTTGGGGACATTTACAAGAACTTTTTTTTCCAGTGAAATGCTACATAAGAGTTTAATATCACACCAGCCTTTTTCACTCCTTAAATTCAAGAATCAGCTGGTTCCTGGATAATTTGTGTAACTATGTATGAATTCATCAGTTATAGTTTTAGGCTATAACAAATGCCATCTTATTCATAGCTACTCCTAATACCTACCAATTTTGTTCAAAACTGAGATAAAATTAATCCAGGAAACTATAATGCTTACAAATTATATTAACAACAGTGCCTCAGGACAACGGCTACCCTGCAGGTAGCAGTAATCAGCTGGGAACCAAAATTGTTCAGGTGGCAGATCCAACAATCTCTGGGTTTATAGGAATGATCTAAATAAGGTGATTTGACCACACTCCATATGATTTAAAATGCAGTTTTAAAACAAACAAAAGTAAATTGTACTTCACACGACACATAGTCAAACTGGGAAACTCATCATGGGATTTTATGAAGGCCAAAACTATAACAGAGTTCAAAAATTAGATAAGTTCGTGGAGGATAGGTCCATCAGTGGTGATAAGGGACACATCCTCATGCTCCTAGAGTCCATAAACCTCCAACTGCCAGAAGTTAGGAATGAGCCATCTCCTGTCATCCAATCAAAATTACCCTGTTTTGTTAATTTTCTCTGAAGCATCTGGCAGTGGAGGAAGGCAGGATACTAAGGTACATGGACCGCTGGTCTGATCCAGTATGGCCATTCTTATGTTCTGGTACTGTATTAAAAAGGAAAGATCAGTATATGATCTATCAGAACTCTTAAGTCAGACCTTAGGTACTATACACATAAAAGCTACACTTTGTCCTTTCTTCCTCTCTCCTGCCCATAGCCATACCTTTCTTGTAAAGCAATATCTGCAAAAATCATTCCAAAATCGATGTACACGGCCTTGCCTTTGGCAGTTTGCTTTATACTCCAACCGTCCTCCATCTGCAAGGATTGGGAGATGGGGCACTCTCCCAGACTCCATGCAGAAACCAAGACTTACTCGTACACTAAGCCCCACTCATCTGAGATGCTAAAATTGCTCACTGTTCTGTACATATTGACAATCTTCCTCTTACAATCACTGTCTTCTTTCCAGAATTATTTGAGTGTTGTCCCTGTTCTTTCTCACAGCTCTACTATGTTGTGAAATAGCTACTAATGTGAACACTTCAGTTATCAGGGTTCATCCCCATTTGTGATGAAGGGACAGTTCAGACTCTCAAAGCCACTGTTTCAGGCTTTTGGAAGACATCATGGAAACTATTTTGCCCTTGTTTCACATTTTGAAGGTTATATTTCTTACTCAGGTCAAGAGGGTTTGGGTTCTTTTCCCATGAAAGCATACATCTTGGAGTACATAGCCACCTACAGAGAAATCATATCAGTTCCCCAAACTACCATAATCTTGTCCAATTCAACTTCTAAAATCAGCCAAGCCAAACAACCTCTTTGTAAATTGCAACCCTTGTTAGTAAAGGTAATTATCTATTAAGCTTGGCTCCTGATGAGAGTTCAGGAGCTTAGTGCTGTCCATCAAGCAGCCATACCGCCAAGAAGAGTTGCCTGTAGTTTCTCTGTTGCTCTTTTAACAGCATGTAACTTGGGAGTATGGTTATTCCTCGCAGGTTTGCCACCTCAGCGCATATTTACACCAATGACATGTAAAGGAAAATATCCTGATGGTTTTCTTTCTACGTATTCTGAGCAAAGAGCACTGCTTCCATCCATCACTGTAGACCATCCTTTGACAGAGATATGGGGAATTTGTTTGCCTGAATCATATATCACCTGTCCTCAGTTGTGCTGTAACAATGTGGAGATGCTGAGAGTCATTGACTCAAACTGTAAACTCTGTATATAATGGAAACAACTTCAAGTCCATGTGTCTTGCAGCTTTCCTAGGGTATGTCTAGACTACAGGTTTTTGTCGACAGAGGCTTTGTCGATAGATACTGTCGACAAAGCCTCTGTCGACAAAGAGCATCTAGACTACATCCAGTTCTGTCGACAAAGCAAGCCGCTTTGTCAACATGAGAGTGTAGATGCAAAGGACAGAACTCTGTCAACAAAAGGCGTTATTCCTTGTAGAATGAGGTTTACAGCCATCGACAAAACTGCCGAGTTCTGTCGACATTATGTCGACAGAACTCGGCGGTAGTGTAGACGCAGGTATAGTTTTGTCAACAAAAGTCCACTTTTGTCGATAAAACCCTGTAATCTAGACACACCCCTAGTTCCAGCACCTATATTTGTACTCCCACTATTAAATACCTTCTCAAAATGTGTCAGCTTCTCATCACTACTCCTTAGCTCTCCAGAGATATGCAAGGTTGACTGATCACTTCTGTGAGTGACTTCCTCAATGCTACAGAAAGAGTTAGTAATTCATTAAGAGGGACTCCTCCCATTCCCCCCGACACAGTACTGAACCAATATCTGAGTTCTTTGAGCGCAGGCAGTATGGTGCTGAAGGTGCCAACTTTTAGATGGTACATCAGATCAAATGCTTAACCTTAGTATCTAATTTAAGTCATTTCTTTAGTTTAAAATACGTGTACAGCTTAGAGAATTTTGTCCTTAGCCTGTATACGTTGTATACTAGGGAAGTAAATAAGAATCAAAACAGTTAACCAGTTAACCAATTCAAATTATATCAGTTAACCATTGGTTGGGGTATGGCAGCCAAGATGGGAGATCTTATTTAGGCTGCAGGCAGGGATCTTGGTCCACTGTGGTGCGGCTGGATCCAGAGCCACTGAGTTTGGGGCCAGGTCTGCCACAGTGGCGCCATGGCTCCAGCAGTGGGGCTGCTGGACCTGGGTATGGGGCTGCCACAGCTGGGACCAGTTCTGCCATGGCTGGGGCCACTGGATCTGGGGCTGCTGTGGCTGGGCAGAGCCATTAGGCTGCCAGGACTGCTGGGTCCAGGTTCAGTATCCGGGCCCATGGCACCCAGCTATAGCCAGGCCAGGGCCAGGGCCTCTGGGGCCACAGCCAGGATCTGGAACAACTGCAGCTGGGGCCGTGGCATATCCGGAGCCAGGATCTGGAGCCGCTGAAGTGCAGCCATGACTGGGTCCCACCTGCTCACTATGTGGTCCCACCTGCCATCCTGACCTGCTTCCTGTTGGCTGTCTCCACTTAGCTGGCAGTCCAGTTAACCACTTTCCAAGTAAGCATTCTGGTAAGCCTAATGCTTACTAGGTAACCGATTAACCAATTAATCTTTTACATCCCTATTATATAAGTGTGGCTTATTTTCCTTCTTAATCAGTCTCCCTAACCTGAAACATTTTTATATTGAAACTTATCTGAATTTTTCAATGTATCAGGCTTAATCTACTCCTTCCTCTTCTTCCTATCCTTGAAACCCAGATAGGCCTTGCTGCTCTTTGTGTAGGCTGATGCAATCTCTTTCCATGCCGTGTTGATTTTATCTGTAATACTGGTAGATACATCATCCCTTAAATCTTGCAAAGATTGGAATCTGTTCCTCTGTTGAATGGTGAAGGCAGTCTTTGTGGTGACGTCTCGTAGTTTTTCAACATTGAATCGTCTTTCTATGGATGTCTTAATACCTGTTCTTTGCAGCTTAAGTTTCACATGTGCCATCACTAACTGGTGATCACTACCAATGTCTGTTCCTCTCCTCACTTTCACATTGTGCAAGCATTAACTCCATGTACCATTAATCATCAGATGGTCAATCTGGTTCTTGTCTCTGCCATTTGGTGAAAACCAAGTCAGCTTGTGAATGTCATGGTTTGGGAAGAGAGTCCCTCCAATGACCAGATTTTGACGGAACAAAACCCTACAAGTCTCTCACCATTATCATTCATGGTGCCACACCCATGTCTGCCCATGGCCCTGTCATAGTGTGTGTTGTCATTTCCCACTTTGGCATTCAGATTATCCATGATGATGGTAAGATCATGGTGTGGTATAGACTCCACTTCTGCCTGTAGCTGCTCATAGAAGATGTCTTTAATTTTTTTACCACTTTCATTGGTTGGAGCATAAACCTGGATCAAGGTGATGCTCACTTGTCTTCCTTTCAGTCTGACTCTCATCAATCTGCTGGTGACATGTTTCCCCTCTAGCAGGCATTTTTCAATCCCCTTCTTAAGGATGATGGCCACTCCCCCATGATGCTGGTCATTGTCTCTTCCGGAGTAAAGCACTGTTTCCCCTGCAGAAGTCTTCAGTCTCCCCGATCCTGTCCATCTACTCTCACTAACACCAAGGACGTGTAGATTGTATTGTCTCATTTCGGCAACTATTTGTACTACCTTGCCAATATCATACATGGTTCATACATTCCAGAATCCAATTCTGGTCTTTGTCTTGGTGTCCATCATTGTGGCAGTAGCTTCCTCATGGCTTTCACTACTGTCAGTCATACAGGCATTCTGAGAACCTACAGAATCCCTCTACAAGTGGTCCAGCTCATTAAGAGTTTTTACACCAACTTCACATGCAGCATAGGATACTGTGATCTGTCTTTCAAAGTCAAGACTGGTGTCAGACAGGGATGCATCATGTCTACACTACTCTTCAATGTGGTGATCAACTGGGTGATGCAGAGAACAACAGCAGATGCATCAAGGGGTATCAGATGGACACCTTTTTCCACATTGGAAGACTTTGAGTTTGCAGATGACCTTGCGTTGCTTTCCCATACCCATCAACACATGCAGGAAAAGACGCAACGCCTATGCACCTTTGAACGCCAGGTTGGACTAAGAGTTAGCCAGAAGAAAACAGAGATTATGACTCTCAATATAGATTCACCAGCACCAATCAAGATAGATGATGCAGACTTACCCAGCACAGACAGTTTTACGTACTTAGGCAGCATCATCCGCCATGATAGAGGCACCAAGAATGACATCCAGAGCAGATTACACAGTACAGTGTCCACATCAAGCTTAAGCTGTACCAGAGCTGCTTCATATCAACACTACTGCATGGCTCAGAATGCTGGTGGATGACAGAATGCAACCGTACCAAGCTCTCATCCTTTCATACCAGCAGCCTTCGTAAGATACTTCGCATCTTTTGGCCAAAAACAATCTCCAGCCACGACCTGCTCCTGTAATGCCACCAGGAGGACATGACCACTAACATTATGAAAAGATGCTGGAGATGGATAGGGCATGTGATGAGAAGGGAGCCAAATGCCATTGTAAAGATAGCACTTCACTGGACACCTGAAGGACAACGTAAATGTGGGAGGCCCAAGACAACATGGCGGTGTACTGTTGAGGCAGACACAAAGAGAATGAATTACAACTGGGACACACTGGAGAAAATAGCCAATGACAGACAAAAATGGAGAACCTTTGTTGCTGCCCTACACGCCAGCGGGTATAATAGGCATTAACTAATTTATTTGAATTTTTAAATAGGTATTTATAGATTTTTTTTTCATAATGCTCCCTCAGAGGGATCATTCATAGAATCATAGACTCATAGAATAATAGGACTGGAAGGGACCTCGAGAGGTCATCGAGTCCAGCCCCCCACCTTAAGGTAGGACCAAGCTCCGTCTACACCATCCCTGACAGATGTCTATCTAACCTGTTCTTAAATATCTCCAGAGAGGGAGATTCCACCACCTCCCTTGGCAATTTATTCCAATATTTCACCACCCTGACAGTTAGGAATTTTTTCCTAATGTCCAATCTAAACCTCCCCTGCTGCACTTTAAGCCCATTACTCCTTGTCCTGTCCTCAGAAACCAAGAGGAACAAATTTTCTCGTTCTTCCTTGTGACACCCTTTTAGATATTTGAAAACCGCTATCATGTCCCCCCTTAATCTTCTTTTTTCCAAACTAAACAAGCCCAGTTCATGAAGCCTGGCTTCATAGGTCATGTTCTCTAAACCTTTAATCATTCTTGTCGCTCTTCTCTGCACCCTTTCCAATTTCTCCACATCTTTCTTGAAATGTGGCGCCCAGAACTGGACACAGTACTCCAGCTGAGGCCTAACTAGTGCAGAGTAGAGCGGCAGAATGACTTCACGAGTTTTGCTTACAACACACCTGTTGATACAACCTAGAATCATATTTGCTTTTTTTGCAACAGCATCACACTGTTGACTCATATTCAACTTGTGGTCCACTATGACCCCTAGATCCCTTTCCGCCATGCTCCTTCCTAGACAGTCGCTTCCCATCTTGTATGTATGGAACTGATTGTTCCTTCCTAAGTGAAGCACTTTGCATTTCTCTTTATTAAACCTCATCCTGTTTACCTCTGACCATTTCTCTAACTTGCTAAGGTCATTTTGAATTATGTCCCTATCCTCCAAAGAAGTTGCAACCCCACCCAGTTTGGTATCATCTGCAAACTTAATAAGCGTACTCTCTATCCCAATATCTACATCATTGATGAAGATATTGAACAGTACGGGTCCCAAAACAGACCCTTGAGGAACTCCACTTGTTATCCCTTTCCAGCAGGATTTAGAACCGTTAACAACAACTCTCTGACTACGGTTATCCAGCCAATTATGCACCCACCTTATCGTGGCCCTATCTAAGTTATATTTTCCTAGTTTATCAATAAGAATATCATGCGAGACCGTATCAAATGCCTTACTAAAGTCTAGGTATATGACATCCACCGCTTCTCCCTTATCCACAAGGCTCGTTATCTTATCAAAGAAAGCTATCAGATTAGTTTGGCATGACTTGTTCTTCACAAACCCATGCTGGCTATTCCCTATCACTTTATTACCTTCCAAGTGTTTGCATATGATTTCCTTAATTACCTGCTCCATTATCTTCCCTGGGACAGACGTTAAACTGACCGGTCTGTAGTTTCCTGGGTTGTTCTTATTCCCCTTTTTATAGATGGGCACAATATTTGCCCTTTTCCAGTCTTCTGGAATCTCCCCTGTCTGCCATGATTTTTCAAAGATCATAGCTAAAGGCTCAGATACCTCCTCTATCAGCTCCTTGAGTATCCTGGGATGCATTTCATCAGGACCTGGTGACTTGCTGACATCTAACTTTCCTAAGTGATTTTTAACTTGTTCTTTGTGTATCCTATCTTCTAAACTTACCCTCTCTCTGCTTGTATTCACTACGTTAGGCACACCTCCAGACTTCTCGGTGAAGACCGAAACAAAGAAGTCATTGAGCATCTCCGCCATTTCCAAGTTCCCTGTTACTGCTTCTCCCTCCTCACTAAGCAGTGGGCCTACCCTGTCCTTGGTCTTCCTCTTGCTTTTAATGTATTTATAAAAGGTCTTCTTGTTTCCCTTTATGCCTGTAGCTAGTTTGATCTCATTTTGTGCCTTTGCCTTTCTAATCTTGCCCCTGCATTCCCGTGTTGCTTGCCTATATTCATCCTTTGTTAGTTGTCCTAGTTTCCATTTTTTATATGACTCCTTTTTTATTTTGAGATCATGCAAGATCTCCTTGTTAAGCCAAGCTGGTCTTTTGCCATATTTTCTATCTTTCCTACACAGCAGAATTGTTTGCTTTTGGGCCCTTAACAACGTCCCTTTGAAATACTTCCAACTCTCCTCAGTTGTTTTTCCCTTCAGTCTTGCTTCCCATGGGACCTTACCTACAAGTTCTCTGAGCTTATCAAAATCTGCCTTCCTGAAATCCATAACCTCAATTGTGCTGGTCTCCCTTCTACCTTTCCTTAAGATCCCTTCATGATATGTCTGAGGGCATATGACAACATACCATATTTGCAAGGACAGTTCAATAAACTGGGGCTAAGAATCAGTAAAGAGCCTGAGAAATCACTGCTCAGAGCATTGCACTTTCTAATCTGCATAAATGACATGCACACAGGGACCAACTGTAAACTGTAAGATATATGTGCTGTGAAGCATACTATAATTGAAATAATAGTGAACATGTACCAAGCAACTCTTACTTCATAAAATTATGGGTTTATTTTAAGCAAGCTAACATTGGGAAATGAAATATGCTGGTAAATACAACATAACAATGAAAGTACAAAATAAAACAGAAACAAACTGAGAATTATCTACAGTGTGAATAAATGCAGTAAAAATAAGGGTGGCTGGGAAATAGAACATGTTTTAATAAGAAAAACTACTTAAAGTGTATTAAAATGTGGAGATGAAGGTTTAATTGTGATAGTTGTTAATAACCTACAGATGGTAAATGTCCCAGCCCTTAAAAGATGAATATTCCCTAAGTGTTAAGCACTTTCAAGCCCAAGTTAATGGGAAATGAGGGTATTCAGGCCCTTACAGGGATCCGTTTTATAAAATTCAGCCTGTCTTATTTACAGGGACATTGTTCCAAATATAAGACATGGAAAGATAAAAGGTGGCTCCTGAATTGAATAGGTCCAACTGAGGCAGACAGGCTAAAGTATAAATGTTCATAGCCTAACAAAAAAAGAGGCTTTAAATGAAGTATACAAAATCTTACATGACACAAATGTCGACTGAAGTTACTGTCACGGGTTCCTGGGTACAAAGTAATAGAAACATACTGAATGTAAAGAGCAGCAGAAGCCATTTTCACAGAAAAAATCTCAGCTTGAGAATGGGGTTGTTAAGTTTACTAGCCTGTAATTCTCTGGGCTGTCCTATTTCCCTTTTTATACAGGGGCACTCTATTGACCTTTCTCAAGTCTTCTAAGATCTCTCCGATCTTCTAAGACTTTTTAAAAATAATAGCTAATGGTTCAGACATCTCCTCAGTCAGCTCCTAATTCCATGATGCATATCATCAGGTCCTGATGACTTGAAGATATCTAACTATCCAATTTTTAACTTGTTTCCCTATTTTAACTTGTGAACTTACCTCATTTTCACTGGAATTAACTATCTTAGGTGTCCAATCACTACCCACCTGAAAGCTAAAAAAGAAGGCACGTTTACTATTAGGCACATTTACTATTTTCCCTTTTTCTGTTATTGTTTTCTCCTCCTCATTGAGTAAAGGGCCTATACTGTCCTTTGCCTCCCTCGTCCTTCTAATATATTTGTAATTTTTTTGTTATCCTTTATGTCTCTAGTTAATTTGAGCTGGCCTTTCTAATTGTGCCCTTACATACTTTTGTTATTTATTTGTATTTATCCTTTGTAACTTGTCCCTGTTTCCACTTGTTGTCGTTCTCCTTTTTTATTTTTAGATCATGCAAGATCTCCTGGTTAAGCCAAAGCGGTCTTTGCCATACTCCCGATCTTTCCTATGCAGCAGAATAGTTTGCTCTTGTGCCCTTAATAATGTCCCTTTTAAAAACTGCCAACTGTCTTCAGTTGTTTTTCCTCTTAGACTTGCTTCCCATGGAATCTCACCTACCAATTCCCTGAGTTTCCTAAGTCTACTTTCTTGAAATCCACTGTCTTTATTTTGCTGTTCTCCCTATCAGTCCTTAGAATCAAGAACTCTACCATAAGAGCCACACTTTGTCCTTTATTCCTCTTTATTTTGCTGTTCTCCCTCCTATCACCATTTAGAATTATGAACTCTACCATTTCATGATCACTTGCTCACAACCTGTCTTCCACTTTCATATTCTCAACCAGTTCAGAAAATGGGGGAGCATGGATTGAAATAGCCAGGATAAAGGAGAGCAGCCTCAGATATAGAACAGCCTAGTAGATTTCTCCATCTTCTGAAATTGTCTCCAATACACATTGCAACAACTTGTAAGGTAATCTGTGCTCTGCTGTGTTGTTTTCCCAACAGATGTCTGGGTAGCTAAAGTCCCATGCTTTGGATGAGTCACCACCAAGTCCCATGCTTTGGATGATGTTGTTAGTTGTTCAAAAAAGCTTTGTCCATCTCTTCCTGGTTAAGTGGTCTATAGTAGACCCCCTACCATGACATCATCCTTTTTTCATCCCTTTTATCCTTGCCCAGAGACTCTCAACAAGTCTGTATCCTATTTCCATGTCAACTTCAGTCCAAATATATATATATATATTTAACATATAAGGTAACACCTCCTTGATTTTTTTCCCCGTTTGTCCATCCTCAGTGGGTTGTACCCTTTTATACCAATATGCCAAGTATTAGCCCACCATGTCTCTGTGATGCCAACTATGTCTTAATTATGTTCATTTACTAGTATTTCAAGTTCTTCCTGCTTATTCCTGATTATATGTATTCTCACATTAGTATACATATAACTAAGATACTGATTTGATTTTGCCCTCTATTTCTGCCTTGTTTCTCCTTTTTATCTCAGCTATTACAGCCCATGCTCTCCTCCAACTTTTGACTTATCTTCATGTTTATAACTTACCTTTGGGCTTTGGTCTCCTGCCTCCAGGAGCAACGAGTGAGGAAGGATATGGCGGGGCACAAGCCCCGGGGCAACCCCTTCACATGACTACTTCCTGCACCACCCCCAGCCCAGGGGAGGGATGAGTACTCATCCAAGTCCCCTCCCCCCAGCAATGCAGCCCAGGAGACTACTGGGGGCCTGGCATGCCAGTGGCGGGGTGGGGAAGCAGAACTCCATAACCCTAGCGTGCTCTGCTCTCCTCAACTCCCAGGGTACGTCTACACTACAGCGCTAGTTCGAACTAACTTAGTTCGAATTAGTTAATTCGAACTAAGCTAGTTCGAACTAGCGCATCTAGAACTAAAAACTAGTTCGAACTAGCGTTTTGCTAGTTCGAACTAGCGCGTCCACACTGATTGGACGCAGGGGGGCATTTAAGGGCAGCTGAAACCGGTTCTGGCAGGGCATCAGGTCAGCAGTTGCTTTGTGTGGCTGCTGTCTGAGGCTATCTGAGGCTCGTGCTTAAAGGGACCCCCCCTGGACAGCCGGTTCTCAGCTTTTCCTGCTTGCTTGCCAACCTCGCCGAGGGACAGCAAAGCGTCGGTCTCTGTGCCCGTCTGTGTCGGTGCTTCCCTTCGGGGGGGACCGCCGCAGGTGGCAACATGGAGCCACGGCTCGCCCTGCACCTTCTGGTGCACGTTCTGGACTTGCTGCTGCAAGCCTGCCAGCAATGGCTCGAGGCTGCCTGGCACCACCTGGGGAACGTCAGCCCCCTGCCTCTCCGCCTGGCCGCCCTGGGGGCCGTGGAGGAGCCGCGGCGGCGCCCCGGCACCGGCGTGCCCCGCCGCATCTGGCGTCTGGACACCAGCAGCGACTGGTGGGACCGCATCGTCCTGGAGCGCTGGGACGACCGACAGTGGACCCAGAACTTTAGGATGAGGAGGGACACCTTCCTGGAGCTCTGCGAGTGGCTCGCCCCTGCCCTGCAAAGAAGGGACACTCGCATGAGACCCGCCATCCCCCTCCAGAAGCGGGTGGCCATCGCCCTCTGGAAGCTCTCCACGCCGGACAGCTACCGATCCGTCGGGAACCAGTTCGGCGTGGGGAGATCCACTGTCGGAGCGGTGCTCATGCAGGTACGGCGCTCGTCGGCCACCGAGCGGGGGGGAGGGGGGCTGCGAGGAGGGGATGGGCCGCCCCAGGGACAAAGGGGGGGGCGGGAGGAGGCGAAAGCGCCCCGCACCGGAGGGGTCGGGCTGTCCCGGCCGTACTACACGCCGCCAGGGGGGTTGCTTCCGGGAGTGGGGCGCGGGGCACTGCCAGGGCACGCACGCTCCCAGCCACCCGGGCGCCCCACTGATTGACGCTTTGCTGTGTCTCTCTCCGCAGGTGGTCAAGGCCATCAACCGGGTGCTGCTCCGCAGGGTGGTCCGCCTCGCCAACCCGGATGCCGTCATCCGGGGATTCGGCGCCCTCGGCTTCCCCAACTGCGGGGGGGCCATCGACGGGACGCACATCCCCATCCGTGCCCCGGAACACCAGGCGTCCCGGTACGTGAACCGCAAGGGGTACTTCTCCGTCATCCTGCAGGCCGTATGTGACCACCGGGGACAGTTGACGGACATAAATGTGGGCTGGTCCGGCAAAGCACACGACGCCCGGGTGTACCGGAACTCCTCCGTGTGCCAGCGGCTGCAGGACGGGACCTTCTTCCCCGACCGCCACATCAGGGTCGGGGACGTGGACATGCCCGTCTGCCTGGTGGGGGATGCCGCCTACCCACTGCAGCCCTGGCTCATGAAGCCCTACACGGGACACCTCAATCCCTCCCGCCAGGCCTTCAATAACAGGCTGAGCAGGGCCCGCATCGTGGTGGAGGGGGCCTTCGGGCGACTGAAAGCCCGCTTTCGATGCCTCCTCACCCGTCTGGACCTGGCCGAGCACAACATCCCTCCCGTGGTGGCGGCATGTTGTGTGCTCCACAATTTGTGTGAGCGGAAGGGGGAGGCTTTCTTGCCAGCCTGGATGGCTGAGGCTGACCGCATGGCTGGACACTACGGTCAGCCCCGCACCGCCGCCGTCCGGGAAGCCCAGCGGGGGGCCATCCGGATCCGGGAAGCCCTGCGGGAGAGCTTCCAGGTGGAGGAGGAGGAGGACTGACCTCTCCCTGCATGCCCCACCGGGGCCTTCTTCCACCCTACCCCCCCCTTCCCCTTTCCCCTCCCTACCTACTGTCAAATAAAGACACCTGTTTTTCCAACAAAAACGTCTGTTTATTTCACAGAACTGGGGTGGGGGAGGGAGGAATGAAGGTGGGAGAAGGGAGGGGGAAACCTGGGACGAGGGAGCTGGAAGGGGAGGGGAGGGAAGGGAGGAAGGGAAAGGAAAGCTCAGGGGTGGGAGTCTGGGTGCCTCTCCCGTCTCGCCACACTGCGGGTCCGGGGGCGTCGGTGGGGAATGGTTGTGGAGGGGGGGGCAGAGAGGACAGGGGGTGTGGAGGAAGCAGGAGCGGAAGCAGGAGGAGCAGGAGGAGCAGGAGGAGCAAGAGGGGGAGCAGGAGGAGCAAGAGGGGGAGCAGGGGGAGGAGGAAATGGAAAGCGGTCTAGCAGGCTCTGGAGGTGGCCTCGCAGGGCACGGCCCTGCTCCTCCAGGGCCTCCAGACTCCTCTGGCGCAGCCTGAGGTCCTCCTGGACCCAGTGGTCCTGGAGACGGAGCTGTCGGTCCAGGAACCGGAGATGCCGCCTCTGGTAGTCCTCCTGGTTCCTGGCTGTCCTGCTTGCCCGGGCGCGGGCGGCTGCTGCAGGCGGTGTGGTGCGCCCTGCAGTCCCCGGTGCTGCAGCTGTGGTGCAAGAAGACCAGCGGTCAATTACCCCAGGGGCCCAGGTGTGTGAAACCCAGCTCCCCTCTGCAAGGCCAGGGCCCCTGCAGGATCCCCAGCTGCTGCTCCGTGGTGGGCAAGGCCCAGGCGCACGGTCCCGGGGCTCCCTCTCGCCCCAGCCCCCCGTACACATAAGGGGAACACGAGGGTACTCACAGGTGGACGCCTCCCCGGCCTCTGATGATGCAGGCGAGCGGCTCTGTGGGGTGCCTCGGGGGTCCCGGGTCCTGGGAAGGCTGGCAGCAGGCTCCTGGCTCTCAGAGCCCTCTTGCTCCTCCTCGGTGTCCAGGAGCGGTCCCTCTGCCCCGGGGTCAATCACGTCCCGGGGGGCAGGGACGGCATGAGCCCCCAGGAGGCGGTCCAGGGCATGGAAGTGGGGGCAGGCCTCCGGGTCAGCCCCTGGCAGGCAGGCCCGGGAGTAGGACTGCCGCAAGTCTTTAATCTTGCAGCGCACCTGCTCCCGGCTGCGCTGGTGGCCCCTGGCGGCCAGGCTGGCAGCCATGCGTCCATAGACGGCCGCATTCCGGTGGCTAGTGCGGAGATCGTGGACATTGGAGGCTTCCCCCCAAACCTCGATGAGGTCCACGATCTCCGCACTTGACCAGGCGGGCGCCCGCCTTTTGCGCCCCCGGGCAGGCTCCTGGGAGCCGCCAGGCTGGTCGTGGGGAGCAGTGGAGGGCTGGGAGCCCTCGGATGGCTGGCTCATTGTGTGGCAGGTGCAGGCTGTGCAGGCACGGGTGCTTGCAGCCTTGCAACTGGCACAAAGTGAGTAGCCAGCCCGTGGCCCTTTAAGGGCTCCGGGGCCGGGAGGGGGGCAATAGAGTTTCCCTGGTGTTGGCCAGAGTGGCCACCAGGGAAACCTGGGAAGCCTTAGCCTCCCACTAGTTCGAACTAAAGGGCTACACAGCCCTTAGTTCGAACTAGCTAGTTCGAACTAGGCGTTAGTCCTCGTAAAATGAGGTTTACCTAGTTCGAACTAAGCGCTCCGTTAGTTCGAATTAAGTTCGAACTAACGGAGCGCTAGTGTAGCGCATAGGAAAGTTAGTTCGAACTAACGTCCGTTAGTTCGAACTAACTTTCTAGTGTAGACATACCCCCAGATGTGTTGCTCTGCTTCCTGTTGGTGAATGCAGGGGAGCAGTCATGCCCCTCCCCCAAATGATGTGGCTGGGAGCTGGGGGAGCAGAGCCACATTGCTCTGCTTCCAGCAGCCACTGCCAGTTGGTGCGTGGCGGAGGAGCCCTGCTTCAGGCACCAGGCCTCCACACTAGTCCCATGGGCTGCCCATAATATCTGGCTCCTTTCCCCTCCCTCTCACGGTGTTTGAGCGGATCACATGCTCCCACCCTCATCGCACACATCACCGTGCCTGCACCATTGAACCTAGTTTAACATGCTGTTACATAGATATTGGACTGTGCTGGCACCAAATGGCCCCCTAAACTGGCCCCCAAACCTATTTCACTCTTTATGCTTTCAGGCCTAACTTCCTTCCAGAGACTGATGATTATGGTTTTACTGAACCAAATGGAAATGTTACAAGGACATGCTTACAACATGCAGCATCAGCCTAATAAGCAAGCCATCCAGGTTCAAAAGCAGAGCTAAAATTAACTGAAAATGTTTGGTTTAGAGTTGTTTGTTGCATTATCTTGTCCTTTGAAATAAAAACGTGGTTAAGGAAGTGTTCCACAGGTTTGCTATAGCTTTAATAAATAGTAATGATATTGATAACAAGGCTTGCATAATAGTCATATATGGTATAGACCTAGTTAGGTGAGTTATGGTTAATAAAATACACCACTCTGAACAATTGCAATGCTCCTCTGATCTGGTTAGGTTTTTAATTTACAAAAAACAAATATGACTGACTTCTGTGTTCAATAACATTGTAGCTTATACCTAAAATATTTGTTAGCCTTTAAAATGCCACCCACTCCTTGTTAATATAATAATTCATTTCTTTGTGTGAATGAGTTTTACACATAACTGCCTTTCAAAAGCATGGCCTCTGTGATGGGACATGACATCTCAAAGCAACAACTGCTTGGTTACCCTGATGAGCTGCCATAGTAATGAATGGTCTAGTTATGGCTACCACAATGCAAGCAGAACTGAATGATGATGGAGTACTCAAGTCTTGGTTCATCATGCCTTCAAAAAAATCTGCTCCATGCTTGGAATATCTTAGTCCATCTCCAGTCTCTCTCCTGAAGGTAAGAGCCCAGTTAATGTTATGCTGATTTTTCATCCCAGGTACCAGGCACCAAAAGGAGTTGGATGATGAAAGAAATGCTCAAGTCCCACCATGTGAGTCCTTTGAAGAGCTAAAAATCTTCTGCTTTCCAAAGGTAGGTTCATAATAATATGAGGTAACCTTCACGTCTCAAGAGCATTCTTGGAGCTGTATGGAACATAGAGATTATCAGTACGCTATCCCAGGAGCATACTGTCTAAGAATTTCACAAACTCATAATGGTCTTTATGGCTGAAAGCCAATCTGCAACTAATGTACAGAGTGCTTTGATTGAACTTTACCATCCTCAGAATTCCCATACAGTGTTACTGACACACAGTGCTTTACAAGCAATTATAGAGGCAGCATTGTTTAGAAAATGTATTGTTCATGCATTTTTTAAATGAGGATCTTGACCACATACCCTTATATGCACATTAGGGGTTAGCTTTTATATTAAAATGAAAAAAAACCCACTGATTCCTAAAACAAAGGGAAATATTAGAAAATAGACCGTCAGCTTTCACACTGACCCTAAACCTGCAGTCCCAGAGGATGGAGCCCTGTAGTTCTTAGCTAGCTCTGTGCTGGAGAGGTGTTTCTAAGGCTTAACACTCTGGAGCTACTTAAACAAAATGTTCTGTCACTAAGAGTCACAATGGCCTTTTTTTCATAGATTGCTGCACATCGTCGTTCATTGTGAATTTTCACATTTTTGCAATCAGCCTGCATGACGACAGAAAAGCACCTCCGCCCGGGTGCTAGTGCCACCCTTCCTAAGATCTCAGCCCTGTGCCGGCTGCCCTCCAACATTATCTTCCCTCCACCAACCTCTATCATAGGCCTCTGGCATACTGTGTTTGGAAATCTCCAGAGCTAAACTTCCATTTGCCTTCTGTAATAACCTGTCATCGGGCTCTAGGCTGATGTATTCCAGTTCATTTTCGAGATGATCAGGGGAATTTTGGGGAATTACAAGATTTCCCAGATGACTCCATGAGAAGGAATGTAGGAAGCTGATCATCGGTCAAAGAACTGAACAGCACAGGGGGGGTTGCTAACTGAGGCTGGCTTTAGAGCTGGTATGTGCACAACAACCACAAGAGTGAAATGTGTGGCCCCAGTGGTTGTAGTTGTGGAATTGACATTTGTGGACAATGATAGTGTTAGTGCTGGTACAAAGTTGGATGCTGAATACTGTGCTGCTTCCAATGGAGTTGACATCCATGAAGGAGGAATGGGGTGGGGCTTAGATAGTGAGCAGTTATCTTACATGTAGTCAGAAGGGAGAGAAGACTCTAGAACTATATTTGCTCGTGCAGCTGCTCCAGATTGCAGGTAAAGTCTCAAGATCAGCACAAGTCTGGGATCTTGCTGTGCAGCAATCTATCTGATTCGATGATGATGATGATGATGATGATGATGATTATTATTATTATTATTATCTAAACAATTATCTAATCATTATTTTCTAAACAATGGCCTGCTATTCTGAAGTCTATGCCTAACTGTACCTGAATCAATATGCTTTCCACTTTGTCATCCATTCCAGACAAAAAAGAGTCTATTGCCATTTTCAGACTGGAAAATGCAGAGTCTATTTTAGACTTCACTGTGTCAAGATTTTGACCTACTCTCCTACATGGCTATTCAGAATGTTATTTTTCCTGAGTCTGTCTGAGCACCCCAGCACTTGGAGCCTGCTCCTTTACTGCCAGTGATGATATCTGGGTGACTGTTTCCACAGTTTGACACAGTAAAAGGAGAACATGATGGTTCTAGCTTCTGAGCCTGAGCAACTTCTTAGGAATGAATGACACTCGTTATTATGAAGTGTTTTAATTGTGAGTTTGTATTTTAATGCACAAGATACACCTCAGATGTTATATGGAATTTTCAGACTGGAAGAAAAAGCGAGTTAATACAAAATAAAGGTGAGAAACAAAGTACAAAATATGTCATAGTATTAAAAGAAAAGTGGAATTATATTGTCGTCTGCCTTGGTTCCAACAGAAAAATATCAAGCGTGTCTCTGAATAGTGACTAAATAACAACACATCACGGTATTCCATTTTTCTTCTCATTCAGTGCTGCCAGACCAAATTTCCTCAGTGTGCAAGTAAAAACTCATTTTCCTAAAAGCCAGTTTTTCAAACCCCAGGTTCAGCATGTAGGTCAAGAAGGATCCTTTCAGTTTTGTGGATCATTGCCAGTAACATTAAGATTCTGCACCTGGAATTTAGCCCTGATGCTACAGCATTGGAAGAAGGATCAACCTCCATAAAAAATTTGCAGAACATGTCTTAGTTACTAATCTATTGATATGTAAACCATCAAAAATTTATGTGCCGGCTCATTAATGTGTACAAGATCAAAAAACTATCCATAAAAACCTAATTTTACCACTTATGCTTCTATTCTGAATACATACATTGCTGAGCAGTTGGTTGACCTGATGCTGTTTTTTATATGGGCACTGTATTCTGAAATGAGATTAATTCTGCTCTTACTGGTTTCACAGCAGTATAATTCTATTGAATCAAGCAGAATTACTGCCCATTTTATTAGTTTATGTGAGAACATAATCAGGTATAAAATATATGATATAGCAAATTAAAGAAGGAAATTATACAGCAGAAATTAAAAATTGCAGGTAATATCTCAACATCTACACTATCTGGACAACTGTGAGCTACAAAATAATATACAATCTGATAGCATAACTATGGGGTATTCTAAACTAATGGTGTTAGTCATGCATTATATTAGATCAAGCAACTAGAAACTATTTTATATTCCCTTGCAGGTCTCTAGTTACATAAAATGTAATTTTAAAAATGTAGTTTAAATTAGGGCTGTCAAACTATTAAAAATGTAATTGAATAAGTCAAGAGATTTAAAATATTGTGATGGACTGTGGTTTTAATTCCACTATTAAACAATAAAAGAATGACAATTTAAATTTGTTATACATATTTTGGATGTTTTTCTACATCTTCAATAATACTGATTTCAATTACAATGCAGAATTCAAAGAGTAGCATGCGCCTTTTTATTACAATAAAGATCGTGAAATCTACAAGTCAAAGCATGAAGGGACATACAAATGTTCAGTATAACTTTCAGGTAACTACCTTGCTACTTGTAGGCTCTAAAGTTTTACATTTTATTTGAATGTAGTTATGTACAAATAATTTCTTCATTGGTAAGTTGCCCTTTCATGATAAAGAGATTGCACTATTCGTACTACTTGTATAAAGTGAATTGAAAAATACTATTTCTTTTGTTTATCTTATTTACAGTGCAAATATTTGCAATAAAAATAAGGTGAGCATTGTATACTTTGTATTCTGTTTTGTAATTAAAATAAATATATTTGAACATGTAGAAAAGCACCCAAAATATTTATAATAAAATGTAGATTGTATTCTATTACTAATAATATGATTCAAACTGATTGTGGCTTGTAATCAAGCTAATTTATTTTGAGTTAATCACTTTAGAGAACTGCAAATTAATTGATAGCCCTAGTTTAAATATACTAATATTTTCAGATCTGAACATTGTGGTTTAAATGTCCAGAAATATTTACCTTTTAATGCCAGCAGTAGTCTTAATACAAGATGCAGTAACCTGCTGTCTTGATCAGCCTTACTTCCTATTTCTAATTATCATTATCTCTGGTATGGCATTTTGTATATTAGCAGAACTTATTTGTTGTCATTGAAGTCAGAGAGGTTTTTATGTTTGCAGCTCATTATATAACACATCTTATTTTCTCTTTCCCAATATAGACATACACAATCTCTTAATGTTTCTCAGTAGTTTAGATCAGTAGTTTAGATCAGTAGCTATTTCCTGGTAAAGTAAACTGCCACCAATACTATACTTTATCTACAGCCTACTGAAATGCATGGAAATCTTCCACTAACTTCAATAGCTTTTGGATAGAGACTTATGAGCACTCATTGGTATACCACATTCCTTCTGTATTAATTAGAAACCTTTATACAGTAGACTTCCAATAATCCGGAACCTTTGGGACCTAGGTGATGACGGATTATCAGATATGCCGGACTATCAGGAGGTACTATAAGCTGGTTATATATATATATAACCATATATACACACACACAGTATATACTGTATATAAAGTATTTTAAACCCTTTTTATCGTAGCACAAGCACTGTCTATCATCACACAATGCCAGTGGCAGACTGACTCAGTCCTGTCCGGTTTTGCTCAGTTCAGCTGCTGCTGCCCTGTGACTCGTTTTTTGCTGAAGCTCACTCACTAGGCTCTTGCCATTTTGATTCCGGACTATCGGGAGTGCCGTACAATTGAATGCCGGACTATTGGAGTTTATATGTTTACATAGTAAATTATTTTACATCTGCTTTTTCCAATATTTTAGTTGTCTACTATTCTGATTCGGTAAATGTTCAGAGGGTTTAGCTTCTAATAAAGCTAACTTTTTCCAAGCCCATACTTATGTTAATTTGCATGGGGGTTTGGGATTCCCTCCAAGAAATTTTCCACTTGGCTTATCCAGAAAACACCTTGCCCAGTTCTGGGAGAGTTCTTTCATACAGTTCTCCAGAATCCAAAATACTCAGCTCAGCTGTGGATTTCATCATTCAGGTTCCTATATTGGCATACAGCAAAGCTACACTATTGAGTTAATGAGACACAAGAACAAGAAATGGATAGAGGGCATACCACACATCCAAAGTTACACAGTCAACTCCTTCTTTTATATATATTTATGTGTCACATTCATTTGCTGTGCATCAAATCACACATTTTTATTGGATTGGTAACTTTGTAGGAACCAGTCCCTATCTGGCATGTTCTGCCCACATGCTATTCAGTGGAAATGTGAGATTTACATTCCAAGTTTATCTTGTCCATAGTCCTTAGCATCAGGATGTTGCTGCTTATCTTAGCAAAGACATCCAGTCTCCAGCATGCTGTTTGTCAAGCCTTCCATTCACCTTCCCAATTATGCCCACTGTGAGGGGTGAGGGGTGTGATCACCCACTCCCAGGTCAAGAGGGGGGTTTGGTGGACCCCTTCGCCTCTTTTTGGTTCGTCTCGTGACTGGGCTCCTAGTCGGAAGCCCGGGCAATTGGGTGCGATCACCCCCCTCCCTGGAAGGAAGGGGGGGTCAGCGGACCCAGTAGTCATTACCCGTCCCTGCGGGGTGGGGCCTGAGCCCCTTAGTCTGACCTCAACTTCCTGGAAGTGCGTGACTTGGTTCTGCTACACGCCTACGCCAGCGTCGCTCGGAGCTGGACGCTCCTCTGGTGGAGGGAGGGGGACCCGGTCCCACCCTCTCTCCGGGTCCCAGCCCAGGGCCCTAAGCGTCGGGGCTTGCTCACGCCCCGACGCGATAGACGGGGGTCACTCCACCCGTAACCTGTCTACCCACGGGCGCCACAAGGCTTCCGCCCTGGGCTGCTTCCTCCCTTCACCCCACGCCCTTGAACGATCCGTCCATTCGCCCGGCTTACCGTGCCTCAGTTGGAGGAGTTGGGGGCTGGTCCATACCAAACCTGGGGGCCAGCCGTCTGCCACGTCTTCTCGCCCAGTCGGGCCGCTCCCTCCGTGGTCGTCACGCACTATCCGGGTCACTGCTGGAGACCGGGCTAGCGGGCTTGGGATCCCCAAGCGCGGGGCTGCGCCACCGGCCGCGCTTAGGTGCGCCCCTGGTCTGTCCTGAGACGCGATCTACCTCCCGCTCCCCCGGAGGAGACCTCCTCTCCCTGTGCCGGCGGGCCATTTTAAACTGTCCCGCCGGCCCTGACGTCAGCTGCCGGCCCCGCCTCCCTGATGACACTTCCAGCATGTTGGCGGCATCCCGTGCGGCGCTCGTGGCCCCTCCCCCTAACGCCTCAGGGTGGGGGCTGCCTGCCTCGCGTTGGCGCAGCCATGGAGGCAGATTCCAGCTGCCACCGCCACGGCCGCGGCTTCGGCGCTGGTGTGCTCTGCCTGCCACCGCGCGAGCCCCCCGGGCGGCCGGACCCCCGGGAGTGCGGGCCAGCGTCGGCCCGTCACACCCACTAAGAAATGAGGCACGTTATTTATGTCAAGTCAGGCCTACATAAGGTAGTCTCTTTCATTATTGAGGACTTATTCCATTATTTTTTTGCATCCTGACTGGTACGCTAAGGGGTTTGTGGTTCAAGATTATTCAGAATTAATATTCTCTGCATTGGGAATAATCAGGACATGAAAGAAGTTCAATGGTTCTGCAAGATCTCAGTATGGACATTGCAGTGGATGGATTATGTGTTCTTTCAGGATGTTCAGAAAAATCTAAATCCATGACGCTCAAGAGTCAACCTGTTTCCAGTAGTTTGAAATTCCCACATTTTTCTTCTCTTATAGTATGTCAGTGATTGTTATCAATTTTCTGCTGTCTCACTAGCAGGTTTGAAAGAGGCATCAGGAAGCCAGATGTCAAATAGATGAACAGCACATTAAGCAATCCATGAAAACAGATGAGTAGGGAATTATGCAAATGTAAGAGAGGAATACATGTATTTCAAGATGCCATCTGGTAGTTTCCTCACATAAAACATTTATTATGGTGATAGCTGATATAAAAATGCTTAAATAATCATTAAGGCAGGAATATTTTTTCAAGCAACAATGCATTTATTTGGCACTTATGGCTCATTGATTACCATCGGTAACCACACACAGAATTAAGAGTGCATAATGCTATTTGGTGAATTTGAAATGGTGGGCACTGCACAGAAAAAGCCTTGATCACTGTGGTTTGCTCCACACTGAGAGAAGTAAGCCTTCCTGGCCAATCAGAAGTGAAAATTTAATGTGGACCCTGCTACTGTCTACTATAAACATCACCTCAAAATCTAAAGGGCAGGCTTCCTTCTTCAGGAGAGAACTTCTGTCTGTTTCTCAAGATGTCTTCTACCATTTATTAGTCCAGTCTCTCTGTGTTGTGACATGATGTGCAAATCCACAGCATCTTATGGCTTGTCAGGCATCTCCTGAAGAAAGAGAGTTGAGGGAAAAGTTTGGATTATTGTTGTGTTGTACCTTTCCTGTTGTATTTTGTCTCTGAAGCCCAAAGAGAGCTGGGGAGGAAGAAGCCCATGGAAGAAGCTGGAGATATGAAGAAGGAGACCTTATATGCTGCTTCAGGGCCCTTGACTGGAAACTGGGATAGAGGGAGAGACTGAGTTCCCCTACAAACCATTAAGGAAAGACCCTTGGGATGAGCATCAGAAGTCCTAGTGACCCTAGAGTCAGGCTGATGGCCTAGTACAAGGTAACTGAACTATTATGAGGGTGAACTATCACTCCAAAAGGGTGAGACTTAAAGGGCATGTCTAGACTACATGGCTCTGTTGACGGAGCCATGCAGATTTGTTTTCTCGGCAAAGGGAAATGAAGCAGCGATTTAAATAATCGCCGCTTCATTTAAATTAAAATGGCTGCCACGCTATGCTGATCAGCTGTTTGTTGGCACAGCGCTGTAGTCTGGACACTCCGTGGTCAACATCAAAGGCATTTGTCGATCTCCCCAGTAAACCTCATCTCATGAGCCATAACGGGGAGGTCAACAAATGCCTTTGATGTCAACCGCAGAGCATCCAGACTACAGCGCTGTGCCACCAAACAGCTGATCAGCACAGCGCGGCAGCCATTTCAATTTAAATGAAGCGGCAATTATTTAAATCACCACTTCATTTCCCTTTGCCTACAACCCTAATCTACATGGCTCCGTCAACGGAGTCGTGTAGTCTAGACATGCCCAAAGTGACATAGATGGATGGGCAGGCCCACCAATAGGAGGAGTAAAGGGCAATTGCCCCAAAACCCAGAGATTCAAAGGGGCCTGGGCTCCCAGTTGCTGCTGCTGCTACTATGGCAGCAGTAGCAGCTGAAACTCTAGTCCCCTTTGAGTCACTGCGGGAGCAATGTTCTGCCACTCCTCATGACTCTGAGGGCTGGAGGGGCTTCCACCATTATCCAGGTGGCGCTGAGGGCTGGCTGCCCCAGCTCCTTTGGCCTGAGGTTCCACTCCTTTCGGGGGCATGGAGCCGCCTTCACCCTGCATACCTTGGCTGGTAACTCATTTTCCCTCTTGAGGTTGCTGCTTTTTGACAGCTAAGGACATTTAAAAAGAAAGGGATGAGAGTCTCAGAATTGACTCGTGATAGCTTTCAACCAAGAGCCACACAATAATCGGGTAATCTATAAGGAGATGGAAAAATTACGTGGGTTTACAAGAAATGCATACACAACTTGCTAACAATTTAAGATGTGATAAATTAAGATGAATGACTTTACAAGATACATGAATGAAGTTCAACCCAAAAATGTTCCTCAATGAATATAAACAAATGTTTGACAGAATGCAGGAGATGTCCTGTCACATTGAACAAGAAGATGGATTGTTTTCCTAGTAAATTGCAGAGAGTGGATTACCCAGTGGCATTCCCATAAATATTGAATTTGGGTGCTTAGGCATTAATTGCAGACATGACAGATAAATGACAGTAAATTTTTCTGATTCTGAGATATAAAGCTTAAAAAGAGAGCTAGAGCTAGAATTTGTTCTGACTAGCTGGAATGCTCCGAATTTTCAATCTTCAGTCTCATTGTGGCTCACTCTTGGTGTCAGCTAAACTACACAGTGCTGATTCTAACTCATTTCAGATAACAGAATTATCTAAGTAAGCATCTGCACCCCAAATTGACTATTGCGTTGAGATGGCATGTGACTGTGAAATAGATTCAGGAGAGAAAGAACTGGGAGTAGCCAGCTTGCTGTTACAAAATGTCAAGGTCAATTTGTACACAGATCAGACCCTTTTCCCCTTCTCCCTCATATAAGAATATGGAGTGGCAGTTTTGTAATGCCATGCTTTCTGTCATGAGGATCTCGGTCCATTGATACACTCTTTCTTACATATGTATAAACCCAAAGGAAACCAACCCCTTTTTTCTGGACAAAAAGTCAATGTACAGGGAGTGATGGCAACACCTTGATTGTGTGATTCAGAATATGAATGTTTAGCATTTCAGTTGATGAGTGTAAGCCTACAAATGAAGAAACAAATGACCTTTCTGCTCAAAATATCTTAATTTGGGCCATAACTGGGGAATTCTGATTTAAAAGGTCACACACTTTGAACATATTTACCAAAGATGCTTCTGTGTCTTTGGGTATCTAGTATAAAATAGCTGTCTTTGGGTACATCTAGACTACAGGCTTTTGTCAACAGAGGCTTTGTCGACAGATACTGTTGACAAAGCTTCTGTCGACAAAGAGCGTCTAGACTAAATCCAGTTCTGTCGACAAAGCAAACCGCTTTGTCGACATGAGAGTGCAGCTGCAAAGGACGGTGTAGATGCAATAACGCCTTCTGTCAACAGAACTCTGTCGACAAAAGGCATTATTCCTTGTAGAATGAAGTTTACCGCCGTCGACAGAACTCGGTGGTAGTGTAGACGCAGGTATAATTTTGTTGACAAAAGTCCACTTTTGTCAACAAAACTCTGTAGTCTAGACACACTTTTGTTTCACATCTCTTAATTCTTCCATACAAGCTATTGAGCAAGAAAGGAGGGAGCATCTTCCTGAATGTCTTTCTTCATCTCTCTGTTGTACGTCATTGTCTTCAGAAGATGACTAGATGAGTGTGGATGAGGTACCTGAAATACACTAAACAGGACAAGCACAACAAGGCACATCCCTCACTGATGTATGGATTCAGAGACATGTTCTTCAAAAAGAAGGAACAAAGAATGAAAATTAAGGGATGAACGCTGATGAAGATTCATAACAATGTTTCTGTTTTAAAGAACAGAGTTGCTAACGACAAAAACCACATTTGCTGTTCCCTAGATAAGAAATGCTGAAAATACAGAACCTTTCAAAAAGGAAGAACTCAAATATGAATGCACATTTGGACTTTTGCATTTTAAGTAAGAATCCCCGCCTACCCCCCCTCTCTCTCTCACACACACACAAACACACACACACACACACACACACACACAAGAATGTACAGTTTTTTTAGAACTAGTTGCTGTTAAAGAAACAACTTAGTCTATCCAGTAGGGATTGTAGTAAGAAAAGGGGTATGTTAGGCTTTTGATTTGGGTAGCTGAGATTTGAGTGAAAGGGTCAGTCTTTGCTATCTTTTCTTCCACTGACTAATAAATGTCCCTGTCACTACTACAATTTCTGCTTCTTCAACAGGAGAAAACCCATTCTTCCACAAAGGCTAACAAGTAGGACAGTGGAAAGCACCTTGTGTCCTGACAGACAACACAAAGTTTCTCTGGAACCCCAACGTTTGTTGGTGTTCTTTAATTGATCCAAATTAGGCGGCTCATCATCTACAAACTTCATAGCTTTTAAGAGTCATAGTTCCACTTAAGAACTGAGTAAGGAAGAACATGGTTGATTGAATTATGTGTGAAATGCTAGAAAATAATTTGTACTTAGTAATCAAAAAATTCCTCTTGCTGGTTTCAGTGTTGTGCTTCACTGGATATAGTAATAGTGTTTTTCAGGTCTTTTCAGCTTTAATATCCTCTTCTTATAGAGGGTCATAGAAGAGTAATTATGACACTTTTTCTTTAAGAATGTGATTTTATTAATTGTGATTCCAGTATGAACAAGAGAGTTTTAAAAACTATTGTTCTATTTTTGGCATGTGGGGGGAGGAGAACAGACTTGTTACTCCAGATAAATACATTTAATAAGGCTATGTCTAGACTACAGAGTTTTTTCAAAAATACTTCACCTGCATCTAGACTGCCATTGTGTTCTTTCGAAATTAAATAAAAAGAACGTGGCGTTTTTTTCGACAGTGGTAAACCTCATTTTATGAGGAAGAATGCCTTTTTTTTGAAAGAGCTCATTTGAAAAAAGGCATTCTTGAATGCAAAAAGGGCTTTTTCAAAAGAGAGCATCCAGATTGCATGGATGCTTTCTTTTGAAAAAGCAATCTTGTGGATGGCTAGACAATCTCTTTTGAAAGAGGCTTTTTCGAAAGAGGTTTGTAGTCTAGACGTACCCTTAGTTATTCTCCCAACTTTAAACAGCTCTAAGTGTTTGACTCACCTGCCAAGAAGAGTTGTTTCTCAGTCTGGGTTTTGAGTCAGTAATGTACTGAAACATTTGCCTAATTTTAAGCACATGAGTACTCCAGTGGAAGTCAATGGGAATTACAATGGGAACAATGCTTAAAGTTAGTTATGGGCTTAAATATTCTGTTTTATCAGGGCCTGAAAAGTTAGCTTCATTTCATCATGTTAATGACCTTCTCTTCTTTCTTTAAAAAATGTTCATGTGAATTTAGTGATTATGAACTAATTAAGGATGAAGACTTTCATTTCTCCACACAAGGGCAACTGTAGTATAATTTACTTCACATTCCCCACGGCTGTGCCTCACCTTTAGCCTGTAGTCACTACTTTTAGTACTAAAGGTATAATTAAATCTCCATGCCTATCCAATCCTCCTGTTTCTTTGGTAAGACTACCATTAAAAATATGCATTAATGACAAAAATGTGGTGCTTTGGTTGGTTGGTCTGATATGACAAGGACACTTTTTCCTGGTGTGAGACCATTATACTCAAGCATATTAAACTTACTAGCAACTCAAACTGGATTTTAATCAGAAATAGTATGTAAAAGGTAATATATCTCAATTATATTTAAATGGCCCCACAACTGTTTCACAGATAACTACATTCCATTCAACAAAAGCTATAGCTTTTGTTTACACATGATGTTAGGGTCAAATAAAGGATTGTTAAAAGAATATATGAGTGGACAAATTGGCTGGCAACCCATGCGTGTCCAAGTTCAGTTCCAAGCACAGTCTCCTATATTACAGGGTCAGCAATGGTTAGGAGCCTTGGAAACCCATATTGTCCTATCTTAATGTGATGTGCTTGCCTTGAGTCATAGCCATGTGAAGGTTTAAGAAGAAAGATTGAAAAGGAAGAATTCCAGAACACCACCAAAAGTACTTCATCAATAGCAGAAAAATGTTTTAATGAGAAAATACACTCATACACAGAGAACATAATTTTGAACTTTGTAGAAGTATTTTATTTGAGCTAGAGCGGATTCTGTCTTCCAATTGTTTCCATAGTGAGTAGACTACTCACAAAAGAAAGATTCATCTCAATATGAGAATGAGTAGCAGAATGTGGCCTGCGGTGTAGGCAAAAAGTAATTAATTCAAATCTTTGCTAGTAAAGCTACAAGGGAAAGCAATGAAATTCAGAATAACTTGCAATTAATCTCTGACCGAGAGAAATGTACATTCTATTTGTTAGGGTTAAATGTAATCAAATCATATTTGTACCTCCAGCATTAGTTAAGTAAAACATGTTTCAATAAAATTGAATATCAAGTCCTATAATTACTGAGATAACAGCAATTTCTTTGCCTATTTCAGTGAAGAACCACAAGAACATACGAATGGCCACACTGGGTCAGACCAATGGTCCACCTAGCTCTGTATTCTCTCTCTGACAGCAGGCAATTCCAGATGCTTCTGGTAGTCGGAAGTTTGGGGATATCCTGCACATGAATGTGCATCCCTTACTGTCTTGGTTAATACTCATTGTTGGGCCTATCCTTTTTTAGCATATTTAATTCTTTTTTGAACCTACTTATGCTTTTGGCCTTCAAAACATCCCCCATCAAGGGATTTAACAGGTTGACTACATACAGTGTGAAAAAATAAAATTCCTTATATTTGTTTTAATCCTATTGCCTGTTCATTTAAACAGGTGATGCCTAGTTCTTATGTTATGTAAAGGGGTAAATAACACTTCCCTGTTCACTTTCTCCACAGTATTCATGATTTCATAGATCTCTATCTTATCACCTTAGTCATCTCTCTTCTAAGCTAAAACATTCAAGCCTTTTACAGCTTTCCTCATGTGGAAGCTGTTCAATCTCCCTCAACATTTTCACTGCACCTTTGCCAAGTATAATATATATTTTCGGTGATGTGGCAGCCACAAATGCTCACTTTATTCAAAGTGTGGGCATGCCATGAATTTATATAGGCATTGTGATATTTTCTGTTTTGTGTCTATCTCTTTTCTATGATTCCTAACACTGTATTAGCTTTTATGATGCCATTGTACACTGAGCAGATGCTTTCAGAGAACTGTCCACAGTCACTCCAAGACTTCTTTCTTGAGTGGCATCAGCTAATTTAGATCCCATCATTTTGTACATACAGTTGGTATTACTTTTTCCAGTGTGCATTACCTTGCACTTATCGGCATTGAATTTCTTATGCCATTGTTGCCCAGTCACATAGTTTAGTGAGATCTTCCTGTAACACTTCCTGTAACACTGTCCGCTTTGGACTTATCTTATGTAATTTGGAATTGTTTGCGAATTTTGCCACCTCACTGTTCATCCCCTTTTCTAGATTATTTATGAACATGTTGAACAGCCAGAACAGATAGATCTTTGGGGAATCCTACTATTTACCACTCTCCATCTTAAAAACTGATCATTTACGATCCTATGCTTTCTCTCATACTGTATTATTTGAACAGTTAATGATCCTTAAGAGATCTTCAGTTTTATCCCATGTGTGCCTTTGGTGAGGGATCTTGGCAAAGGTTTCCTGAAAGTCCAAGAATACTGTATTGACTGGATCACTCTCTTATGCACATATTTGTTGACTTCCTCAAAAAATTCGAATGGATTTTCTCTTTACAAAACTCTGTTGATTTTCCCGCATCTCATTGTGTTCATTTATAGATCTGGCAATTTTGTTCTTTACTATAGTTTTAACTCATTTGCCTGAAGTTAGACTTACTGGGATGTAATTGCAGAATAGCCTCTGGAACCTTTTAACAAATAATTGTTTGTGACTCTGGGGACCCCAGTATGGACATCCCATTGCTGCAACCATATTGGTAATTGGAAAACTAATAATTCACTGGTTTTAATGCCATTGTAAAATTCATGTGTGGATGTGATATGTGAAGTTAGGAATTTCCTCTGTATGATGTTATTGTTTAAAACCCAGACTGCTTTCTCAAGGTTAAACAAGTCTGTCTTAGACAAAGGACTGTGCGTTTACCTCAATTTACACGTTAGCAGTGCACAAAGCGAGGACTATCCTGTTACTGAGCTGGAGAATTAACATGGCTCCTGAACCCCAGAGAAACACAAGAGACTGAATCCTCAGGAGGCCTTCCTGCCTTGCAAGACCAATACTGTCCCTTTGGGGAGTATAAGAATCAGAGAGGGACCCCAGCTCTATCTTTCACCTTAGGAGATGGGGAAGTAAAATATTTTGATCTCTGTGATAGGTTCTGGCCAATAAAAATCTGGAAAGGAGACTGGAGGAGAGAGAGAAATTTGAACAAAGACTGTGCCTTGCTAGATTAAGTTTTATATTTTAGATAAATCTTTTCACATTTATTTGCTTGTAACCATTTCTACCTTTATCTCTTTTACTAAATATCATTTAATCCTTGCTCTTTTGTTAATTAACTGTTTCAACTTTTACTATAAATCTATTGAGTGCTGGATGTCAAGGGGGTGATGTGTCCACCCCTGTTATATTAATAAGCTGTGATGTATTGGGGCCTTAACAAAATAGTGAATTTAATATCTTCTGGGAATACACAGTGGTATGGCCGGCCAATGCATTGCAGAGAAACATGTCTGATACTTACCTATAAGGTGAGGTTTGGTCTGGAAGAGTGGGGAGTAGTTTGCTGGTGATGATGATAGACTGGTGTGGCACAGATCTGACACAGAGTCTAATCACCAGTGAAACTCATTCTTGCTGAGGGAGAGGTCACACAATGGCTGACAGCTCTGGTTATAGTATTACATTACCCCCAACAGCATGTTATAGTATTACATTGCTACAGGTCCACCAACAGGAGGAGGGCAAAGGGGACTCAGGGCTCCTGGCTGCCACTGCTGCTACTGAGGCAGAAAGGAGGAACCAGAGCCCCAGCCCTTTAAATCCCTGGCAGAGTGTGGCACCACACACTCCACACAGCTCTGAAGGCAGGGTGGGGCAGCAGTGCTGTGCTCCCAGTGGAGCTCAGGGCTGGCTGCCCCAGACTTCCACCTGAGAGCTGCTCCCCTTGCCCAGGGACCCACAGTGACTGTCAGCTCTGCTGCATTGCTACCTTCCAGTCATCTGGTACAAAGATTGCCTGGAGCAATAGATTAGCAGTTCTGCAATTTCATACTTGAGTTCCTTCAGAACTCTTGGGTGAACACCATACGGTCATGGTGACTTACTAGTGCTTTATTTATCCATTTGTTCCAAAATCTCCTCTATTGACACCCCATCTGTGACAGTTCCTTAGATCTATCACCTAAAAAAGAATGGATTGGGTCTGGGGATCTTCCCCACATCCTCTGTTGTGAAGACCAATGCATATAATTCATTTTGCTTCTCTGCAATGGCCTTGTCATCTCTGAGTACTTCTTTAGCAACTATGAAAGCTCTTTGTAGGAACAAGATACTAAATACATTAATATTGCCCCACTTGGGAAGGGTGAAGGATTGCAAATCTCTCATAGTGTGTATGTATGTGGTATGAGAGGCCACATATATGAGAGGCCACATGGTATGAAATAGTGTTATATGAATCATATTTCAATTAGGACACATCTAAACAGCACCCTAAACTCAAAATAAGATATGCAATTTGCACTACGCATCTACACAGAGCCAGATTTCAAAATAACACACTATTTCGAGCCATCCCTTATTCCTCATGCAACGAGGTTTACCAGGATAGCAAAATAGCAAGCCTGTTATTTTGAAAAATATTTCAAAATAAGGGGTGGTTTGTGTAGACATAGGGTAGCTATTTAGGGATACCTCTGATATCCCGATATAGCTGTGCAGTGTAGACGTACCCTTAGAGATTCTGCTAAGCTCATTCTGCAGATTGTCATTTTTCCTTTGGGTCTACTAAATTTGTAAAGCTGTAAACAATTACTTCTAGAGAAAATCCTCTATCTTTTGGAATGAGATAAAGGGTACGTCTAGACTACATGCCTCTGGCGACAGAGGCATGTAGATTAGACTACCCGGCATAGAAAAATGAAACGGCGATTTAAATAATCACTGCTTCATTTAAATTTACATGGCTGCCGCGCTGAGCCAATCAGCTGTTTGTCGGCTCAGCACAGTAGTCTGGACGCTCCGTGGTCGACATCAAAGGCATTTGTCGACTTCTCAGGTATGCCTCCTGGGATGAGGAATACTTGGGAGGTCGACAAATGCCTTTAATGTCGACAGTAGAGCGTCCAGACTACCGCGCTGAGGTGACAAACAGCTGATTGGCTCAGCGCGGCAGCAATGTAAATTTAAATGAAGCGGCAATTATTTAAATCACCGCTTCATTTTCCTATGCCGGGTAGTCTAATCTACATGCCTCTGTTGTCAGAGGCATGTAGTCTAGACGTACCCAAATTGTCCAGTATAACTATATGATAAGGTATTATACAATCTAGATGTATAGGGGAATGTATGTGGATAAAGCCAATGTATTGAGGCAAGAAAATACACCTGTAATCTTTAACAGTCAGGGTGAAATCCTGTCCCCATTGAGGAACATGGCAAAACTCCCATTAACATATTATTATCTTGAAGCAGCCGTCTGGGTTGTGCAACAGGAACCATGCATTAAATGCCATGTAGTGCTGACCATTTTCAAGAGCATCTGAATGAAACAAAGCTACCAGGATTTGAAGAGGAAAACTGAAATGATAACTAGAAACATATTTTGGTTAAATATCTTAAACTACAACATGTACTCTCCTTAGCTTTGAAATATCAAAAAAATTATAAATGTGGGTTTATCTAAAGATATACATATGAGAGGCAAAGCAAAATAAGTGAAATGTTTAAAATGGGAATATTTCCTACACTCATAGTGCATGGTCCTTGTTAATAATATCACAGTAATATTCAGCAGAAAATGTTACATGAAAGAATTTAACAGCCAAAGCAAAAACATGCCATAGCAGATTAGTTTCTCTTCAAAGAGATTTTGTAGCTCATTATAGAATTAATCTTGAATTGTTACAATTACCAAGGCAAGAATAGCCATGTCATTCCTCAGATATCTTTTAGTTCCTTAGATATTTATTAGTTTGTTCCTGTAAGACACAATATTTACAGTTAGTAATATTTCATAGCTGTGTAAAAAATTAAAGGTTGAATTAATAATACCCCAAGGATTAGGCATTAGAATCAAGCTATGTCTACACTATACTGTTCTTCTGGGAAAAGCTATGCAAATTGTGAAGCACAATTTACGTAGCTTTTTCTGCTTCTTTTTTCGGAAGAGGCTTTTCTGACATTTGGCCCATCTACATGGGGCCAAATGTTGGAAAACAACCCTTTTTCGGAACATCCTTTCCTAGTAAAATGAGGTTTACAGGGATGACGAAAAAATGCATCTACTCTTCCGAAAAAAAATTCGGAAGAGCAGACGTGTTCCCTAGATGCATTATAGTTTTTCTGGGATACCTATGGTAGATTAGACATTGTAACAATATGGCTTTTCTGTAGCCATGTTGGAAGGCCTGTGCTAGGCCTGAACCAAAGCCACCTTCTGCAGCCAGACTGAAGAGCAGCAGCCATTACTGTAAGGCCTGGAGTCACATACTCACAGTTCCATATTTTGTATTAAAAAGTGTCACACCAGGCTGTGAGGAGGGGATTTTGCCCTGATAGCTCCCCCACTGTCATCAGATAAAGAAACAGATCTCATGATGGGTAAAGAAAACTTAAGTAACACCATTCTGTCTGGCAAGAAATTGCTTATCAATAGAGAATGTTGTGGAATCCTCATTCTATGATCATTGTCATTACAATTTCCTATTGTTTGTCTGTGTGATCTCTGTCTGGTTTGTAATTGTTTCTGTCTGCTGTATAATTAATTTTGCTAGGTGCACATCAATTAAGGTGGTGTGGTATGATTGGTTAGGTAATTTTGTTATGATTGGTTAGTAAAATTATACTAAAATAATTGGTTAATGTATAGCTAAGCAAGACTCAGGTTTCGTTATATAAACTGGGATCCAAGAAGACCAGGAGAGGAAGAAGATCAGAATTCACAGAAGCAGAAAGAAGGAAGCAAAAGGCTGGAAGAAGACCAAAGGGAGACAAGGAACCCCAAGAAGAATACAAGACCCAGCCTAAGATAAGAGCTGCCAGGACTCTCCTGCACAACCATGATGTGCAGCAGCTAAGACCCAGAGAGACTGACCTTGCCTGGCCAACAGGGGAAGTCTGCCTGCCTTTATCAGGATTGGTGAGCATAAAACTGTGTACTTAACATGTGTATTCTGCTTGTTTGGGAATTGTCAATATATAGAGTCTAAGGCTCTTTCAGTGGCTAAAGATCCTGCAAAACCCGTAGGGTTGCACCTTGAGCCCTAGGAATTGGGTAAAGGTGTGTGTCCCTACAGTGTGGAAGGGATCGGATTGAGAAATTTGTGCAGGTAACAACATAGGATGAGAGTCAAATTGTCTGGTGCTCCAGTTCAGGCTCTTTCCCACATTTGTGTAACAAATTATTCAACATCTGCATTTTTGTTTCTCAGTCTGTAAAATGCAGTTTATGATACCAATCCCTGACTCCTTTTTAAATTACATTGAGATCCCAAGGTGTGTGCTGTAATATTATTATTCATTTACAGACAGAATATCTATAGATTCTGTGTTCTGAAAGATTGCTCTGTTTCATGCCATCAGTTAATGTAGTTGCTATAAATAATATACTTCAAAGGATGCCAAAAATTATTTTAGCTCAAGCTTCTTGGGGAATTCACTAATTTACATTGTGTAAAATATAGCTTCTTTCCATTTATAATATATTCTGAAACTCTATCAATTAACCTTATCTTGTTTTAAAAGCAGATATGATATACACAAAAACTGAAGACGTAGCTTTAATTGTTTTATGTACACATAATCAACGATGTGCATGTATACCTCTATTATGTCCAACAGTATTAAGCTCCAGTCTGAATGAAATAATTCAATTTTTTCAATATCTTCTTTCAGGAAGTCTTTCCACGCCCCTACTTCATTTTCATCAACCATCTTTGAACCACCACCCCTTATTTCTGATCTCTCCTGACCAGATCTCAACATGGTATACTAGGGGAGGGAGAATATTAGTTACATAATGGCACTGTCATATTTTTGGTATAATTTTTCATCCTTTCATTTAGCTGCCCGTTATGGGTCCCCAGGTATCTTTCCTAAGTAATTATAGTCAATTTAGTATATGCACAAGTAGTTTAAATGATTGTGGTTACCTTGCACTTCTTTACAGAACTACTTTTAAAATGTAAATGTTCTTGTAATTTATTAGGTTAACCATAGGATTTGAATCTCTTATGCTGTCTTGAAGGCCCTATAAATTGCACCCAGTGTACCACAGGGATCTCCTATGCCTCAAGGGAGATTTTCCCCAGAGCAAGGCTAGAGAGTATTTGCATTGCCTTCTTCCTCTAGGCATTCTGATAGAGGGGGCAGTTTTAAATTGCAACTAGGTCTCCCCAGAAACTCTGTAGGTGGAGGTTGCAGGAGGAACATGCCTAATCAGTGCATTTCCTTGCTGAACTGGCTGGTTAATTTCCCATCCAGCATTGCTTTCTTTTGTGCTGAGTAGCTGCAGACCCAGTGGCAAGGCAATGATTGAGGGCACATAACTCTCTCTCCGTTGCAGGAAGTCCTGTACCCTGGGTTATGCTGGCATTTTCCAGAGCTGAATTAAGCCCAAGGTTCAAGGCTCTGGTATCTTAATTATGTTTTTACAAGAGCTTTTCAGTTCACCTTTGTAGCATTTTGTACTTTGTGCAGTGTTTTCCATTTAGAAGAGGCCACATGCAGTTTTGCTGGTATACTCAAGATTTCAAAAGACAGTGATTACTATTTCTGCTTTGCTATATACAAATTCCTTGAGATTTTCTGCATTTTATAGAGCAACTGAGAGCCACCATGCTGACTGTTGCATGGCACAGTTCAGATACACTGCAATTAAACAATACACACAAAAGGATAGGATTCTAAAATATTTGTCCTCCTTGCGTTGTCCTTTTAAATCCACACTCAGACCCGTTTTCTTGTTTTTAAACCACTTCATTGCTTCTTTGATACATTATATAAATCACTGATATCCTATAAAGTAATGTAACCCATGGGGAACATAAAAAAATCCAATGAACTTTATTGGATCCATATGTTTATCGAAATCCAATATGCATAGAAACTTGAACTCCCATATGGGTTCAGGGAGAGTATCAGGTCTATAGTCAGGAAGGATAGGTTCCACCTAAACCAAAATGGAACCAGGCTGATGGCATTTAACATTAAAAGGGGTGTAGAGCAGTTTTTAAACTAAGGTCTGGGGGAAAGCTGATGGGTGCAGAGGAGCACATGGATAGGAGGGAGACATCTCTTCGGGGAGGGTCTAATAATAGAGATGCTCTATATTTTAGTCAGGGAGGGTATGTCTACACTACCCTCCTAGTTTGAACTAGGAGGGTAATGTAGGCATACCGCACTTGCAAATGAAGCCCGGGATTTGAATTTCCCGGGCTTCATTTGCATAAGCGGGGAGCCGCCATTTTTAAATCCCCGCTGGTTCGAACCCCATGTAGCGAGGTGTACCGGTAGTTTGGAATAGGAACCTAGTCCGAACTACCTAGTTCGAGCCCCGTGTAGCCGCGCTACACGGGGTTCGAACCAGCGGGGATTTAAAAATGGCGGCTCCCCGCTTATGCAAATGAAGCCCCGCTTATGCAAATTCAAATCCTGGGCTTCATTTGCAAGTGCGGTATGCCTACATTACCCCGCTAGTTCGAACTAGCGGGGTAGTGTAGACATACCCGGAGAGAGGATGGAAGTATGGGTCTGATCAGATGAGATACAATCAAATGAAAAAGAGTCTAACACATCAGAAAATGGCAGATAGACAAATAGAGACAAATTATTAAAGTGCATATACACAAATGCTAGAAGTCTAAATAGTAAAATGTTAGGAATCATTTAAAAGGGGATAGAGAATAAGACAGAAAATATCTTATTGCCTCCATATAAAACCATGGTACACCCACATCTTGAATACTGCGTACAGATGAGGTTGCTTCATCTCAAAAAAGATATATTGGCATTGGAAAAGGTTCAGAAAAGGGTAACAAAAATGATTAAGTGTTTGGAAAGGGTCCCATATGAAGAGAGATTAAAATGACTTGGACTTTTCACCTTAGAAAAGAGGACACTAAGTGGGGATATGATAGAGGTCTATAAAATCTGGTCAGCCGTCCCCTGTGTGACTCATGAGGGGGAAGGCCTAGCCTAGGCAAGTAGGCTTTAAAAGCCAGAGGAAGAGCGACCAGGGAGAGAAGCAGACAGGAGCTTCAGGGGAGTTTGAGAGGGAGTTTGACAGAGGGAGGCCTACAATGGTCAGGAAGACCCACAACACCTGTGCCAGCACTGCTTCTGTATCCTCTACAGGCGCCTATAGCCAGACAGAGCACCTGAGCATGGATGCCTCTACCCAGATCCTGGTGTGGTTTTGCAGGGACTGTGGATTGCAATTCTCACTTATTGATATCCAGGCTGGGGAGATCATCCAATGCAAAAGGTGTCTGCTGGTGGAATCTCTCAGGCAGCAGGTGGCAGAGCTACAGGATGAGGTGGCTAGGTTGAAGAGCACCCGCATCCATGAGAAATCCCTGGACCATGTTCATGAAGAAACAGCTGAGGTAGCTGGGGGACACACCACTGGTGGAGGACACACCACTGGTGGAGGAGGAGAGGGCTCAGGGTGGACAGTGGCAGCTGGTTACTTCTGGCAGCAGGCACTGCTTCACCCCCTCCCGCCATGGTACTAGGAAACCGTTATGCTCTTCTTTATACAGGAGATAAGCAATCACCCCCTACACCGGAGGAGGAGAAGCCCCATACCCCCAAGGCTGGGAGGTCTGCTGCCACCACTGCGAATAGGAAACGTAGGGTAGTGGTGGTTGGAGACTCTCTTCTGAGGGGGATGGAGGCACCCATCTGTCGCTCTGACATTTCATCTCAGGAGGTATGCTGTCTGCCGGGGGCCTGTATCCAAGATGTTACGGAGGTATTGTCGAGGATTATCCGGCCCTCTGACTATTATCCCATGCTACTCATCCATGTGGACACTAATGATACTGTGAGGTGTGACATTGAGCAGATCAAGAGTGACTACAGGGCTCTGGGGGTACGGTACGGGTAAAGGAGTTTGGAGCGCAGGTGGTATTCTCTTTGATCCTTCCTGTCGAAGGTAGGGGCCCAGGCAGACAGGTGCATCCTGGAGGTGAATGCCTGGCTGCGAAGATGGTGTCGCCAGGAGGGCTTTGGCTTCCTCAACCATGGGATGCTATTCCAGAAAGGACTGCTAAGCAGGGATGGTGTCCACCTTACGAGGAGGGGAAAGACCCTATTTGGATACAGAATGGCTAACCTAGTGAGGAGGGCTTTAAACTAGGTTCGATGGGGACAGGTGAGCAAAGCCCACAGGTAAGTGGAGAACATGGAGACCTGGGAGATGGGTCAGAAATGGGAGGGAGCATGCACTACAACGTCAGAGAGAAAGGAGGGTCAGGGCAAAACTGGGAGGCAAGGTCAAATCAGGATCTTAGATGCCTATATACAAATGCGAGAAGTATGGGAAATAAGCAGAACGAACTAGAAGTGCTAATAAATAAGTACAATTATGACATTGTTGGCATCACAGAAACTTTGTGGGATAATACACATGATTGGAAAGTTTGTATGGAAGCGTACAGCTTGCTCAGGAAGGATAGACAGGGAAAAAAGGGAGGAGGTGTTGCCTTATACATTAAAAATGAACACACTTGGAGTGAGGTGGAGATGGACATAGGAGGCGGAAGTGTTGAGAGTCTCTGGGATAGGCTAAAAGGGATTAAAAACAAAGGTGATGTCATGCTAGGCGTCTACTACAGGCCACCTACCCAGGTAGAAGAAGTGGATGAGGCTTTTTTCAAACACCTAACAAAATCATCCAAAGCCCAAGATTTAGTGGTGATAGGGGACTTCAACTATCCAGATATATGTTGGGAAAATAACACTGCAGGGCACAGACTAACCAATAAGTTCTTGGACTGCACTGGAGACAACTTTTTATTTCAGAAGGTTGAAAAAGCTACTAGGGAGGAAGCTGTTCTAGATTTGATCCTAACAAATAGGGAGGAACTGTTTGAGAATTTGAAAGTGGAAGGCAGCTTGGGTGAAAGTGTTCATGAAATCATAGAGTTCACAATTCTAAGGAAGTATAGAAGGAAGAACAGCAAAATAGAGAAAATGGATTTCAGGAAGGAGGATTTTGGTAAACTCAGAGGGCTGATGGGTAAGGTCCCATGGGAAGACTGAGGGGAAAAACAACTGAAGAGAGTTGGCAGTTTTTCAAAGGGACATTGTTAAGGGCCCAAAAGCAAGCTATTCCGATGTTTCAGAAAGATAGAAAATATGGAAAGACCACCTTGGCTTAACCACGAGATCTTGCATGATCTTAAAATAAAAAAGGGGTCATATAAAAAATGGAAAGTAGGACAAATTACAAAAGATGAATATAGGCAAACAGCACTAGAATGCAGGGGCAAGATTAGAAAGGCAAAAGCACAGAATGAGCTCAAACTAGCTACGGAAATAAAGGGAAACAAGAAGACTTTTTATAAATACATTAGAAGCAAGAGGAAGACCAAGGACAGGGTAGGCCCACTGGTCAGTGAGGAGGGAGAAACAGTAACAGGAAACTTGGAAATGGCAGAGATGCTCAATGACTCCTTTGTTTTGGTCTTCACCGAGAAGTCTGTAGGAATGTCTAAAATAGTGAATGCTAGTGGGAAGGGGGTAGTTTTAGAAGGTAAAATAAAAAAAGAACAAGTCAAAAATCACCTAGAAAAGTTAGAAGCCTGCAAGTCACCAGGGCCTGATGAAATGCATCCTAGAATACTCAAGGAGCTGATAGAGGAGGTATCTGAGCTTCTAGCTATCATCTTTGCATAATCATGGGAGACAGGAGAGATTCCAGAAGACTGGAAAAGGGCAAATATAGTGCCCATTTATAAAAAGGGAAACAAGAACAACCCAGGAAACTACAGACCAGTTTGTTTAACTTCTGTGCCAGGGAAGATAATGGAGCAAGTAATTAAGGAAATCATCTGTAAACAGTTGGAATGTGGCAAGGTGATAGGGAATAGCCAGCATGGATTTGTAAAGAACAAATCATGTCAAACCAATCTGATAGCTTTCTTTAATAGGATACTGAGTCTTGTGGATAAGGGAGAAGTGGTGGATGTGGTATACCTAGCCTTTAGTAAGGCATTTGATACGATCTCATATGATATTCTTATCAATAAACTAGATAAATACAACTTAGATGGGGCTACTAAAAGATAGGTGCATAACTGGCTGGAAAACTGTACTCAGAGAGTAGTCATTAATGGTTCACAATCCTGCTGGAAAGGCATAACAAGTAGGGTTTCACAGGGGTCTGTTTTGGGACCGGCTCTGTTCAATATCTTCATCAACGATTTAGATATTGGTATAGAAAGTACACTTATTAAGTTTGCAGATACCAAGCTGGGAGGGGTTGCGACTAATCTGGAGGATAGGGTAATAATTCAAAATGACCTGGACAAATTGGAGAAATGGTCTGAGGTAAATAGGATGAAGTTTAATAAAGACAAATGCAAAGTGCTCCACTTAGGAAGGAACAGTCAGTTTCATACTTACAGAATGGGAAGCGACTGTCTGGGAAGGAGTATGGCAGAAAGGGATCTAGGGGCTATAATGGACCACAAGTTGAATATGAGTCAGCAGTGTGATGCTGTTGCAAAGAAAGCAAACACGATTCTGGGATGCATTAACAGGTGTGTTGTGAGCAAGACACGAGAACTCATTCTTCCGCTCTACTCTGTGCTGGTGAGGCCTTAGTTGGAGTATTGTGTCCAGTTCTGGGCACCACATTTCAAGAAAGATGTGGAAAAATGATTAAAGGTCTAGAGAACATGACCTATGAGGGAAGGCTGAAGGAATTGGGTTTGTTTAGTTTAGAAAAGAGAAGATTGAGGGGGGACATGATATCCGTTTTCAGGTATCTAAAAGGGTGTCATAAGGAGCAGGGAGAAAACTTGTTCATCTTGGCCTCTGAGGATAGAACAAGAAGTAATGGGCTTAAACTGCAGCAAGGGAGGTTTAGGTTGGACATTAGGAAAAAGTTCCTAACTGTCAGGGTGGTCAAACACTGGAATAAATTGCCCAGGGAGGTTGTGGAATCTCCATCTCTGGAGATATTTAAGAGTAGGTTAGATAAATGTCTATCAGGGATGGTCTAGACAGTATTTGGTCCTGAGGGCAGGGGACAGGACACAATGACCTCTCGAGGTCCCTTCCAGTTCTAGTATTCTATGATTCTATTCTAGGAACAACTTTGCACTGAGGCTTTCCACCAGCATAAACTAAAGGAGGTAAACAGGATTGGATAGACTGGGTCAGGTTATTGTTTTGCTGGTTGGATGTACAGCATTTTTCCACATCTTTCTTGAAATGCAGTGGACACAATACTCCAATTGAGGCCTAACCAGCACAGAGTAGAGTGGAAGAATGACTTCTCGTGTCTTGCTCACAACACACCTGTTAATACATCCCAGAATCATGTTTGCTTTCTTTGCAACAGCATCATACTGCTGACTCATATTTAACTTGTGGTCCACTATAACCCCTTCTTGAAGATACAGTACAGACTTCAAGGCTACGTCTAGACTGCAAGCCTCTTTCGAAAAAGAGCGTCTAGACTGCAAGCAGTTCTTTCAAAAAAGCAAGCCGCTTTTTCTAAAGAAAGCACCCAGGCAGTCTGGATGCTCTCTTTCGAAAAAGCCCTGTTTGCATTCAAGAACGCCTTTTTTCGAAAGAGCACTTTCGAAAAAAGGCGTTCTTCCTTGTGAAATGAGGTTTTCTGCCGTCAAAAGAAAAGCCGCGTTCTTTCGATTTAATTTCGAAAGAACGTGGCTGTAGTCTAGATGCAGGTGAAGTTTTTTCGAAAAAAGGCTACTTTTTTCGAAAAAACCTTGGGTCTGGACACAGCCCAAGTGTTGCGCTTCCACGGAAGATGTTGCCATTAATGAGCCCAGAGAACTGGGCATAAGTCTGGGCTTATTCAGATGCCAGTTTTTTATATAGATCATCTGTACTTCAGTAAAACACACTGGGCTCTACCCCAGATGTCTAGCTGACTCAGAAATCAGTGCAACAGGATTTGCCCCATAAAGGAGAACTGTTTCTTCCCTTATTGGAATCTTAAATATCTTTTTATGCCTCCAAAAGGCACAACTACCCTTAACTCAGAAGCTGCACTAGAACTTGTGCAGAGACTCAAGACTTGCATATGGATGGCACAGATTTTCTTAGGGACCCACAGGGCTTGTAAGTGAGCCCTATGGCTTGTAAGTCCTGCCTTTCTCCCACAGCAGAAGGACTTAGGAGGAATCTTCAGAAGGAAAAGCTGAGTGAAATTTCCTCCTTGTTACTGCCTCCCACGAGATGTCCCCATGAATAATGTAAATCACTTCTCCGAAGAACATAGTCTACTTTGGCAAAAACCAGGTCATTTATGTCAAAGGCTAAATATTTTAAATATAAAAAAGAAATGAAACTGACTATAAAAGCAGTACAATTTCATTATAAAGAGAATTTAAATAAAAAGAGAGACTTGCCAATCCAGTTTTTCTCCCTGAATACTATCTATGTAATGAATGATAGTCAAGTTTCCAAGCATGATATTCAGTGTATATATCAGTTCTTAGGCTAGAATTTTTCCATGGCTGAAACTTCCCTGCTCTGATGAACCATCTGTCCAGAATGGGATTATTTATTTCTCTCCAATTACCTGATAATATGAGCAGTTAATAATACAAGGCCAGAGTCTGAGAGGTGCTAAGCACTTTCATCTCCTGACTGACAGCAAAAAGCATTGACCACAATAGAAACGAAGAGTGCTCAGTGCCTCAGTGGACCAAACCTTAAAATCAAAACAGTATATTTTGATCATGATTAGAAATAATATCATCTTGTCATAGAAATGCTATCATAAGAGACAATGCCAAATAATTATTCTTTATTAGACTGCTTTGTCATTCTAAAGCAAACAAAGCCCTTTAATATTTGTGCAGTTCCATCCTACAATATACATCGCTTACAAGCAAGCTGCCCTCAATGCTTCCAAAGTGTTCATTTTGAGTAGAACCCACTTGACATATATCCTTATATTATCTATCCTGAAAACCAACTGGCACTCAGAAATAGGACTTGAAAGTGTATTGATATATTTGCACACTGTAAACCAAAATGTAGGACACATATATTAGTTTTGCTTTCCCTGGGCTCAGTTTGAACCATTTTGTTGAATAAGGAAGCAGTGCATATTTTAGCCAACAAGTCAGTAGCATTATCTATCACAGAAAGCATCTCCAATGTACTAAGACAATCTAATACTGCCATATTATTATTTTGCACAGTATATTTCCTGACTATTGAAATTTGGGTGAGCAGTTAAATGTTCATATCATAAATCCTTGTCTGAGTGTGAAGATTTTATTAAAGAAGATTAGCTGGAATATTTGAGTTATTCGGTTTTTAGCCCCTACCATCCAACATATTTAGCTATCTTCACACACATATAAATATCTTAATTGTGTAGCCTGAGCTGAATGGAAAATTGGTGATCAGAGAAATAACTTGGCATATCATTCCATAGAACATATACCACAAAAATTCAATTTCCAATGCATATTCCTGAAGTTAAGGAATGACACCAAGAATGGACTTTAAGTTATGATCATTAAAGTATAGGTCGAACCTCTAAAATCCAGAACTCTCTGTTCTGGCAACATCCTGTGGTCTAGCAGTACCAGGGATTTGTTGAACCAGGGAGCCCCAACTGGCCAGGTGCAAAAGTGCAGCCCGGCTATGCAGAGGGGAAACACAGCCGTGGGCAGGGCTGATGAAAAGGAGCAGGCTGGAAGCAGCAGGCCCAGTGACCAGGAGTGCAGCTCCAGCAGTTGCTGGTGAGGTGGGTAATGAAGCCTCACCCAAAGCTGACACGATTGGAGAAACAACTTCCATGGGAGCTAGCACAGCGGAGAGCTAAGCCTCCATCAGGCAGGTGATGGGGAATGCAGCCCAAACCAATGCTGAAGCCATCAGGGCCGGCAGCTGGGCGTGCAGCCTGAGCTAACGCTATGGAGGGTGAAGTCCTGGTTGGGGCTGGAGGCAGTGGGGCTGGCCCCTGTCTGGGACTGTGTGATGGGGGATGCAGCCCCGGCTGCCACCGGAACTAGAGGCAGCGGGGCAGGCAGCACAGAAAGCAGCCCCATCTGGGAGCAGAGCCTGACCTCCCCTTGTCCAGCAAACTCTGTGGTTCAGGACCACTCAGGTCCTGAGGATGCCGGAAAAGAGAGGTTTGACTTGTAATAGGAGAGGTGGGATAAGGTTAATCATAACTACCCCTTTATAACAAAATGCTGTTAAAAATGGAAAATCTGAGCATTTTTTCAATTATCCATTTTCTAAAGTACTGTCACTAGCTGTAGAATAAGCATGATGTTTGAATAAGTCCTGGCTCTTAACTGAGATTTTAATGACTAAAGATTGAATAAAATGTTTGTTACTTGTAAGGAAATAATTCCAAACATAGAGCCATTTGGACATATAATAGCATGATTAAGAAAGACTTGAAAGGTTTCCATTAAAAAAAAAAGGGTGGAGAAAAGTTTTTTTACCTTGTTACCAAGGACAGGACAAGAAGCAGTGGACTCAAATTATAGTAAAACTCAGGAAAAAACTTTATAAAGATAAGAAAAGTAGGCCAATGGAACAGACTGCCTCAGGATGTTGTGGAAGCTTCTTCACTGGAAGCTTTCAAAAAAGAGGCTGGGTCTCTTGCATGGCTGAGCTGCAAGAAATCCTGTATCTTGTCAGGGATTATATTAAATGACCTTTTCAGGTCCCTTCTAAACCTATGGTTCTATAAGTGTCTCTACTCATTTTAAAACTTGAGACTGAACCTAATAAATCACAGAGTCCTATTAAGTTTGACAAAACACTATAGGATGCAGGTGCCAATAAAATCATATTCTTCATATACTGAGCCATTCTATGCTCACTATTGCCTATTTAAATTCCTGGGATGTCATAGTATTTTGACTGAGAGGGGAAGCCATATTAATCTATAACTTTAAAAACAATGAATAATCCTGTGGCACTTTAGAGACCAAATATATCTATATAGGATCATAAGCTTTCCTGGGTAAAAATAGCATTTTAAATTATTTGGATAAATGCTTCCATGGATGCAGCAAATAGGCAACACTATCTGGAGGATCCTCTGTATGATTCAAAATGCCAGTGATTCAAATCCATTTAAAAGTATCTTAGCAGTTTTTGTATGACTAGGCCTTCGGCACTTTAGCTCATTACTGTTTACATATCCTCCCTTCTTTCCCCCAAAGAAGAAACACCTGCAGGAAACTCCTTTATTCTACCTCATTTCAAGATCTTTCTGCAATGAGGGGAAAAACTGCATGTGATAAGTTATTTAATCAGACAAAAAAGGCAAAATATTAAGGGATCTCCCATTATTGAAGAAGTACCTTTTTTAAATAAAGGCATTTTGGCTGCTGTATATTAAATGTGGGAGCAAATCTCCAAAGCAAGTGCTTTACACAATAGTTTAATGTTAATTTAAAGAGAGGTAGTGTGATGGGGCCCACACTAGCCCGGCAATGGGGTAGCATATAGTGAGACACAATTGAAAGGCTGTGTCTGGAAGAGGATACAGTAATCCTTGGAGCAATATGGGTCCTGGAGGAGAAGAGGCAGCAGGACAGACACCACCAGGAGTTGGTATACCAACCTGTGGAACTAATCTGCAAGATAATCAGCAGGAGGTGCTAGCATGGTGAGTCACACCCCATCACAGGGAGGTAAGAATCAGAATTCTTCTTATCCTTCTTTAACTGAAATATTGGCCTATTTTATATTTTCCAAGAGTATGCCTTAGTGTTCAACCCAACAACATTTGCCATAACTGGCAAAAAGTGAGTGTGTGTGTATTATATATACATAGATAATCAAAAGGACAATGATTAGTTAAAAGGCCTAATTTAAAAAGAGTTGGCAAATTGCATTATGTAGGTATAAGCCTAACTTTTTTATAATGTTCTTTAAGTAAGTGACTATTCATTGGGAATAATCACTTGCTTAGATTTAGACATGTATTTGGGTCACTTACTGAATTGGGGCCTAAATGAATACTTTATATTAGGAAATAAATGCACAATTATAATGTAATGCTGTTTGTGTTATAAAATATTGTTGCTGAAGAGGTCAGAAAATGGGCTCCCGTTGCTCTGTCTCCTTCCCCACTTCTTACCCCAGGCAAGGGCAGCCAGTAGGCCAGTAACTAGCCATATATGTATAGATATATGCACATTTATTTTTTAGAGATAGTGGAAGACCACCACATTATAGCTTAAGCCCAAAAGCCACCCTTAGCTTTTGTCCAAGTCAAAGTATTCTTGAGAGCCCAAATAAAGGTTCTGTGGTGTATTTTGAACACTGGAAAAGTTACCAGGAATCCCACATTGTTGAACATCTCAAGTGTCTTCCTATTGAACATAATTCCTCAAATTTATTTGTTATGGTCCCCTGTTGGTTTCACATTAGCAGGAAAGGCTTTATCACATGCCTGATATTAGGTGCTGTGAAATGACAGTGCATTGAATCAGTTTTGACATTGTCTTGTGGAATATTCATGTATCTTCTGTTTGTCAAAGCCTAAACAAAAAGCAACAACTGCAGCAAATTCATAGCAGAGCATGAATTCATAGCAGAGCAAAGTGCTCCACTTAGGAAGGAACAATCAGTTCCATACATACAAGATGGGAAACAACTGTCTAGGAAGGAGCATGGCGGAAAGGGATCTAGGGGTCATAGTGGACCACAAGTTGAATATGAGTCAACAGTGTGATGCTGTTGCAAAAAAAGCAAATATGATTCTAGGTTGTATCAACAGGTGTGTTGTAAGCAAAACTCGTGAAGTCATTCTGCCGCTCTACTCTGCACTAGTTAGGCCTCAGCTGGAGTACTGTGTCCAGTTCTGGGCGCCACATTTCAAGAAAGATGTGGAAAAATTGGAAAGGGTACAGAGAAGAGTGACAAGAATGATTAAAGGTCTAGAGAACATGACCTATGAAGCCAGGCTTCATGAACTGGGCTTGTTTAGTTTGGAAAAAAGAAGATTAAGGGGGGGACATGATAGCGGTTTTCAAATATCTAAAAGGGTGTCACAAGGAGGAAGGAGAAAATTTGTTCCTCTTGGTTTCTGAGGACAGGACAAGGAGTAATGGGCTTAAAGTGCAGCAGGGGAGGTTTAGATTGGACATTAGGAAAAAAATCCTAACTGTCAGGGTGGTCAAATATTGGAATAAATTGCCAAGGGAGGTGGTGGAATCTCCCTCTCTGGAGATATTTAAGAACAGGTTAGATACACATCTGTCAGGGATGGTGTAGACGGACTTGGTCCTGCCTTGAGGGCGGGGGGCTGGACTCGATGACCTCTCGAGGTCCCTTCCAGTCCTATGATTCTATGATTCTATAAGAAGCTACTAAACAGCTAACGTGATATACTTTAGTCATATTGACTCACAGGTTGATCCTTGATTATAAAGATAGACCTTTTGTCTGTAATTGGGCAATCTGAGATGGACAAAAAAAAATTGAAAAGACACATAAACCAATGGAAAATATATTTCTGCTGATTTTCAATGAATGTAAGCCTTGTGAAGTAGAAGCCTATTAACTTTTTCTATAAAACCAAAAGCAATTTTTCACAGGGATGAAATGGTTTTCCTGAAAATGCCATACTTTCTCAAAGAAAATGCAAAACTTGCCTGAGACAAATGTATAAAAATGTTATTTGTTCTATAGCACAAATTTGTCAGTTTACTGATGTAGAGAAAAGGCTTTTTACTGATGACATGGCTTGTATTTGCCACAATCACTTTAAAAGAACTTTTTTACACAGCTCTAATTGCAATGTTCCAGCCCTTTTGAATACATTCACATAATTTCAGTGGTATTTTCAAGGTGCAGTGAATATAAGATAAGACTGTCCCTTGTGCTATATGTCTGCATAGTGAATTTAGGTCCCTTACACCCAGCAGGGTGGAGAGAAGTTTCCAGAAAGCCCATGGCTCCTTTCCCATGTGGATGGGTATGGAAGGGTAGGATAGAAACAGTGCAGTTGGACCATGGTAGCAGGAGATATAACTTACAAGTAGTTTAGAAAAGTAGTGAACCCTGACTAATCTGCTCCTGAGGCAACAAAGCTACGCCCTACCCCTTACTCAAAACAAATTTTAAATATGCGATATAGACATTAGAAGTATGTATTATTAAACTTAGGCAAATAAATGGTAGGCCATTATTTTTTCTTTGCCCTTTAATGCATTATTTAAATGTAATTGGTATATTGTTTGTTGTATATGTAATGCACTCATCTGTGCATTTAATTTTATAAATCTTTACAATATATTTTAGAAATGTGCATCTGTCTGTCCGTCTGTGTGTCGGTTTGTTTGAGAACTCTTCCTAAACCGTATGGACTAAGACGACCAAATTTGGCATGCAGCTTCCTCTTCTCCTAAATTAAAGCAAGGTCGGGGTTTAGTTCTGCCAAGACAATGTGATATGTGTGGAATTTTATTGTTTATCATAAAATGGAAATGAAGGGGTCTGGTAGGAGGGAGTTATACTGCAGAATGACCACTGAGGGGCACTAAGGGGCCAGAGATGATGACAGGGACACTTTTAATCCCACTGGGCCAGCAGGGGGCAAAGGTGGAGAAAGGGACAGCTGTCTACTATATATTTCAGAAAGTTTGTCTGTTTGTCTGTGTGTCTGTCTGTACTCACTGGGGGACATGCACCACTCCTCAAGCTGTGCCCACTGCACCAGGCCCCAAGCTGCTACAGTGAGAGAGGACTGAGGTAGTCCTCTCCCTGGGAAAGCCGGCATACTGAACCTCTCATCTCCAGCCCCACCACAGAACAATGATTTAAATGAAGAAAAACCAAAACTTATTTGGCTTAAGGACCCAAGTAACACTGGGAAATCTTCTAGTCCATACTATTAGCATAATTAAATATATTTATTAGGGTTGCCAACTTTCCACTGGCAAAAACATGAACATCTTTGTCCAACCCCTGCTCTACCCCTTCCCCATAGGCTCACCTAGGCTCTGTCCCTTGTCCCTCCCTCACTTTCACCAAGCTGGTTGGGGTATGGAGGGGTAAGGGCTACAGATGGGGTTCAGACTGTAGGAGGGAAGAGGGGTTATGAGGCAGAGGGCTCTGGGCTGGGGCCAAGGTGGTAAGAGTTCTGGAGGGGATGCTGGCTCTAGGAGGGAGTTTGTGCGCAGGAGTGGGCTCGGGGCTGGGACATGTGGTTGGGAACTATAGGGGATTGAGAGCTCTGGCTGGGGTGTGGGCTGTGGGATGAGGCCAAGGACGAAGAGTTTGAAGTGTTGCAGGAACTCCAGGCTGGGGCTGAGGGGTTCATGTTGCAGGGAGGGTTTAAGGTCTGAACAAAGGTTGGGGAGCAGGAGGCAGTGCAGGGTCCAGACGACACTCACTTGAAGTGACTCCTGGGAAATGGTTGGCAGATCCCTGCAGCTCCTGGGAGAAGCAGGGACGCTTTGTGAGCTGCCCACACCAGTAGTTGTGAATCCCAGCCAATGGGAGCTGTGGAACCAGTACTTGGGACAGTGCCTGGAGACTCCCTGGCCCCCGTATGTCTAGGAGTGATAGCGTCCTGTGGGCCACGTTCCAGGAAAGACGTTCCACAAGGCATTGTGGAAGAAAGCAAATATGACTGGATACAAAGTGGGAAGATGGGGTATAATATTTGCTGAAATAGAGGTGCCTGAGGTCATGTGGTAAGAGACAAGGCTGGATCAGTTGGGAAGGCATAGTTATCAAGGGCCTGAAAAGTCAGAACAAGAAGTAGAACTTGATAGAAAGAAGGAAGTGGAGCCAATGGAAGGGTTCAGAGAGAGGAGGTGATCTAATCAGAGTTACTGGTAACATTCAAACTCAAGTAGCCATCAAATTTTGATCTACCGAAGCTAAGAAGGCTGTAGGTGCAAAATTCAGAAAACATTACAAACAGGAATATTTAGTTTAGTTGTCAAATTATTTTCCTGAAAATAGCTGTCACCAGTCTGTGCCACCTGGGTCATGTCCTTCTCCATGGGCCTCAGGCAATTCTAAAAGCTAAGATTAAAGAACCAGAGAAAGGAAGTTCCAGCCCCTAATAAACACTCCACATTGATTCTTCCAAGGCTGAAAACACTTAATTTAATTTTCATTTTAGGACCTTATTTTATATCTCCCAAATATACTTGTTAACAAAACACTATTAGGCTAACAAAACACTATTAGGCTATGTCTAATAGAGTATGCAAATGAAGTGCAGATTAGCATTTTGTCACACTTCATTTGCATAATTTATTTGAGCCATTTTTGCACACGGGTTTTTTTTTTTTGGCAAAAACCAACAGTGTGGACATTTCCTTTTTGCACAAAAACCCCTTTTTGTGCAAGATCCTTATGCCTCCAGGAGGCAAATGCCTTGCACCAAAAACAACTCGAATAGATTATCCAAAGTGTGACAAAATGCTATTCAGGGCTTCAGTTACATACTCTCTGCTGGCAGTGTAGACAAAGCCTTAGAGTACACAATTGAGGTGTATGCTAATGATGTATATATTGTCCTGACAAAAAGAAATAATAATAATTTGTACTTATATACCACCATATGTCCAAAACAAACTTGTTACTTAAAAGAAATTGGTGGGTCAGGCAATATACACAAAAGTATATCAGAAAGAGTATGTATGAATCAAGCAAGCATTTGAAAAAAGCAGGGCCTATAATAGTCTATTCTCCCTTGCAAGTCTCTGATATATTTAAAAAGGAAAAGGGTCATAGGCCTGATTCCCAGCCCATATAAATTAGCACAGCTCAGTTGAAATCAAAGAAACTATGCTGATTTATCTCAGCTAAGGATCTGGCCCTGCATTTTTAGGCGCTCGGCTGTGCTAAGGTCTTACTGGAAAGAATATTTTATTTGAAAGTTCTTAGAGAAAGAATGCTGATTTGATCAAATTATATTTTCTGCAGGATGTATGGAACAGAATAATCAAAGCATGTTAAATACAGATCCAAACCTGGCAGATGATCATTCCTTTTTGTCTCTGATTTATATCTTATAAATTTTCCCTGAACTGGACTGTGAATGAAATCATGGCTCATTCTGCACTAAAATGTTCCTTTGACTTGTTTGTGTTCATTCTCAAGTTTAAAGGCACAACACTGAAAATGAAGATGAGTAATTTTTAGACCATGACTAGATGAATCATAAGGGTTGCATGTGTGAGACAGATAAAATTTGCTAAAATATTCATATTTATCAAACAGTATTTCATGGTGATAATTGGTAAAATGTTGGAAAGCTGAGTGCTACATCTAATTTATTACCATTTTTTTCCTTTTGTAGGCCTTTTAATTCCTATGCCTAAAATCAATAAAAATAAAATTAAAAAGCAAAATACCATCACCCATTCACTATATCAGAGAAATAGCCAGCAATGAGGGGGGGTTTTGTGTTAAGTATTAATGAGGAAGGTGCAACAATGAATAATTTAAAAACAAATTCCTCTTGAAAGAAAATAATTTTTTGTAACTACAGTTTTATGCCTCAACGCAGAAAAGCCTCCTCAAATGCTGAAGATAGAGAGCCCTTTATAACCTTATATGAATTATTGCTCTACAGATCACTTTACTAGCTCCTGCATGTGGTCCCAGCTGCCAGCCCTGTGACAAAGGCTCTGGGGCATGGACAGCATAAGATGGGGAGGTGCGCAGTTCAGCACCCCACCCCAAAAATTGTTCCAGCACCACTGATACACAGGCCTTCTTTCCTGCTTGGGACTCCCCTTCTCCAGTTCAGTCTTTGTTCCTCAGGAGTTTCCAGGTATTCCGTTGTGTGGGATGTAAGAGCCTTTGGTGATGTCACACCTACTTTTATATTTTCCCTCATAGGTGAGAATCCCTTTGTTTCCAGCCAAGTTCCCAGCCCAGTTCCTGGGGGACAAAAAACAAAATGGAGTTCAGTATTATGTGTTCTAATAACATACTCCTGAGTCCTGGCAGCCATTATCCATGGCATCCCCAGGTGAGGACAAGCCTTTTCTATTGCCCATTGTTTTCAAATATGGGCCATTAATGCTATCTAGTTTCTTCACTGTTGTACCTGAAAAATTAGTTGTGGGCGTTACCCAAGAACAAGCACATCTGAAATACAGATTCATAGTCTATATCCATAACTCTAGATACAACATGATACATTTGTACAAATAGGATAATCATATACCACTATGGTGAAGAAGTAAAGTGTCACAGGGTGTTTTCCTGAATCAGGGCCTAACAGCCCCGAATGTTGACAATCTCCACATTTCACACAAATCAGGGGAAAGGATGGTCTAAGTATTACTTGACAACAAGGTAACCATTCAGTTTTGGGAAATGCTCTGAGGGCTGAGAGAGGTTGTATTAATCCTATCTATTTGCCAGGTGATAGAGGATTTAAATCTTTCTGTTGAGTCAAGAATCTTCAATAAATATGACATACTTGCTCCACTGTTACCCATAGAGTCATATTTATTCTTTTTTGTGTATTTTGATAACTGTTAGCTTTTTCCTGAAAATGTTTGTGAATCCAATCCATTGGATGAATTGTATCATAACCTGTTGTTCATTAGACAATTTATGCTGAATGGTAAGTTACCCAGTATAAGCCATTTTCAATTGTTATACTCCTATTTAAAAGGTCTCAGTTGTCCAATCAAGAAGTAGAAAAACTATGATGTAATTTAGATGGCATCCCATGCACCAAAAATAATGAATAGTGAACAGTCATGTTCAAAGTAGGCTTTGCTAACAATCAGCAGGTTGAAATTGGTTTACATAAAATATTTAGCAAATACTTGTGAATAACAAATATATTAATAGAAACTAGAATGCATTCAATTTGTAAATAGATTTTTTTCCCTGTATAACTTATTCACAGTGAATAATTTAAATAGTTCTTGTTATTACAAACAGCATTTTTGAAAGCTAATTATAAAATGTTTTCATTTTAGGCCCACTGAAATCGATAGAAAACTTGCCACTGATTTAAGTGGGCTTTGGTTCAGATCTTTTTATTCTTCCTCTTTCTCCATTTACCCTATTAGAAACATAAAAATCGTTTATTTTTCTCCACTAATGCTATGGTTTTCTCTTAGGAAATTTTCTGGACCTCCTTTTCCAGGTATCTGAGAAATGTTATATCTTCTCCAAAATACAGGACTATGTAGCAATTTAAAGACTAACAAGATAGTTTATTAGGTGATGAGCTTTCGTGGGCCAGACCCACTTCCTCAGATCAAATAGTGGAAGAAAATAGTCACAACCATATATACCAAAGGATACAATTAAAAAAAATGAACACATATGAAAAGGACAAATCACATTTCAGAACAGAAGGGGGATGCGGGGGGGGGGAGGGGGAGGAAGGTAAATGTCTGTGAGGAAATGATATTAGAGGTGGGGAAAGGTGGGGAAAGGCGATAATTGGGGAAGCTATCTTTGTAATGGGTAAGGTAGTTGGGGTCTTTGTTCAGCCCCCCCGCGGAGAGTGTCGAATTTTAGCATGAATGCAGTTCAGAGGATTCCCTTTCAAGTGCAGATTTGAAAGTCTTCTGGAATAGGATGCAGGTGATTAAGTCATTGAGACAATGTCCTTTCTGGTTGAAATGGCAAGAAACTGTTTTTCTTTGTGATCCTGTCTAATATCTGTTTTGTGGGCATTGATCCTTTGGCGAAGTGTCTGAGACGTTTGTCCAATGTACATAGCAGACAGACACTTTCGACACATGATAGCATAAATTATATTTCTGGATGCGTAGGAATACGTATTCTTGATCTTATAACATGAATCCTACTCCAGAAGACTTTCAAATCTGCACTTGAAAGGGAATCCTCTGAACTGTCATTCATGCTAAAATTCGACACTCTCCGCGGGGGGCTGAACAAAGACCCCAACTACCTTACCCATTACAAAGATAGCTTCCCCAATTATCACCTCTACTACCATTAGCTCACAGACATTTACCTTCCTTCCCCCCCCCATCTCCCTTCTGTTCTGAAATGTGATTTGTCCTTTTCATATGTGTTCATTTTTTTTAAATGTATCCTTTGATATATATGGTTGTGATTATTTTCTTCCACTATTTGATCTGAGGAAGTGGGTCTGGCCCACGAAAGCTCATCATCTAATAAACCATCTTGTTATTCTTTAAAGTGCTACATAGTCCTGTATTTTGTTTCAGCTACACCAGACTAACACGGCTACATTTCTATCATATCTTCTCCACAGTGACATACAGATGAACTGAAGTGCATGAAGTGTGAAAGGCACAAGACGAAGACTCAGAACCTATGTAATTTTTGCAACTGCGTCTCTCTTTCTTTCTCTGTTTAATAATTACTTCACAATGAGTTGATAGCTCAGAACCAGTGTATGACATACTAATAACAAGTTGGCAAGTAAAAGGTAATTCTCTGTCACGTCAATACAATACCTAATACAAAATCAGATTTTTCTAAAACTTTGAAAACTGGATGATGCAGTGAGTTACTAACTTCTCTCTTCTGAAGGTACAAATTCCAGTGAAAATAATCTTTGCACCTAAATAGCACCTTAATAAGATGATCTCCTCACATACACAAGAAAATACTGTGGCCTGCAAGTGACAACAGTTCTTTCTGTGCAAAGCATTGTGAGATAGTTCAGTTCTGCTCTCGGATGGAATGGTGCAGAAAGCACCATTATGAAAAAACATGCTCTTCAATTGCAGAGGTAGAAGAGAATCTGAGGTAGGTGAGGAAGCAGAGTGATAAGTGAGAGGAGACAAATGAATAGCCAGGAAAGTGTAAAAGGGAAAAAGCATCAAAATAGCAACAGGCAAAAAGAGGTGTGAAAATAACAAAATATGGGGAAGTGAAGGAGAGAAAGAACCAATAATGGAAAAGAGAATGCTGCTAAATCCTCTAAAAGGGAGAGAAAAAATCCTCTAAATGGGAGACGAAAAGGTAAGAGTTTTCTTCCCCCAAAGACATTTTTAAAAAGTAGAACTATAGGAAGAGAAAAAAATCAACACATAGCCCAAAGAAAACAGAACAGAAGGAAAGAAAGGAAAGAAGATGGAAGCAGGATACCAAGAAGGAGAGCTGGAATAGATGGAATAGAAAAAATTATAAAAGAAAAAGCAGTGGAAAAAAAATCAAATTGTAGTTTTACAATCTGGATTGTGATCTTCATATGTAAGGTATTCCCTATGTTTTCAGTCATGGCAGCCATGGTGATGGTGCAAAAGAAAAAAGTGCAATCTGAGTGAACAGACCAATGATTTCAATTCATGTTCACAAAACTAATTCACACTCTTTTTCAGGCTTGCCTCTCTGTTAACTGTTCAATGTGCTTAGTGATTTTAAGATATAATTGAATGTCAGCCATTCATTTTAGACCTGTGAATTATGTCATTGTGACCTGAACAGGAACAATGCTCTATGCATCAGTTTATGAAGACTTTAGCTAAATCCCTCATCGCTGCATTTCTGAGTATACTACTGCAGATAGCTATCATGTTGAAAAATGACATAATGTATGATACTCGCAGAATGTGATCTCTGTGTAAGTAGTTGTAAACCAATATTTTTTTAGTTGGTATTTATGATGCAGACTGTGCATCTTGTCATCTTCCCTTGCGGAAGCCTACAAAATTGCCAACAGCACAGGAATCAAAAGAACGCACAAGTGTCCCAAAGTGTTTAACCTTTGCTATCTGCCTTCTGGAAAAAGAAAAACAAAGATTAATTGGGATATTTCCTGCACAAGAAGTATGTATAACAGTTAGAAAGCACTTGAGCGTAGGAATGTTGCACTAGTTCTTTGCAGATAGTGGCTTCACAAGGAGTGACCAAGCATAGGAGAACTAAAAGCAATTTTTAGAAAGGGATGAGAGAATCAGACAAGGAGAGGCAAGATCATCCTAGATTGTATTATTTATTTATTTATTTATTTATTCTTTTGGGGGGTAGGGGTGTGTGTGTGTGTGTGTGTGCTTATTTGGGTATTTTAGCTCCAGATTTGAAACAAGGATTCTGTGGGATACCAAGATTTAGAGGCTAGCTCTGAGATTTGTGTTTCAACCAAAGGCCAAACTGGAAAGTCTCCATTTTGGGGACTGTTAAGATAAAGACTTGGATCTAAATTTCATGTCTGTTCCCTATCTCTCTAGGTATTTTGGATCTAACCATGCTTAAAATATGAACAATTCAAAATGCAGATGATCTAAAATTTTCTAAAATTAAGCTCTCTCTAACCAGTGTGTTCCTATGTCATAAATGTATTCATCCCTATATCTACTATTGGAGCAAACATCTTCCAAACATTGACTGGTCAATCTCTGACTGCAAAACATAAAATGTCACTAAGCCACAACTGAAGAAAACAAATATGTGAAATGATTAACCACAAATGCAGTTAAACTCTAGTTGGTCCTCATCAGTTCTCTTTTGTCTCTATGCACCTGCATTTCATATATATTGGTTTGCCGCTAACACTAGACACTTCCTAACTATTTAAGTGGATGAACTTTTTTCATGATAGGCTAGATTAGGGTAAACATATGAATGTAGCTCTGAAGATGTTCTGTTTTCCCTAAACCACGGAAGGGCAATAATTTTGATGGGGGGGAGGGGCTGGGGTACCAGAGGCAGTTTCTGGCTGAGAGTCACTTAACTGAGCAGCTCCCAGCCAGCAGCCCAGCAGGCTCCTCAGCCAGGAGCCCTGCACCGGCAGTGGGGACAATGGATGGCTGTGAACACTGCAAGCCCAGAGGGGAAGGGGCACTTTGACCACTGTCTGTCCTGCAAACAGGCAGCTCCCATTGGTTGGAAACTTGTCAATGGGAGCTGTGAGATTGTGCGAGGGGTGGGGACAGCACTCAAAGCCGCTCTCCTTCCCCCATATTCAGAGTATTCTGAGAGTTGCTCTGAGCAGCATGTGGGGGTGAGGCTGGCAGGGAGCTTGGCTGAGGCTCCCACAGGCCAGATCCAGAGGCTTGACAAGCAGGATCTAGTCCACAACTCTAATCCTTTTTTAAAACCTTTAAATAGCATTTTCATTTGACAAGGGAAAAATGTTGACATTAAAATGGAACTTAACTCATCCTGAGCATTACATAAATTCATCTGCCATTATTGAAATTCCTATAGAATGTATTTTTTCAAGCTCCTTTAATTGATTATTACTATGCTGTCTACATCTGTTTAATTCTGGTTGATTATGAAGTCCCAGATCATGTAAGGGAATGGCCAGAGTCTTTAAAAGAAAATATTTTTCCAATCTTTTATATTATTTTTATAGAACTTTAAATTACTTAAGAATCAGTTTAGTAGCAAAAGTAATGTTTTTCAATAGATGCCTAAGTGATAGCAGTTTTAACATTGAAAAGAACAATTTGCAAGAAAATATTCTTTTCCTTTGATAGGTAAACCTGTAATTAATGTTTCAATTACTACTATCAAACTATTTACTTACTATAGCTCCTCATATATGGTTTTTGTTTGTTTGCATGGTAAGTTAAATAGCTGCAACTTTATACAGAATACATTCTTTTAAAAAATCAGATTTAGCAATGAACACTGCTGTCTTCATTATGTGTGCTTGCACTGAAAGGAAAATGAAATGGAAATGGTGAAAAGGAGTTAGTTAAAACAATCTTATAGGTTATCTAGTTGCTTGTTCATCAACTTACTCTGCATAATAAAAAGGATATTGGAAGCCTAGTGATGTATTTTGTTCCATATTCTGTAGCAGATTCATAGGCTCATAACTCCTGTTCTTACTGAAGTAAATAGTTAAGCTTCTGTTGATTTCAGTGGCAGCAAGAGTAGTTTCATTCTTTTTCTGACAAAGAAATGTATCAAAACACACTGGAAAGGTATTACTTATGTCATATACTTGAATATTTTTTTAAAAAGTTGTGTTAAATAAAATATTGTATTTTTCTTCCATAGTTTTCATCAACCATTTCTAGCCACAACAACCAATAAACTAGAATACAAAATACAATGGAAAATAATCCATATTTAAGAACAAAAATCAGAAAACCGTACCTTCCGTATATGAAATAGAATTACTGGTTACATTTTTTACATATCTTTTTTAAATGAAAATGTACAGAAGTATATGAATGCAAATAATAAAAAACAGATTCTGGATCTCTGCCTACAGGTAGATTAGCTTGGCACAGAATAATAACACAGGCATCATTTCCTAGCTTTTATCGTATTAAACCTTGTGGCATTTTGAGATTCACATAAATTTAAGTCAAACTTGGAAGCTGTCCTGACTTCAGAACAGCTTCTAGTTGCTATTTTGAAAGAAATTAATTGTTAGGAGATGGAGGGGAGAAACAAAAACAATTAAAAAGTTGAATTGAGGCACAAGTATGGCAACATCTATATGAATCTAAAATTAGCCACTTCAGAAAGTATACTTCTTAAAATCCCAGATACTTAAAACACAACTAAACAGTCTTATTCTTTTGCATAAATATATGTCTCTTAATTTTGTTTTTAGAAACAACAACCCAAAATTCAACTTCCCTGGTTATGTATCACATTTATTTTAGGATCCAATCACAAGAAATAGTGACAGATTGAAACCAAAACACAAATAAGGAAAGAATTTAGATTTGTCAAATGATTTTAAAAAATTTTAATTACAGTAAAACTCCAATTGTCCGGCATCCAGTGGTCCAGTACTCCTGATAGTCCAGCACCAACTGGAACCCGGAAGTGCTCCAGCCAGCTGGACAATTGGAGCTGCTGTGAGCCCCATGGGTGCTCACAGCTGGAAAAGGAAAGGGGAGAAGAGGGGAAGGGGATTGTATTTCTGTGATGGGTCTGCCAAGACCCGCACTGCATCCAGCTGGGGAGTAGGTGAAGAATGGTGTGGCAAGGGGCGAACCCTCTGCCGTTTTGCAGGAAGGCGGGGGAAGCCCTGTGCAGCTGCCAGCCTGCAAGCAGCAGTGGAGGAGAAGGGGCGAGACCTAAGTCCCCGAACTTGCCCTGTTCCGCTGCACTCAGCCCCACACCGCCGCCAAGAGTTACTGGGAGGGGAGTGGGCTCCCTACCCCCTAGACTGCAGTAGTTATCGCCAAGCAGGGGAGTGAAGGGCGGTGCTGTGGGACCAACCTGACAGCATCCCAGCTGCTCAGCTCCGCCGCTTCCCCAAGTCCGCCGCTGCTGCTGCTGAAACTGACGAGTACCTCCTGATACTCTGTCATATCCAATAATCTGGCACCACCTAAGTCCCAAAGGTGCCGGATTATCAGAAGTCTACTGTAATTGCCATTTTAATCCCACTATTAAACAATAATAAAATACCATTTACTTAAATATCTTTGGGCTTTATATGGATATAATCAAATATATTATTTCAGTTATAACACACAATATAAAATTTGTAGTACTCACTCTACATTATTTTGATTACAAATATTGTACTGTAAAATTATAAAAGAAATAGTATTTTTCAATTCACCGCAAACAAGTATGGTAGAGTAAGCTATTTATGGTAAAAGTGCAATTTACAAATGTAGATATTTTTCTATCATAATTGCACTCAAAAACAAAAAATGTAAAACCTCAGAATCTACAAGTCCACTCAGTCCTACTTTTTATTCAGACAGTCACTAACACAAACAAGTTTCTTTGCATTTATGGGAGATACTGCTACCCACTTCTTATTTCAATATCATCTGAAAGTGAGGAAAGTTATTTTCACTGGCACTTCTGTAGCTGCTGGTGCAAGGTATTTACATGCTACCTATATTAAACATTTGTATGCTCCTTCATGCTTCAGTCTCCATTCCACTTTTCAATTGCACTTTCATGATAAAGAAAGTAATGGTAATTAATATATTTGAAAATGTAGAAACATTTTTATAGTACATTTCAGATGGTATTCTATTATTGTTTCACAGTGCTTAGTTTAATTTTTCAACTAAAATTAATTATGATTTTAATTGAATTAATTAAGTTTGAGTTAATCACTTGAGTTAACTTGTTACCCGCACAAATTTCTCTATCCCAATGGTCCCCAACCTTTTTGTGTGGCAGGGACTGCACTGGCGGGTGACGTCATCCCGTTGCGTCGCCCGGCCGGCTGGCCCCATAATCAGTGTGCCTATGCTGGCGCCAGACCCCTCCCACCACAGCCATTTCGCTGCTCCGGACTGGCAGCGTTGCTCCCGTGGCTTCCCCGCCATGCTCCCCAGCAGGTTCTCCCACCGCTGGCACTTCTCCATACCCCGTCATGGCATGAATTCGGCCCCGCAGCTCATGCAGCCTGTCCTCCCTCAGCCATCCTGCGTCGCAACCCCAACTAGGCGGGCGCACATAAATGCCCCAGCAGGTGCCATGGTGCCCGCGGGCACCGTGTTGGGGACCACTGCCTATCCCATCCACACTGTAGGGACACCCCCCTTACTCAGTTCCTAGGGCTCAAGGTGCAACCCTGCTAATTTATACATCCACCCTTACCCAATTCCTAGGCCTCAAGGCATATCTTCTTGCGAGTTTTTCAGGATCTTTAGCCACTGAAAGAGTCTCACACAGTAATATTCTTATCCTCTATTTATTGACAATTCCCAAACAAGCAGAATACACATGCTAAGCACACAGTGTCATGCTCACCAATCCGGGTACAGGCAGACTTCCCCTGTTTGCCAGGCAATATCAGTCTCCCTGGTCTTAGGCTGTGTCTCAGAGATGAGTTCTTCTTTCTAGGTCTTCCCCCTCCTCGAGGTCTTCTTCCAGCATTTTCTTCCTTCTATTACTTCTGATCATCATCTTCTTCTCCTTCTTGAACCCCAGTTTACATAATGAAACCTGAGTCTTGCTTAGCTATACATTAACTAATTATTTTAGTATAATTTTACTAACCAATCATAACAAAATTACCTAACCAATCATACCCCACCACCTTAATTGATTTACATCTAGCAAAATTAATTATCCAGCAGACAGAAACAGTTACAAACCAGACGGAGATATCACAGTCAAACAATAGGAAAGTATAATGACAATGATCATAGAATGAGGATTCCACAACATTCTCTATTGATAAGCAGTTTCTTGCCAGACAGAATGGTGTTACTTAAGTTTTCTTTACTCATCTTGGGATTTGTTTCTTTATCTGGTGACAGTGGAGGAGCTATCAGGGCAAAGTCTGCACCTCACAGCCTGGTGTGACACTTTTCAATACAAAATAGATGGAACTGTGAGTATGTGACTCCAGGTCTTACAGTAATGGCTGCTACTCTTCAGTCTGTCTGCAGAAGGCAGCTTTGGTTCAGGCCTAGCACAGGCCTTCCAACATGGCCTCAGAAAAGCCATATTGTTACAAACAGTGATTAACTGATGTTCCCCAAAAAATCTATAATAGCATCAGAGTACTTGAACAACTATTTACTGAAGAACTGTGGTTAATTTTTTCATGTATTTCAATTATTTTTTCACCTCCACATACATTATATATGGTATAATAATCTATCCTCAGGCACAGTTTGATCCAAAGGGACTTTGTGGTCAGAGAAAGAAGGGAGACCAATATATATGTTAAAGATGGCAGAGGGAGCTCAGGAGAATCACAAAGTCTGAGTATTCATAGACAGCTTAAATCCGAATTATGCTAATACTGAATATATATCTATTAATGTGCTTTAGAATTGCTCATTGACTTGTAGAGCTCCAACAAGAGCTGTCGTAAAAGACACCTGTTCTGAATAGACAGAGCAATAGGTACTCTGTTCAGTGCAGATTTTTGTTTTGTTTATGCAGAGATTGATATTCAATTGACTGTCTGTCATTTAAAAAAAAAAGTACTTTGGGGGGAAGGATCTGTATTTATAGTATTCACATAACCACAACTACATGTCAGTGCCACCTCTGAAGAGAAATGTTGACTTTCTAGTTATATATTAAAAGTTTTGAGAGATAATAGTGCAGTACCAGAAAAAGCACTGATCCCAATCTGTTTATATAGAGCCAAATTATTTCTGGATAGGGGTCTGACCATTCTACAAGATTGACTACAGCCCTGCTACGTAACCAAGGCTTGCCACACTATTGAACTGAGAAGGCATTTGACCATTGCAAACCTCAGAGCAGTTTCAGTAGATCTTCAGATATCAGTTCCATTAGTACAGAAGCTCTGTGCCTCCATGTTCTATGTGACAACAACAAAGTCTCACCGATGGAGCCATTTTGTTCTAACACAAAACAACGAATATTCTTTAGAATAAAAAAAAGTCTATATTATCCTTGATGTTACTCTGAATCTTTGCATCACTGTAGAGCTCCTATTCAGATCTCAGCCTCTCCTACATGGCTTCCTGCTACAGCTCTTGAGAAATAGCACACAGAGCGCATCTGCACTCTCCACATTTTTCCAGTGTAAGTAAACAATGATTATTTTTATCAACAGATTAATTATCCAGATGAGTCACCAGCTGCATCGCTTATGCAGATGTGGTCAGCGTCTGGCCTTGAGGAAGGTTTTTGTCCAATCAATTCACTCACAAGACATGCACTCTATAAATAACAGTAACAACAGACTAGTCTTTTAGCAAGTCCACAGCATGAGCAGGAATTGTGTTTTGGAAAAGAGGCATTAGACTAGCTAAGCATTCTGAGATGCTGTATAGCAATTTATAGTACATTTATAGTTGGGACCGTTCAGACTAATAAGCTCTGTAATGATCATAGCGCCTACTCTGAATTAAAGAACAGAGATAGGGTACGTGAAGCATATCAGGAGAAAATTAACAGGAGTTGCATTACATGGTTTATTTAGCTAGTTCTTTCAAAATTAGCATAATATAATGCAGCAGAACAAACTGCATACAGAAAAGCAGCTGTTCAGATGTAAATTTTAGAAAGGCACTAACAATTACTCTGGTGCAATATTTATTTAAATGTAATATTAAACTGTATGGAACTGAGGATTTGCCTCCTCCTTAACAATGCTCTCTATCACGTGTGGATTTATATTAGCTAAACTTGTCATATGATGAAATTTTACAAAGTTAATTAAAAGCATCCACTGATATCCACATAGCCAAATCCAGATAGTACTTAAAATCAGGAGGCAACACAAATGTTTAAAAGTAGTACAAGTGGGGATGGGTAAACCCATCGCATAAATATGTTACTGAAGTACTTTTATAAGCTGGAAAGCAATGAAAAGAACTACCATTTTGATTAACATGGAACATAATAGTAGTCTATGGGATGCAGTACATAAAATATGGAACTGAACTTCAGAGGTGTTGAGCACAAGCAGCTCCCAAGAACTGCAACTGAAGTTGTGACTACTCAGCATTTTTTAAAATCAAGACACACATTTATTTAGGGTGGTAGTTAGGTGGGTGCTAAAAGGGAGGACTTTGTTTATTCTGCAAAAACCATCCATTTTATGACTGTGTTGTCCTCCCAACATACTTCCTACCCACTGAGTTGGCACTTCCCCCCACTAGTTGCTGCTTGTCTGACTTTTTTGGTGTGGGAGGGGGTCATTGTATTGTACGGTTGCTGACTGGGAATCCTAACACTGCCATAATACATAAGTACACAAATTCCTGAACAACCAGATCATGAGTGGCTAGTAGCCTAATTTTTAATACGAACTGATTCCTGTAATTGTGGAGCAATTTACAAGGTAAATTGAGACAAGAATGAAAGTGATGTGGAATTCTGGAACAAGATAATGTTGAGGATGCCAGGATTACAAAGTACACTTTTAAATATCATGATTTTATAACATTTTCATACTAATTGCTCCATCCCTTACTGTCCCTATCATTATGTTAACCAGATCTCAGGGGTGATGGAGTACAGACTGCTTCTGTAAGGATTAGTGAGAGCTATTGCCCTGTTTTGGCTATTTTATATTGCTAAACAAAATCTCTGAGGGCATTTCAATACAGCCAATGGCAGAGTAACTGGGCTTTACACAAGTATAATGGTTACATGTGGATGGAGTTGGGATGTAAACTCCATCCCCCACCAAATCAGAGGCAGGGTTTAGCTCCGACCCTCTGACCACCCCTATAATCCTACATAGGCATGGCCCTTCTAAATCAATTGTGATGTGTCCATTATAGACATTGTACCCACATAAACATGGAACCTCCCTGCACCTGGGGCAGAGTGAAAAGCCTCCGCATTGTGGCTGCACTGCACAGTCATTAACCTTGCCACAGCATAAGGCTGTAGTGGTCGTGGGGTGCATGCCCTCCATTTCCTTGTGAAAGTGAATGTCATCCTTAATGTGACATTAAAGTAAGACACAGAACTTTATGCAGGACATAGGGACAGGCCTCGAATTTCACTTTCAGCAATTCTCCCAGCCAGCAGACACCACAATCTCAGGGCTTTACAGGGTGAAGGGTCAATTCAAAATGTTCTATAGAGGGTAACTATTAGCTCCAGAGTGAAGTGAGGAAGTAAATTATTAAGGAGACTGTCAAACAGAGAAATGTTTATCTAGTCCTTTCCAGCAAATGGACTTGATTCTATCTATTTAATCGGAAAGGGCTGAATCGCATCTTCTTACAGCATCTGAAACAAGGATTTGCTAAAGAAAAAGGGAACAGTGCCCCCTAACTGTGTCCTGGTTTTAATCTTTAAAGCTGCAAAGATTAATGTTTTGTGTTTCACCAGGCTTTTTATTCAGGTAGAACCAGTTAATTTACAGTCATTTTTAAAGGTGTGATCAGTGACTGGCTTTTTTAAAGTATTAACTAGGAGTGTCGGTGCTGGAACCAAGTGTGCTGACAGAGGTGCTGCACTTCCTGGCTTGAAGTGATTTTCATAATAAAGGGTTTGCAATTTGGTTCGATGGCTCTCGGCATCCCCACCACACACATTGTTCCAGCTTCGCTGACTGGGGGGAATGCAACAGAAGTGTTCCACAGGCCACATCACAGCAACTCAGAAACTGCATTCCTCTGGCAAGCAGCATACAACGGTGATTTTTATGAACTGACTCTAAGGGTTTGTCTAAACGACATGGCTCTGTCGACGTAGCCATGTAAAATAGTTTACTCGGCATAGTCAAAGAAGCGGGGTTGTAAATAATCCCGCTTCATTAAAATAAAAATGGCTGCCATGCTGTGCCGATGATCCAGCACAGCGCGGCAGTCTAGACTCGGTGCAGTCGACAAGGGAAGCCTTTATTGACCGCTCCGGTAAACCTCGTTTCATGAGGCATACCGGAGCAGTCGACAAAAGCTTCCCTTGTTGACCATGCCGCATCTGGACTGCCGTGCTGTGCTGGATCAGCTGATCGTCAGCACAGCATGGTGGCCATTTTTATTTTAATGAAGTGGGGATTATTTACAACCCCGCTTCTTTGACTATGCCGAGTAAACTATTTTACATGGATCCGTCGATGAAGCCATGTAGTCTAGACATACCGTAAGAGTGCAATGATTTTGGTCTAAGGTTGTGATTGTATCTGAAAAGTCAACAACTCTTGATATTTTCCCATGCAAATGGTATGCTCATAGATTTTAAGAACAGACTAGATCATTACGAATTTCTATTCTGACCTCCTATATAACACAGGCTATCCAATTTCACACAGTAATTCTTGCATCAAGACCAAGATTTCTGGTTGAGCTAGAAAGACATCTTGATTTAGTGACTTCAAATCATCTACCACATTCCAAGGTAAGTTTGTGTCAAAGGTCAATTACCCTCACTATTAAAAATGTGCACTTTATTTCTACTCTAGACCTATCTCCCTTCAGCTGTACTAATATTTTTATTACAAGCTTAAGTCTTTTACAGTACCTGGGTTTATTAGATATCACATTTAGTCATGTCATAATAAAATGTCATTCACATATAATAATGCAATTTCATTTAATGTTCAATACCTTTAGATTATATTATCTATTGAAAATCTTTTCCCTTGATGCAGCAGTACAAGTCTATTACTATGTAGCAGGATACACATCTACCAAAAGGACTATGAATACTAATTGAAGTATATTTGCAACTGCTATTCCAGCAGAAACAAAGCTGTAAAACAAATCTGAATTTAATTCAAGTAAAACACCGGCTACATGCAACAACCAAATGTTTTTAAACAACACAAAAGGACTTCACACTCTACTCACAATACCATCTATATGTTTTAATCAACAATCCCACCCATTACAGACTTAATACAATTAAATTGGTTAAAAAAAAGCTAGATTAATAGTGTTTTCTCATAAATGCTTGTAAGTAACTTGCTAGTAACTGTATATTTTGTCATTTTTTGAAAGTGTTTTTCATCTATGGCACCACAGCTTTTATTTTTGATCCAACATGTGAATTAAATTCAGTTAGGGCGATTCTGTACATTTCAATAAAATTGCAAGGAAAAGAGGAACAAGGGACAACGTTTATTTTAATGTGTAGCACTTCTCTGAAAAGTGAATGTGTATACATGACACTCTCTTACTCATCAGATGTTTTCCCTGATGTTCATTCAAAGTCATGGTTTCTCACCTTAGCCATTGAATACGGTTTTATAGTTCTTTATTCCTGTTAAAAGCTCACACAGTCTATGGTGAAATGTGTAATGTGCGCAATGCATTAAATAGCTGAATAAATAGTCAGCAGGATTGTACATTATCTGAAATTTCCAAGTCACCTTTAAGGGCAGCCCCACCTAAACCACTTTGCTGATAATCCAATTTGAAGGTGACAAAGAGCATAGTTCTCATCCACTAATGCCCCTTCTCTACCTACGCTACATTGATGACATCTTCATCATCTGAACCCATGGGAAGGAGACTCTGGAAGAATTCCACCAAGATTGCAATAGCTTCCACCCCACCATCAACCTCAGCCTGGACCAGTCTACGCAAGAGATCCACTTCCTGGACACCACGATGCAAATAAGTAACGGTCACATAAACACCACCCTATACTGAAAACCTACCGACTGCTATGCCTACCTTCATGCCTCCAGCTTCCATCCTGGACACACCACACGATCCATTGTCTACAGCCAAGTACTAAGGTACAAACGCATCTGCTCCAACCCCTCAGACAGAGATCAACACCTACAAGATCTTCACCAAGCATTCTTGAAACTACGATACCCGCACAAGTAAGTGAGAAAACAGATTAACTGAGCCAGACATGTATCCAGAAGCCTCTTACTACAAGATAAGCCCGAGAAAGAAACCAACAGAACAGCACTGGCCATCACCTACAGTCTTCAGCTAAAACCTCTACAATGCATCATCAGTGATCTACAACCCATCCTGGACAATGATCCCTCACTTTCACAGGCCTGGGGAGGCAGGCCAGTCCTCGCCCAGACACAACCTGCCAACCTGAAGCAAATTCTCACCAGCAACTATACAGTGCACCACGGTAACTCTAACTCAGGAACCAATCCCTGCAACAAACCTCGGTGCCAACTCTGCCCTCATATCTATACCAGTGACACCATCACAGGACCTAACCAGATCATCCACACCATCACTGGTACATTCACCTGCACATCTACCAATGTAATACATGCAATTATGTGCCAGAAATGCCCCTCTGCTATATACATCAGCCAAACTGGACAGTTCCTATGTAAAAGAATAAATGGACACAAATCAGATATTAGGAATGGCAATATACAAAAACCCGTAGGAGAACACTTCAATCTCCCTGGACACACAGTAGCAGATTTAAAGGTAGCCATCCTGCAGCAAAAAAACGTCAAGACCACACTTCAAAGAGAAACTGCTGAGCTATAGTTCATCTGCAAATTTGACACCATCAGTTTAGGATTAAACAAACACTGTGAATGGCTAGCCAAGTTCAAAAGCAGTTTCTCTTCTCTTGTTGTTCACACCTCCGCATCAGCTGCTAGAAGTGAGCCTCACTCTCCCTGACTGAATTAACCTTGTTATCTCTAGCCTGCATATTTACACCTGCCTCTGGAAATTTCCACTACATGCATCTGACGAAATGGGTCTTTGCCCATGAAAGCTTATGCTCCAATACATCTGTTAGTCTATAAGGTGCCACAGGACTTCTTGTCGCTTTTGCAGATCCAGACTAACACAGCTGCCCCTCTGATAAAGAACATAGACTGCTCTTACTTTCAACCAAATCACACTTATGGCCAGACACCAGGAAAACCAGGTAACCCCAAACCCTATGGCTGCATCTAGACTGGCAAGTTTTTCCTCAAAAGCATTGACATTCTACTGTCCAAAATCAGTGCTTCTTCCGCAAATGCTTTGACGATCCCATTCTGGCAAAAGCCCTTTTCCGGAAATGTTTTTGCGCAAGAGGGCCAGTATAGACAGCTAAAAACTGTTTTGCGCAAAAAAGCCCCGATGGCAAAAATGGCGATCGGGGCTTTCTTGTGCAAAACCATGTCTAGATTGGCACGGATGCTTTTCCGCAAAAAGTGCTTTTGCGGAAAAGCGTCCGTGCCAATCTAGACGCTCTTTTCCGCAAATGCTTTTAACGGAATAACTTTTCCATTAAAAGCATTTGCGGAAAATCATGCCAGTCTAGACGTAGCCTCCAGGTCTGATGGAATAGAGATATAGAGCTGAGTTCTGTCAATATAGTATTCTGAAGACACTGCACCCCAGGCTGTCTCACTGTCTTCCCTGTTTACCAAGAGGATGACAGAGCAGAAATCTGCTTCACCCTCTTTCCTTCTCCTCCCCTCTCCCCCCACCCCCAGCTGCCAGCAGAACTATTGCAACAGATGGTCAGTTGCTCAATAGCCCAATACTATCCTTTGAGTCCTCTCAGAGAGAAAATAATGGAGCCTTATCAACACAGCTCTGTCTGTCTCTCCCTGAGTCAGCAAAGACATGCTGAGAACAAGTTGTATGCACAGGCAAAATACAGAAGTAGTGGGTGATTACAGCTTTCAAATTCTCCAGAGAGGCCCAGCAGGATGAGTGTGCATATATTTCCCTTGCGTATGCATAGGAGATAACCCACCTGAGTAACAAATGCTGTCTCCATACTACGGTTGGATTTGAGACCTAGTTGAGAAGGATCCAGGGTACCCTAGTACTGAACAATCACTGGAGACTAAGGATGTTAAGAGGTTTAGGCTTATTGGGTAGCTGATTACTTGCGTACTGGCTAGGGTTGCCAAGTGTCCAGTTTTGGCCTGCAGTGCCTGTTTTTGTGTGAGTTTTTTTTTTTATTTTATTTTTTTGCTCAACCAAATTTTTTTTCCTGCCATGATTGGTATTTTTTATGAAAGTATCTGGCAACCCTACTACTGGCTTACATCCCTATTGGAGACTAGGCCCGCCACAGAAGGTAACTTTCCCAGGGTCTGGCAATACAAAAGGACTCAGAGCTCTGGACCGTTGCTGCAGCTGCCACTACTGTGACAAGGGTTGGAGCCCTGTGCCCTCTAAATCACTGCCGGGGGGCACAAGGTGCACTCTGGGCAACACTGAGGGCTGCCTGGGGGAGGCATGATACTCTCCCAGGAGTGCTAAAGGCTGCCTAGCCCCAGCCTTGCCCCTTCTGCCCACCACCACCACTACCAGCACGCTTAGGAGATTAGTGAGTCTGTTGGCCCCCTTTCCAGAGACAGTTTTGTGTGCTTGCTTGCTAGCTTCTGGATTCAATTCCGTAGAAAAGAGAGATTAGTTGGTAGGCTGTGATTTGTGATTTTTCTAAATTCAAGCAGTTTTTTCTTTAGCACTGATCACTTTATTGTTGGGAATCAGGGATGGCAGCAAATCCAATCTCTGGGCAACTTAACCAGCATAGCTATCCTGTAGCAGGGTGTCTGATTGCCTGCACTGCCTAACTGGTGGAAAGAGTCAGCAAGCCAGTTCTCACATCCACCACCAGCAGCAGTTTGATGGCTGCTCAAAGCATTTGCCCATAACTATACTAGCTCCTATCTTTGACCCTGCCCTGCTTCATGTAATCTGGCTCTGATCCCCAGCCCTGATTCCTGAATTCTGACATCAGCTCTGACCCTTAACTTTGGCACCTGGCCTCTGACTCATGACGGTTGGCTCTGATTCCTGACTTCTGACACTGGGGCTATGTTTACACTACAGGATTTTTCTGGGATACTGGAGAAACTCTGCTGCATCTACCAATTCTGGTATGAATTTATCAGACTCCTTGACTTCTAGTTTCTCACCACGTATACTTGCAAACTGAGAAAACAGAGTGAATCAAATCTTGAGGCAATATCTTTCTGCATTCTCTGTTTCCACCAGAATGACTGGCTCCTCCTCCTGAATTATATGACAAATTCATATATAATCATGCAATCCATGCCTCCAGCATAGCCCATTCTTTGCAAACTATGGCTTTCATCCCCACAGCCACCCAGACTTACCTGTACATTTCCCAGTACTGACTGCCATGAGTTTAGCCTCCATATGCACCAAGAGCTCAAGGAACACTTGCAATTTACGAAGAAGTCTATAAATATGGACCAAGACCATCAGGATACCCTCACCAGTAGGGAACAAAGGTTGGTGCTCTACATAGAACCTTAAATCAAGCCACTGAGCTGCCAAACTACAGGGTCCCTTCAAGATTACAGAATGGGTAAACCTAATGGCCTTCGGGTTACGGTTGCTCAAGATCCAAACCATCTTTCACATCTCACTTGTAAAGCTCTATGCCAAGAACTTGTAGCCAAATCACTTCAATCCATCACCCATAACAGTTCATGGACTAAAAGAGAGTGTGGTTGACCAAATTCTTAACTCTCAGCATGTTAGGGAAAGGCTTTAGTCCCTAGTGGACTGGGAAGACTGCTGTCCAGATGAGATGTCCTGGGAATCAGTAGGGAGTATCCACACCCTGAACTTACTGTGAGAGTTCCATTGGAATTACTCCAAGAAACCAAGCCACAAGGCTCCTGTGAGGAGCCTTCAAAGGGGAACACCATCAGAAGTCAGGGCCCACACAGCCAATTTGTGGGAAACCTAATGAGTAGAGCGAGGCTGTTGTAGGCAACTTCACTGGCTCAACCAATGACTGGTGGGAAGAGGCAGCAGACTAGCTCTGATACTAAACTGCATCAGAAATTCAGTGTATGCTCAAAACTTTTGCTCACAGCTACAACTGCTTGTGCGCCTATTTGTTCCTGTCCCACGCCAGGCCACTGTCTTGTCTTACTCCAGGTAACCCAAGTCTATCCCGTGGTTCTGGTTCCAGACTTCTGACACCAGCTCCAACCTTTGCTCTGGCACATGGCCTTTGATTCCAGTTCTGACCCTGGATTCTATTCCTGGCTACCAACTCTTGTACTAACCGCTAGACAAGACTGCTGCACCAGTCATTCAGCATGGCCTCTCATAGCTCACTCTCAGACAATTATTTAATACTTAAGGATGGGTAACAGGTTCCCTCAATAAAAGAAACCATTGCCAATCTGTATTAATAGGAGCCTCATGTACTACCTACTTTCTCTTTTTATCCAGTAAGAACAGAGTTTAAAGGCACCAGTGAAATCTGTTTCACTTGAGATCAAGATGATGGTTGCAAAATGATGGAGTGATAGTAGTTTCAAAATCCAAAGCAGACTAAGAATTCTTTGGGTACTGATCTTGTGGTTTATACACTTTAATTTGGATTGCTTTTAAATACATTAATCTGATGACTTAAATGGGACAATTGTGGTAGTATAATTATTATGCAGTAGCACAATGGTGACTTTTACCTGGAAGTTGTATCCAAAATATGGTGATGTTTTGGTATGCAAGAAATCAAGAATCAGGCCCTTACTTATTAAATCAATGTTACTGCATCTTCACACCCATTAAAACAATATGTAAAAATGCTGCACATCTGGTAATTCTTCCAGTGTTTCATTAACCACAATGATCAAAATGGAAACGTTAAAATATGAATTAGAAAATGAATTGCAATATTCAATAAGTATCATAGGTTCTTAAGTGGTATTCTAAAAATCTGTGTATTTTCAGTGACAAGAGTATTTATATTCACATCTACAAATATTGACTATAAATTCTAATGCATAAGAATAGCTTTAATTCAGTTGCTTACAAGTATTGAAAGGTGCTTGTGCTGTGCTTTCCTAAAAAAAAAAGGAAACATTTCAGGGTGTTTTTTTTTCTTTTTATATCTTTAAGTTCCATTCCCCTAAATGCAATGTTCATCTTTTTCTCTCACACATTTTTATTCATGTCCCTGCATTGCATCTCACAAAAAGAAAAGGTTGAAAATAGGCAGCAGTTTTACTCCCGACTGAAATTGAAAATGCTTCCCAAATCTAGAAATGACAAGTTCTGAGGTACATTTCCCAAGAGCGTGTCTTCTTGGCAACAGGTAGCTGGCATTAGTACACCTGAGTTACTCAGATTAGCCTAACTGGATGGAGAGCAGACTGAGAGGGACCACAGGGAGAAATAATGGAGCTTTACAGTGATTTGATTAGCAACACAGAGTAACTGATTTAGCAGCTGATAAGTTGTACCAGAGCTGCTACATCCCCATGGCATCATGAGTTCCCACATCAGTAGCACTCAAGCTTCAACCTCATCCTCCCTCATGAGGCTGTGTCCAGACTCAGGGATTTTTTTGAAAAAAGTAGCCTTTTTTCGAAAAAACTTCACCTGCATCTAGACTGCAGCCGCGTTCTTTCGAAATTAAATCGAAAGAACGCGGCTTTTCTTTCGACGGCAGTAAACCTAATTTCACGAGGAAGAACGCCTTTTTTTTGAAAGTGCTCTTTCGAAAAAAGGCGTTCTTGAATGCAAACAGGGGGTTTTCGAAAGAGAGCATCCAGACTGCCTGCGTGCTCTCTTTCGAAAAAGCGGCTTGCTTTTTCGAAAGTTCCGCTTGCAGACTAGACACTCTTTTTCAAAAGAGGCTTTATCGAAAGTATCTTTTGAAAAAGCCTCTTTCGAAAGAGGCTTGAAGTCTAGACATAGTCTTAGTGGGATAGCTAGTTTGAGTTTAGAGCACACATTAACAATGTAGAGATTTTTGTGTTTGGCTAGGACAAAACGGAGAACAAGTGATCAATGTCCTCTTTCTAGTGTGGGGGAAATCTCATTCCCCTGAGGTACAGAGCCCCCAGAAGGGTCCGAGGCTGGAGGTCAAATCAGTGAGGCAGGAGAGAAATCTAGAAAGGAAAACTTTATTATGCATGCATGCAGGCTGACAGCAGAGCCATCGCAGTCAGCCCTGAGTTACAGGTTTTTGGATCCTTTATACAGAATGCTTAGACAGTTCAGTTGTGGATTGTTTTTCTTTAACATATCAGAGTCTCAGCAGAAGTACTCTGAGACTTCTATTCACCCCAGGAGTGCTAGAAGTAAGTTTTACAAAACAAAGGCACATGAGAATGTGGAGTGAGTAGTCTTACAAGGCAAACTGTGACAAAGATAAGAGTATACATGATAATTTGTGACTGTAGCAGGGCAGCTGCCCTGTACTGGCCCCTTTAAGAGCCAAACCCCAGCCTGGAGCAGGCCCCGGGAGTTCAGCCCAGCTGGGCGGCGTTGGCCAATTAAGGCCCAGCTGGGAGCTATAAAAGGGAAGGGCTGCTTCAGCAAAGGGAGTGTGAGCCTGGCTGCCGAGGGAGCAGGACGCTCCCTGGAGCTAGGGCAGGGCTAGAGAGCCAGGCTGGGCCAGGGCGCTCGGACAGCCAACCGGCCAGCCTGCTAGGCCTGCGGCAAGGCCTGCTGGAGAGACACCAATCCCCGGAAGGGGGGCTCAGAGCGAGTGACTTGGGCACTGCCGGAGGGCAGTGTGGCGAAGAGAGCAACGCGACCGGAAGATTCCAGAGGGGAAACGCCACGTAAGCGGAGGTCTGTGCGGGCGGAATGGACTGATTCCGGGGACAGATGACGGACCCCCGCTACGGTGGTGAGTGACCCCCTCAAAGTGACAAACTAGGAGTATCCATGAATTTGAGATAGGCATTTGTAAGGGTCTTTGATTAGAGTTAATTTGATTTCACTCTGATACAGGGAGAGAGGTCTGGAAAACTTAACCCTTACAGCAGTTTTCTTTTAGAGAGTTTTGATTTCTGCACAGTCCCCCCCTTAGACACAATTGGAGTTATTTGATTTTCTCCACACTAGCAGCCCTTAATATATTGGAAGATTGTTAACAGATCCACATTGAGTCTTCTTTTCTCAAGACTAAACATGCCCTGTTTTTTAACCTTGCCTCATAGGTCAAGATTTCAAAACTTATATCATTTTTGTTACTCTTTCCTAGACTTTCTCTAATGTGTCCACATCTTTCTCAAAGGAAGGTGCCCAGAACTGGCCATAGTACTCCATCTGAGGCCTTAACAGTGCTGATTGGGACAATTACCTCCCGTGTCTTATTCACAACACTCCCTCTTGCACAAATGCATCATATTCTTGACTTTTTTTTTTGCTGTTTTCAAACACTGTCAAAAATTCATAAATGCAAAGTGTTGCATTTTACATTACAAAGAAAAGGATTAGAGTTACATCTGATGTTAACCACAAGGTAGCATCTACATTTGGCATTTTAAGCAAATCCTTGGTCTCCTGAAGACATTTTTAAGTATTTCACCTAGAGCTGCTTACCTTTATGGAAAGTCATCACTAAAATATTTCCATCAGTTAGTGTATTTTCTAAATAATCTTTTCTGAGGTTCTACAGCTTTTGACTTCTCTAATCGATTACCTCTTGAAACTAAAAACTGCTGCTTAAACTGTATCCTTGAAAAGCAACCCACTCATCTGAGGAGCTTCAGCATTTTCAGATTCCTATTTGTGTTAAAAATAACTTCAGTGAAAAGCCTCCTATTTCTGGATACAAGCACATGTGCTAGCGATGACTACATTTGAAGAAATGCTGACAATCACAGCTACTGTATCAGTACTGCTGTATTATATACCACCTTTTCCCATGATTACCATAAAAGAGACGGGTAATCCTCTCTAATTCAGAACTAAAACTAAGTTTCTCCAAACTCCGCACTTCTGCAAAAATGAAAAAAGAGACTATTTTTATGACAAATTTATAATGAGATTGGCAATAAAATTCTGACAAGACAGCAAAGGACAATATATTTTTTATTAACTTGTTAACAATTTCTATACCCAGGATCTGGTATGATATTAAGGCTTTTGTATGATGCTCATAAGAGTTCTGCTTTTGGATGGAAACTTTTGGGTTTGTTTGGTTTCTTTTCTTGACCTGATTATATTTTCAAGAGATGGAAAAGATGCAAGGGAAACAGCTTCTCGTGGACAGGTAGCTAGTTGAAGTCACAGTTTCTAGGTATGTGATATGGATTTTTTTATAGAGCCCATCTGTCAAGGATAGTGCTCACTCATTCCCCACTCACTTGCTCACTCTTTCACACACGTTGATCAAATGAAAAAAAGATGGAAGAAATGAAATTGTTCAGACACAAAATATTGAAATAGAAGGAGCCAGTCTACATAGTACAAATGGCACAATTAGCCAGCACTACGATGGATGATGTTAAAAAAAGTCAAATCCTCCTTCCTCACTCTGAAGTAAATACATAAAAACAACTAAGAGCTACAATTCTTAAAATAGCCACCATGCAGAGAAGCTAATAATCATCCCCCCACCTCGCCCTTTCAAGAGGAGTATAATTCTGGATGGTGCTGTTATTTAATTACATAGATGTATCGGTGTCTCCCTCCTTGGGATGGCTGCTTTGCCCAGGGAAATCAGGGTAAGCCAGGCAGAAGGCACAGCTGCATTCTGTAGAGAGTGCAGAGTGGGCAGTGTTGGACGACAGCAACTGAGGACTGAGAGGAGAAAATGGTAACCTCACCTTGGCTTCCCTCATGTCAGTAGTAATGAATGACAAGGGTGTAACATCTTAACCCATCATGAATGACAATGACACATCGGCGATGAACCTGACCTCACGCAGAAAGGAGCCAACACCACAGAGCTGCTGAGACTCCATACTCACAAAGGTAAGGACATAGAAGATAGAGAGGCCAATCCACTGTGAATTCTTCAGTGATGAGGTCCACCTGCAGACTACTGTGGTAAAGTGGGTGCTGCCCCTCTTTAGGTTTCCTTGCTCTCTCAGCTCTTGCTGTGGTTGGCACAGCAGAGTGTGGCTGACGGTTAGTGAAGAGTCTGCTCAGCAAGGCCTTTTTGGTCTCTTTGAAGCAGCGAAATTGACAAAAAATTAAGTTATTTGGTTCCTGGCCCTCTTTATCTGCCTCCCTTTCTCTCCTCAGCACCCTTCCACATCTGCTCCCCAAAAATTTAAGGATGTGCCCATTCACACTACAGGGTGACTAACCCATTGTCTTTTATTGAGCTCTATTAAATTACATGCTAAGTAAAACCAATCATTGATAGAACTACCAAGGGAGAGGGCAGTCAAGTTGACTGCACATGCCACTGCATGTCTTTAGAACTGGATCGTGTGCATCCTTATTCCACCATCACCTCCCATCAAAAGTGGAAGTGAGTCTCCTACCCTCATTTCTGTGTGAATATACATCAGGAGCAGACCCCCCCCCCCCCATTGGACGATCTGGGTGCAAGAATTTGTTAGGGTTAGGGTATGTCTAAAACTGCAGTAAAGCACCCACAGCTGACCTATGCCAGTTGACACAGCTTAGTGGGGCTCAGATTGCAGGGTTATGAGATTGCAAAGTTTGAGCTTGAACTGGCATCCAGACTCTGGAACCCTGCAAGGGAACAGGTCCCAGAGCCTGGGCTCCAGCCTGACTCCAAACATCTGCACTGCAATATTGTAGCATCCGACCTGGGCCAGCTATGGGAGTTTAATGCAGTATAGACGTAACCTAAGTCTAGTGTCTAAACAAGAAAACTCAGTTCCTTGGTGAGATTCAGCATGAAAGACAAGTGAAAATTAAATGGTCTATGTTTGCAGTAATGGGCTATGTTTCATGGTTCATTTTTATTATTGATTTGGCTAATATTTTCAAAAACATGAGACCTAGAATACTGTCAAAGTCTACAATGCGATGTGAATGTATTCTATCAGCTTTTTATAATAGATGGCTCTCTTTTGATTTATTTACGAATCAACCTATTAAATAACTTTAGATGTATATGTACTATACAAAATAGTGAACAGTTTGTTCTAAACTGAAATCTTAATGAAATCCATAGGACCTTTCACATTTATTATAAGGCCACTTTCTGTCTCTCTGGCAATGCAAAGTATCCTTGAAATGGTTAAGACATAGGGCTAGCGTACACTACAGAATTAGGTTGATATAAGCTGGTGTGTAGTCACGGCTGATGACATTAGGTTGACACAGTGTCAGTGTAGACACTGCACTGCTTATGTTGACTGTTACTGGTTTTCTGGAGCTGTCCTGCAATGACATGTTGACAGTACAAGTGGTCCTGTCCTGGGGTAGGATGCACACCACTGACCTGAGCCAAGCGTGCACATGCATAAGCAATTAGATAACTGCAGTGACTCTGTGCCAATGTACGTTATCTTGACATAAGTTTGTGATGTAGCACAGCTTTATATATACATTTGACCTTAAGGACTCTTCACAGTGCTATAGCAGGGTAAAGTGATCTTAATATGAATGTCAAACAGGACCTCAAGATTTTTGTGAACTAGCCATCAACTGCTGAACAGCTAAAAATTAATATTTTAAATAAAATATACATTTTTTCAAGTTTGATTCTACTTTGCTTTTTATGTTAATCAGTGTGTCTTTTATAAACACATCTTCAAATATAATTAATTTTTCTTGGAAGATTGTTTAGCTATTATTCATGACCATTTTACCTGTACTATCTATAAGAACAAAATTGGAAAACTTTTAGTTTTTTAAGATATCAGGCATTGAGCATGGCTAGATGGGTTTACAGGTTTTTGGCAACAGAGACATCATTCTATTTTATGATTGGTCCTGTGGTTACCACTTCCTGCTAACATGTAAGAAACTAAGTTCAATTTATTAGCCCTATCACAGTGCTCAAAGCACTGCAGAACTAGCAAGGGTGTAAGGGTGTGTTTCTCTTTGTGGTTCCATTTAAAACACCAGTGGTTCAATCTAGTAGCTTGAGGAAAGGGGGATGAATTTCTCTGATGAACAAGCGCGAAAAGGCCTATTTTATGATGACCAGAACACAATTACTGATCCATATTTACCCTTTTCTAAGTTTTCTTCCTGTTTCTTGGAGAGAAATATCTATTTGAACTTTTATCTTACTCAATCCTTTGAATAAAAGTGTCACATTTTTGCTTTTCTTTCAAGATATGTTTTCCCTACCATTTAGGCAACCATCTAATCTGAGGATTTTTACTTAAATCATGAAATCATCTCTTTGCCAAAGTTCCAAGTTTCTATCTATACTTAGGTATTATGGAGTCAGCCAAGATTTCTTTCTCTCTTCCGAGACTGACAGTTTTGCATTTGTGATATCTTTGTGTCAACGATGTTTATAAATAGTCTCATTTAATCTCTTTAATCTGAAAACAATGGAGTGTGGTGCTGTTCTGAGCAGGTTATAAAAGCAAGAGAAAGCAATACATTGGAGACACATTGAGTTCTAAGGCTATATCATTGCCACATCAGATTAGTCTCTCTTAAGGGACTGAATTTATATTGCTTACCTTCTGATGACTAGTCAGGCTGCTCCCTTGAGTTTAGCCACTGCAGAAGAAGCTAACTAGAGGAATACACGGGGGGGGGCTACATCTACACTGCTCATTGTTGCGCAAGAAGATATGCAATTGAGGCATGGCAATAAATATGCTGTGCCTCATTTGCATACCTAATGAGCTGCAATTTTTGCGGAAGGGGCTTTTGTGCAAGAAGGAGCTATCTACACTACTCCTTGCGCAAAAAACCTCTCTTATGCAGGAGCTGTCCTGCTGCTTATTTTCAGGAAGAACAGCTTCTGCTCACGAGGGGGATTTTGCGCAAGAAGGAGCTGTGTAGACAGCTCCTTCTTGCGCAAAAGCCCCTTCTGCAAAAATGATGGCTCATTAGGTATGCAAATGAGGCATGATGATATTCATTGCTGTACTTCATTTGCATATCTTCCTGCGCAACAATGCGCAGTGTAGACGTAGCCCACGACTGTATCTACACTGCCCCCTCTTGCACAAAAGAATATGCAAACGAAGCGAAGCGTGGAATATAGCTGCACCTCATTTGCATAATTAATTAGACTCCATTTTTGTGCAAGAAATTAAAAAAATATGGAAGAATGTCTCTTGGGCAAGAGTGGGTTTTTGTGCAAAAACAGAGCTTCATTAATTATGCAAATGAGATATGGCAATATTCCACGCTTCACCTCATTTACATTTTTTTTTGTTTTTTGCACAAGAGGGGGCAGTGTAGACATAGCCTAATGGTTTTATTGAGTTACCACCTTAATTCTTTATTCATAAAGATTTTTTGGCCCTTATTAAGTGTTCATTAAACTAGAAGATTCTGTCCCGAGTATAAATCCACTGATTTCAAGAATAGGATGAATTTGACCCATTGTTTCTAGCCTCACTACCCATCCATTACTTACTCTCACAAGCATTATTGCTCTGCAGCAACAAATGCTGTATTTGGGATCAATGGCTTCTGGAAGAGGGTTGTTCCAAGAAATCAAGGAAATTGAAGGATCTTTAAAAATTGTGCCTGCCACTAGCTAGCTAATATCACAGAATTATAGAACATTAGAATTGGAAAAGGTCATCCAGTCCATTCATGGCAGGACTAAGCACCAGCTTGACCATCCCCAATAGATGTTTATCTAATCTGCTCTTAAAAATCTCCAATGATTTGATTCCACTACTGCCCTAGGCAATTTATTCCAGTGCTTAACCACCTTGACAATTAGGAAGCTTTTCCGAATGTCCAACCTAAACGTCCCTTGGTGCAATTTAAGCCCATTGCTTCTTGTCCTATCATCAGATGTTAAAGAGAATAATTTTTCTCCCTCTGTCTTGTAACATCCTTTTAGGTACTTGAAAGATGCTATCATGTCCCCTCTCTGGCTTTTCCAGACTAAACGTAAGATCATAAGAATATAAGAACAGCCATACTGGGTCAGACCGCAGTATCCTAGCCCAGTATCTTGTCTGCTGCCAGTGGCCAATGCCAGATGCCCCAGAGGCAGTGAACACAACAGGTAATCATCACGTGATCCCTCTCTTGTCATCCATTTCCAGACAAACAGAGGCTAAGGAACCACTCCTACCCACCCTGGCTAATAGTCATTGATGGACCTAACCTCCATGAATTTATCTAGCTCATTTTGAACCCAGTTAGGCTGTGTCTAGACTGGCCAGTTTGTCCAGAAAATCAGCCGCTTTTCCGGAAAAACTTGCCAGCTGTCTACACAGGCCGCTTGATTTTCCGCAAAAGCACTGACTTCCTACTGTAAGAAATCAGTGCTTCTTGCGGAAATACTATTCTGCTCCCGTTCAGGCAAAAGTCCCTTTTACACAAAGCTTTTGCGCAAAAGGGCCAGTGTAGACAGCTCAGATTTGTTTTCCGCAAAAAAGCCCCGTTTGCGAAAATGGCGATCGGGGCTTTTTTGCGGAAAAGCATGTCTAGATTGGCACGGGTGCTTTTCCGCAAAAAGTGCTTTTGCAGAAAAGCGTCTGTGCCAATCTAGATGCTCTGTTCTGAAAATGCCTTTAATGGAAAACTTTTCCATTAAAAGCATTTCCGGAAAATCATGCCAATCTAGACGTAGCCTTATAGACCTAATCTTCACAACATCCTCTGGCAAGGAGTTCCACAGGTTGACTGTGTACTGCATAAAGAAAAACTTCCTTTTGTTTGTTTTAAACCTGCTTAATTTCATTTGGTGACCCCTAGTTCTTATATTATGGAAACAAGTAAGCACTTTTCCCTATTCACTTTTTCCACACCAGTCATGATTTTATAGACCTCGATCAAACCCCCCAACAAACTCAGGGTTTTTTTCAATCTTCCCTTATAGGTCATGTTTTCTAGACCTTTAATCATTTTTGTTGCTCTTTTCTGGACCCTTTCCAATTTTTCCACATCTTTCTTGAAATAAGGTGCCCAGAACTGGACACAGTACTCTAGTTGAGGAGAATATTTCTATGGCTACTCCACAACTTTGCCTGAACTTTCTGTTTTCCTCACAGGCTCAGGAGCTCTCTATCTCCTGTTTGCTGGAAGCCAGAGTGCTTTTGGAGCATGTAGCTAAGTGCACAATAATGGAGAGTTACCAGGTGTGCTCTCCAACTTGGACAATCAGGAAAAGCCATTTCAAAAATCATAGGGTTTTGAGGGAGTGAGGGGCTTTCCAGGCCCCATTACCCTGGGCAGGGGAGTTCATAATACTAAAGCAGTCAGGTGGGATAGCTGCTGAAGGATAGTTATGGTCAATATAGGTAATACAAGGCCTACATGCACACTGATACAACCTCAGTACATTAACCATGGTTTAACACAACTTGGGGAGGTGGTGTATTATGTCAAAGTAATGGAGAGCTTACATTGGTAGAAGACACGGAGAAGTGTAGACATGTACAACTAGGTCAACACAAGGCAGCTTACATCAACCTAACTTTTTAGTGAAGACTAGGCCTAAGTGTCCAGTTTAGTCAGTTAATTTCTTTCTGTGCTTTCAACTCTCAAAAACGGTGGAATCCAAGGCTCTGCTGCCAAAACAGGTTCAAAAAGCTGTTGCTTCTCCCTGCCCAGATCTCAACATGGGCTTTGCTTTTGGGTGCCACAGAGTTCACTCCACTCCCACTCCCGCACCCCTCCCCAGGCTTCCAGTATTCTTTTAAATTGCTGATCCATTGGAAACATGCCTTGCCCTCTTTGGCAATCGGCGGGGAAGGGCTTTCCTTGACCAATATTGTTCTACTTCCCTCTCTGGTTCAATGTCCCATCACAGTCCCTTTTACAAGTTTCAAAGACACCTGCTTGACAGCTATCAATTAAAAATTAGCCCATCAGCCAGTTTTGATGAAAGGTAAAACATTAGGGAAATGAAAAAAAAAATCTTAGTCCTTATTTTGAAATGTCTTTTTTTCCACACAAAAATTAGCCATTCATTTTCACTAAGTACTTTAAATCACTTGTTTGTTTGTTAACTGCATCATTTGTTGAATGGTAAGAAAAATCTGAAACCTATAAATTTGTGTTGAAGGAGTTAAAAAAGAAACCATGCAATTAGAAAAATGGGCAAACCATATTTTCTGCCAAAATAATGCTAATAATTCCCAAATTGTGACTTGCTTCATATCACATTTCAATCTACAAGAATTTTATTGGTTATTATTATGACCCTCCAGAAACAGAAATTTAAGGTGCAATATATTCTCAACTCCATAGACTTCTGACACCAATGTTACTATAATAAATTGTTTGCAGTACTATAGGCAAGTTGGTTGCAGTACAGGATGAATGAAGAAATGCCTTTTTTGAGGAGAAGGGGGCAATTTCTGTTTCTGAAAGAGACCTAAAGACAAGTTCTGTACAAGCTCAAAAGCCTGTCTTTTATATCAACAGAAGTTGGGCCAATAGAAGATATTACCTCACCCACCTTGTCTCTATAATAGATGATGATAGTTCTAATAATTTTAAAATGATATGTTCAAAAGTGTTCTCTTAAATAATGTTTTATTATTATCATTACCAGTGGTAGTAATTTCCAAGAGGCTTCTGTCGGCACAGGCAGCTTTTGTTCAGGAAAGTGCTATTCCTGCACAATCAAGAGGAAAAAAAACCCTTCTATTGGTGTAGGCTGCATCTACACTACAGAGCTATGTCAGCATAGTTGTTTTGGCATAGTCGTCATAGTATAAACCTTTCCTCATGGGCAGTGGGTGACTCCATAGCTTGGGGAGCAACATCTCTTAGCTCCACTCCTTCTGACTGAGGTGCCTTCTCTTTTTGACCATCAAAGCTAAGCTCCCACCCCTCATGGCCACTGCTGGCCCCTGCAGACCCACACATGCCCAATGTAGCTGCTGGCCTTCACTCCTTTGTTCTAGGATAGCATCCCCAGCTGGGATATTATAGTCCCAGCCTTCCCCCAGCCAGCTCTGGAGTTCCAGAGAGCCAGTGGGTGGCATGGCTGCCACCTGCCTTGGAGTTCCAGAGAACCATCAGGTGGCATGAGGGCAGCCTTCTCCAACCCCAGAGCACCAGAGAGAGAAACTGGGATGTGTGTGGCAGCCCCAGCCAACACATGCTAGGCCAGGCTTGCTGCCATCCCCTCACCAAGAAGCCTGCTACACTGGGCAGCTGGGCTATGTCTAGATTACATCCCTCTTTTGACAGAGGGATGTAAATTAGGCACTTCAAAATTGCAAATGAAGCTGGGATTTGAATTTCCCATGCTTCATTTGCATAATCAAGTAATGGCGCTCTTTCAAAAAAGCGTTATTTTAAAAGTAAAAACAGGGTCTAGACGCTGTTCTTTCGAAAAGGGAAGGCTTTTTCAAAAGATCCTGTGCGGTTTACAGGATGTTTCGAAAAAGCCTTCCCTTTTCGAAAGAACCGCGTCTAGACTGTAGTTTTACTTTGAAAATAGCGCTTTTTCGAAAGAGCGCCATTACGTGATTATGCAAATGAAGCATGGGAAATTCAAATCCCGGCTTCATTTGCAATTTTGAAGTGCCTAATTTACATCCCTCTGTCAAAAGAGGGATGTAATCTAGACATAGCCTGGCTGCCCAGTGTAGCAGGCTTCTTGGTGAGGGGATGGATGTGGGGCTGGGGAGAACATCTCCTTCAGAGCCGATACGGATCAGTCGACAAGGGAAGCCTTTGTCGACTGCTCTGGTAAACCTCGTTTCATGAGGCCGATTCGCATCTAGACTGCCACGCTGTGCCGGATCAGCTGATTGTCGGCACAGCGCGGCGGCCATTTTTATTTTAATGAAGTGAGGATTATTTAAATCCCTGCTTCATTGACTATGTTGGGTAAACTACTTTACATGGCTCTGTAGATGGAGCCATGTAGTCTAGACACATCCCTGGATGTGCACCCCATCATGGAGTGCCTGCCGGATGGCAGCTGTCCAAGGCTTCTCGAATGCCCGGCCCTTGCCTGCCATCCACCTCCGGAGGAAGGCCTCCTCCTTCCTCTCCACTATGTTGTGCACACAAAATGCTGCCACAATCTCTGTGATGTTCTGCTCATCCATTTCGATGCAGGTGAGCAGACAATGGGATCGTGACTTCAGCCGTCTGAAGGCGCACTCCACCTGGTTGCGGGCCCAGTTCATGTGGTGGTTGAAGCATTCCTGCCCAGGGTCCATGCGTCTGGTGTACGGCCACATCAACCAGAGCATGAGGGGGTAGGCTATGCCCCCCACAATGCAGAGTGGAATGCGGATGTCCCCAACCATCAATTCCCGCTAGGGGAAGAACATGCCCGCCTCCATCCTGAGATAGAGGCTGAAGTTTCTCAAGGTGCGGGCGTCATGTGCCCTGCCGGACCACACCATATATATGTCTGTGAAGCAGTCATGCTGGTCCACAAGGGCCTGGAGCACTATGGAGAAGTACCCCTTGTGGGGACTAACTTCAAAACAGTTCTTGCGCAAGAAGCCTGCAATATAGACGTAGCCCTTGTGTCTTGCTTACAAGGACTCCCGGTAATACAGCCCAGATTTATATTCCTTTTTTTTTTTTTTTTTTTTCAACAGTTATACTTTTGACTCATATTTAGCTTGTGATCCACAATGATCCCCAGATCCCTTTCTGGAGTACTCATTCCTAGCCAATCCTTTCCCATTTTGTATGTGTGCAACTAATTGTTCCTTCTTCTGTGGAGTACTTTGCATTTGTCCCCATCAAATTTCATTCTGTTTACCTCAGACCGTTTCTCCAGTTTGTCCAGGTTATTTTGAATTATAACCCCATCCTCCAAAATGCTTGCAATAATACATACATCTTAAATATTTAATGTTTAATAAAGCATCAAAAACATAAAATATCAATTAAATTATTCGTGTCCTTATTCCCACTGCTCCCATCAATTTATAAATGGAGACAGGATATAGTTTCTAGAGTGATATTGTCCTTTTCATGTTTTCTTCCATGTGGATCTATCAAAGCTCAGCATTGCTCATGAGAACAGCAGAGATTATGCAAAGCTGTTTGGCTGTTTAGTTTCAGTACGTAACCTTCAGTTTGAAAGGCAAAAAAACGAAGTTAACGATTAAATTGGAGACTACAGAAATTATGATAAATTATTGTTGTCTACACAGTTTTTAGTTTATCTTGTCTACAGAGAGTCACAAAGCTCATGCATTTTATGGGCTCTTCAATAAAAGGTATAGTATCTAATTGGGGAAAAAATGATTTCTTCTCTTAATAGGCATCAGCTGCTAATATTCACCCAATAATATATTTATCCTGTTACTTGCTGGGTCCCAAGGTATGCATGCTATAGAGAATGGAATAGCGCAGCAGACCATTAGTTTTAATCCCTTTATAATTATTTATTTAACCCTCAGTGCTTATCCTTTTGGTGACTGACGTTATTTCTTAACATAAGCAAAGGAACAGACCACAAAATTGTTTTTTTTTTTTTTTATGGAGGATGATCAGTTTTGTTCATTTAATAAGCACTCATGACACCATAAAGTTGTAAAGTACTTTAGAACTGTAATCAAACTAACAGAGCCAAAAGGCATTTTCACAAATTTTGTACAAGTAACTTACCAGAAGTAATGTGGAAAGAATGAAAGAACAGCATGCTCTTTGATAGGGCTTTTATTGTGTGTACTAATGAAGTTCTAGCTATTATATCTGAAGTGTGTGTAGTAAGCAGGATAGTTAGCAAACTGAATTATCTATAAATAATGACCTACACTGCTGAGTGTCCAGCCTTTGAGGCCCTTGAAGAAAATGTAGCTTTGGGGGCAGTAAGTGAGAATGCAGCATGTCCTCTTGTTAACCTGAAGGGTGAGGTGCTTATTTAACAGTGACTGTAATGGATTTGCTGCTTGGCTTGTACTGAGCATGCTCAATAACACTACTAAACCCACTTTCCTAAATCTGTCCCCTCCAGCTCTCACTTGCCCCTCCCACCCCCTACTACTGTGGCATGTACATGTACTCTCCTCCCCCCCCCCCCCCCCATCTGAAATGGTGCCATTGTGCTCAGTGTGGTCATATACAACTGATTTAGAAACATGGACCTCATTTTCTAAAAAGAATTGTACACGTAGCAGCCAAAATCCCATTGATAGTTGATGAGATTTAAACTTCTAGGTGCCAAAATCACTTTTGAAAATGAGATTTAGGGCTTGTCCACACTGTATTACTCTGTGGGCTAAGAGGTGTGAACTGTAGAGTACACCAAAATGTTGCAATCTACTTTGACCCCCATGGACACTGCTGGCACAAACTAAAAGGTAACTAGTTTGAGTTAATGTAGTCATCTTTCGAACAGAACCATGTGAATTCAAAGCAGGTATCTTTTCATTTGCACCAGCACGTCTTTAGTATACTTTGCATTCACATACCCATAATCTGTGCCACAGCTGAAAGCAACTAGGCTGTACTCCACCTCAATGATTCACCAAGCACACCTCAAGGTTGCAGCTCTTCTGCCAACTTGAATGACAATGCCTGGGTCAAATCAAACTCACAGGTGAAATTTACTTCATCTACCTTTAAAAACAGTCCAATACTCCAGTTTTGCATAGACCACTAGTGGTGAAAAGGGGAGAGAAAGTAGATTGAAAGTTGGCCTGGGTGGCCAATTAATGATACATTTTGTGCAGAGGAATTCTCTAAAGCATTGCTGGTCTCACACCGTGTCACACTGAAAATTCCCAGCAGAGGGGAAAACTTGGAATTGTGACAAAGAGAGGCAGTGCTGAAGCTTGCTATCTCTAGCTTCTAGAATAGCCTGTTGTAGCTGCTCTAAGATGAGGAGACTCTGAGGTTGCTTTAAGTTTCATTGTGGGGCAAATGGCTGAGTTGTAGACCCAGGATTAGATTTCAGGTTTTACAGCCACTTTTACTCTTTGCCTTTTTGGGCCCCTCTAAACAAGAAAGAAATGAGTCAGTGGTTTGGTTTTTTTAAGCATTGTCCAATTTAGTCTCTCTATTGATATTTGTTGCTACTGATCAGTGGCCTTAACATCCCTGAAAGGAACTATTTTCCATAACCCTATATTGATTGGCATTAATTATATCACCCTCTTTTTATTCTTTATTAATGGAGTCTTGTATCAGCTGCTCTATTATCTTGCTTGGGATCGATGTCAAACTGACAGGCCTATAGTTACCTCCCATTTACCTTTTTAATTAATATTTGCACAACATTCTCTTTCTTCCAGTATTCTTCAACTTCCCAGTGTTCTAAATCTTATTGAAAATCAATATTAACAGTCATTAGAAGGTTCTTTTTGAACTCTTGGACAAAGTGAATCTGAACCTGCTGATCTAAAAATACCAGACATTAGTAACTGCTGTTTAGCATCCTCCTGAGATGATAGTGGGATGGAAAGAGATTATAGAGCGCAGGAGCTATTGCAGCAAACTTACTGTGAAACTAGGGATAGAAGTGACTAGTCGACTAGTCCCTTGACGAGTCGCTTCTTCTCTACCCTCCCCCTGCCCCCGCTGCCTCCAATCAGAAGCAGCAAGGGGGGAGCAGGAGCCGGTGCTGGGGGAGCCGACTTAAAAGCCAGTTCTCCCCCCCCCCCCCCCCCAGTGCTGTCTACCAGCTCTTAATACATTTAAAAAGTAGAGGCACAATGGGGGGAACCCAGCACAAGCTGGGAATCAGCTGTCCCAGCTCATGCCGGGTTCCTACCTCCCTACCCTCCCTCCCCCCCCCCCCACACACACTGCACTTCAGCCTTTTAAATGTATTAAGTTGGCTCTTAATACATTTAAAAGGCAAAGCTGCAGTGGGGTTAGCTTCCTCCACTTATCAACTTAGCATTTCCATCCATTAGTAGATATCAACTAGTCGATTAAACTAAATTTAACATCCCTATGTAAAACAGAGGACAGCTGCGATTCTCAAAGTCTTTAAACCTCCTGGGACACAGGCACTTGCAAACCTCTGAAGATCTGGGCAAGGCAGATTGCTTTTAGGTGTCTCAGGAATAATGCCTTGTTTCTCTCCCCCCCCCCCCCCCCTTATCAAAAATAAAAGACAGAGGCTGGTTTTAAAAATTGGAGTTCTGGATTATCTGCAGTAAGTCAATTCTGATAAAAACAAAAACAAAACCATCTCAGTCCTTGGCAAGAACAGGCTTAAGTGTTAGTGGTTATCAATGATACCCATAACATTGCTCTTCTTTTCACTGTTATATTTCTATTACTTTCATTCATTTACCCTGAGGAAATGCAGACTATTGGTACGAAGTACCAAAACAGAAATCACAACCCCACAGGCTAAGTAGAACCATGGTGCTTTTAAACGGCTAGTTACTTTACAACGCTACAAAAATATTAGCACCACTAGATGGCACTGATTCAGCATCCAAACTCAAAATACAGACAACCTTAGCACAGCTTAATCTCCATCCATTCAGAGGACTAATAACAAATGATGCAGAAATATTAACCCTTTCAATCTTCTGAGAGTACATGTTATCTGTACTTAATTAAGATGGTTTTTCCTTCTCGCCTCTGCAAGTGTGTGGTGGTGTTGCACATTGCTAAATAGGTACATCACTTCAGTTCTGAGATGGAGACATACAGAAAACATTCCTTCCTTCATTATACTGAAGTTATGCCATCACTGCTGCTCAGACAAGAGAATATGAGGCAATCATGGTCCAGATCCAAAAGTAGTACTGTCTGTGGCAAACATAATCAGATTTTCCCTGGATCCAACAACTCCATAGGTGGAAGGTATGTAGCTCTCTGGCTGTCCATTGGTCCAGCTAGAGCACTCTCCACTTCCCCTTGTAGGTTCCCGAATCACCATGCAACTATTTAAAGGCTAGGGTAGATTCTTAACTTTTTAAGCAAAGAGCAAGAACTGACCATGTCTTCCCGCCTCCATTTTCAAAGAAAGGACTGGGAAATAGCACCAGTTCCTGTAGACTTGTGAGATTTTCCAAGAGATTTATGATCGGATGCTTCTCCGATAGTACTCATGGGGTCTTTAGTATTTTTTCTCTCTTCACAACTGCATACTGTGCATTACAAAAAAGTCTTCACGCCAAAGAATAATTGCTGTTCAATTCCAGATCACAAATTCACTCTAGGGGTGTGTCTAGACTACATGCCTCCTTCGACGGAGGCATGTAGATTAGCCAGATCGGAAGAGGGAAATGAAGCCGCGATTAAAATAATCGCGGCTTCATTTAAATTTAAATGGCTGCCCCGATCTGCCGATCAGCTGTTTGTCGGCAGATCGGGGGAGTCTGGACGCGATGCCCCGACAAAGAAGCCTTTCTTCATCGACACAGGTAAGCCTCGTGAAACCAGGCTTACCTGTGTCGATGAAGAAAGGCTTCTTTGTCGGGGCATCGCGTCCAGACTCCCCCGATCTGCCGACAAACAGCTGATCGGCAGATCGGGGCAGCCATTTAAATTTAAATGAAGCCGCGATTATTTTAATCGTGGCTTCATTTCCCTCTTCCGATCTGGCTAATCTACATGCCTCCGTCGAAGGAGGCATGTAGTCTAGACACACCCTAGAGCTGAAGCCAAATTTCTTATAGATTATACGCATGTGGGAAGAGAGATGGGGCAGATATAATACTGGAGCCAGATGATTCTATGTGTCAAAGGTTGTCTTGGTATATAAATGTGTTGGGAATGACAGAGGAAGAGGAGAAAATAGGATTTCATAAGGTGCCAGTATGACTCCATATCCTTCCATATGTGAACTCTTTTAATAATCAGTGACATGTTACTTGACAAGACATCTACAATCATTTTTTGATTTCCAGATGTGAGTTATTTACAGAATTACATCTGAGAGTTTAGCTGAGCCAGAGAACATGGAACATGTGGCATAGTGTGTTGGCATAAATTCTTCCTTTAATCAAAGGAAGGCTACATTTCCTTTGGAAAAAAATTACACTTTTCTGCCACAGAGAGGCAATCATTTGGCTCTTTTTTCATATTCTTCCAAGGTCTGGGTCAGTGATTTAAAATATTTGATTATTCCATATCATATCATAAAAAGATCCAAGCAAGTCATCTGGTCATATGACTTTTTCTATTTCTCACTAGCTGCAGACCTTATTCCATACACGTGTTTTATAATCAGAAATATATAACTATGGAAGGAGTAATGAAAACAACTCAAGCAGCTCTGTTAATGAAAAAGAAAAGAAAAAAGCTATACTCAGCAAAATTCACAATCCCTGGGAGATCATATCAAAGAGTGGAAACTTCCTAATTAGCTGACCAATGGACTAACTTGTACCAGTACATGGTGTTAAAAACTGTAGATATTGGCTAAGAAAGATGTACATACTAAGATACATATCCTCTCAGTGTATATCTCTGAATAGTGTTATTGGAATTTGTGTGTGGAATGAGGAGAATTTCTGCAATTTATTCTGCAACCACTACTCTGGGCTGATTGAAATAGGTGGGTCTATTTGTGGAGTAACGACTATTCAAATTGAGTAATAGTGACAGAATGTGGATTCCAATCAGTACCATATCTCTTCTCACTCAAAACTCAATTCCCAGTAACACCAGCTTAGGGCCTTCAGATCCAGGGATTTGGTTTGGACCTGTCTAATATTTTCAGTTGTTTCCTTTTCATTTGAAGAGGCAGAGTTAAAGATACAAGTGGCTGTTTATCATTTAATTTTACTTTGAAATCTAGAACACAAAAATGGAGAGACTTCTTGAATGTTAAAGGATTACATTCTGAATTTTTCTCATATATCACGTTAAATAGATTCCCAAAAACATTCAGCAGCAGAGTCAGAAGTCAAGTATCAGAGGGGTAGCCGTGTTAGTCTGAATCTGCAAAAGCGACGAGGAGTCCTGTGGCACCTTATAGACTAACCGAAGTGTAGGAGCATAAGCTTTCGTGGGCTTTCGTGTCCAAACAGGACAGTCCCTACGTAAAAGAATCAATGGACACAAATCTGATATTAGGAATGGCAACATACAAAAACCTGTAGGGGAACACTTCAATCTTCCTGGACACACAATTGCAGATCTAAAAGTAGCCATCCTGCAGCAAAAAAACTTCAGGACCAGACTTCAAAGAGAAACTGCTGAGCTACAGTTCATCTTTAAGTTTGACACAATCAACTCTGGATTAAACAAAGACTGTGAATGGCTTGCTAACTACAAAAGCAGCTTCTGTTCCCTTGGAATTCACACCTCCAGATCAGCTGCTAGAAGTGGGCCTCATCCTCCTTGATTGGATCACCTCATCATCTCCAGCCTGATCCTGGCCTGCATATTTATTCCTGCCTCTGGAAATTTCCACTACATGCATCTGACGAAGTGGGTCTTTGCCCACGAAAGCTTATGCTCCTACACTTCGGTTAGTCTATAAGGTGCCACAGGACTCCTCGTCGCTTTTGCAGAGTCAGAAGTGGCACATTAGAGGATGTAATGAAACACCTTATACCCACTTATTCCCTCTTATGACTACTTACTCTGTGTATATCAGTATGTGAGGGAGTTTGAATGGGTAAAATTTGCATACTGAGAAGCAATAAGAAGATTTAAAAAGGTGCACATTAATGTAGAATGGGTGATGTCAATGGTGAAGTTAACAAGATAGCCATTTGGAAAGTTCTCTTATATTTGACCTGAACAATTGCAATACTCAGTTTTCTGACTATCCTGTAATTCTTTTAAAAACATGAAAATTTGAGATGTAATAGATATTTCTGGTATTTTACATTGGTCCATCTCTACTGCCAAATGCAGAGTTATTCTCTACAATATTTTCTAACACCTTTTCCTATTATTCTTTGTTAATTGTCTCAAGCAGTGTCATTTCTAGCATTTATTTTAGAGGACTATTTTAAGTTAAAATAGGTCTCATAGGAAATTCTGCTGATGTTAAGATTAATGGCTTTTAATTTCATTCCAGTACCTCCCTTTTATTGCTCATCTTTTAGCTAAACTTCAGATAGTGGGGACAGATTCTGATATCCTTATTTGGCTGACTAGTGCCTTAATCCATGAATAGTCTCACCGTTTCTATTGTCTTTGCTGCTCTTTGCCACCTTTTGTCTCTCCCTTCCCGCCAGTAGAACTACTGGCAGAATAGGGTACTACACAACATACTGGAATCAGAATCTGTCCAGACTTCTTTAATCTTTTACCCTAGATCAGTCTTTTCAATCAGTTAATTAAAGTTGTTGCTTATCTCTGAATTCTCTAAAATTTGTCTACATCTTTCACTGAGCTGTCCTAAAATGAATGCAATAAAAGATGCAGTTTCTCAAAGCCCATATTGAGGTGGAAATGATACCTCTATGCTCTATGACATGATTCCTTTTAATAGAGTATGTAGCTCACAATTACATTGGCTTTTGAATTTGTCTTCCTTGTTATTCTTCAGAATAATTCTTGTACAATTTGCCATCTATTAATAATTAATGAATTACAGTAACCCCTCTTTTCTGATCAATTGCTTTGCTTACGTTGATTCAGTAAGGATGTCTTGTAGATCAGATTGGTGAAAGTAAATCATTTTCTGAGTTTGTCTGATACTGCCCAGAACTCCTACATAAAACTAGGAAATGTGTCTGGTTTTAAATCAGTGCATAGTTTCTGAAGGGACCAGGACAGATTAGCCATCAGTACATAGATTAGTGTAAACCTAGTTGTCAAGCCTTCTGTAATCTAGTGCTATCGTATTTATATCTATGGGGATTATCTCAGTCTATGAATTTATTTAGCAATACCCTCAGCCTCCTATCGCATTTCTACCTGCAAAAAGAGTTTAGCCTGATTAATACAAAATTTCAGCATCTTCTCTGAGTTGTCCTAACCTTTCATCTATAGACCAACATTTATAATTTCTCTTGTTATGTGTATCACAGCCATAAGCATTTTTAGATTCTGACTTTCAATTTTTAACTTTGTAAATTGAGCTGCTGAAGCTTCTGAATGATAGGGCATTTTTAAAGTTTAAAACTGAAAAAAAATCTCAAGACTCTTCTATTCTGCTTCTTTGGACGTCATGGGCCAACAGCTAAGGAGCATTGCTATGGCACTGAGCCATATAGTATCTGTAGCAGTATGTGATCATGATCTTGATTTTATTACCCAATATTTTAAAAAATAAAATGGAAGCATTTAAAAAATGAGAGGTCATCCACTGTATAGAGCATCAAGAACATATCTAATTTTAACTGAGCACCACATTCAGAGAGTTTGGGAAAAGCACATATTTGTATAAAGTGTTTGTCAGATGAAAATATTCCCTGCCCGTGTATTATTTTACATTACACAGTTGCTGTACCAGATGCTCAAATACATGGTGGCATTGTGTGAAGTCCCTTGCAGTTTCTAATCACACACACACACACACACACACACACACACACACACACACACACACACACACACACACACACACACACACACACACACACGGCAGAAGTAGCTAGCTCTGCATTTTACGGCTGGAGGGATTGGAGCAAGAAGAAATTGAATAAGTTGTCCAGTATAATCCCACAAAGAAGATGCTGAACCAAAATTTAAACATTTTTTGTTCTTTAGCTGAAGTATTCATTAGTTACAACATGTACAATTTACCATAAAAAAAAAAAACTTTAAACATCTGGTCATGTCCTTTAAAAAAATCATGAATTTAATATGCTGTATCATGACCGTGCAGAACTGAATTAGGGAGAACTGAAAATCTGGAGTGATGGTTTTATCTATCATTTTTCATTATAAAAGCAATTCTTCTGCAGAAAGTTACACCCAGAACATAGTTAATTCTCCACTGTTACAGAATGTGACTACAGGCAGTGGCAGAATATACAGATTTCACCCTGAATCTCTAACATTCCTTTGCTAAAACATGTCTTGTATAAGGAATAGAGAGCACCAGAAGAAGAATGCCTGTGTATCTATCAACTCTAAGTGTCTGTTAGTAGCTTTTAGTCTACCCTATCTGACTGGCAAACACCTTCATCATTGTGGAAAAATTAAGCCTGCTCCCAATAGGTGTACAAAGCATCCATAAACTTAAGAACCTTAATAGTTCCTTTCATCCACAGCTGTGATGAAGCTACTAGCACAAAATAATTGAGGCTTAATGCACTAAAGTAGGAAGCAATATTACATGTAGACATTTGCGCTGTATTTCTAGTAAAATCAATTAAGCCTTTCTAATCAATATCCAGGACTGAAAAGAATCTTACAGGCACTTCAATGAGTAAAAGATTTTGCTTTTCTATTATACAATACCTATATCGTTAATTCCATTCTAACAATCTCTCTCTTCTCAAAGAATCAGCCTCTCCTACAAAGTTTATACTGGGGAAAATGCTGAAGGAAAGGAAAATAATGTCAGCTGGTGGTGTCATCCCTCCTGGAAAACATTCTGAGGTTAATTACCAAATTGCTTGCACTTACAAAGTTTGCTTGAAAGATGATCCATCCTGGGAAGACACCAGTGTCTTGTTTTTCTAAATACTATTCAATTGTGTTGAAAGCCTGACATCTGCCCCTTTCTTCCTGAGATTAAGCTCTGCCCTCTATGTTCCGCCAACAACAATTTTATTTTTTCCATTTATTTCAGTATCTGTAGTTTGGAAAACTATTACTGACTGATTTTTTTCCTCCGTGTACTTTGGCACCTAGGCTTTCATTGTTTTTATAAGTGATCAAATATGTAGTTACAAAATCAGGATACATAATTTGAACAGAGGATTCATTATTAATTTTAATTTCTTTCATTTTTTTGCCAACCCTCCACTTTTCATTTATAGGGAAGCAGACAAACAAACTTGGATTAAGGAAGATATCTCCAACTATGTTTTCTATATTCATCATCCCAAAAGTTTCACAGTTGCCAGTGATCAGTGTTTATCACCCAAAAGACCATATGTGAGTAGAAGTGAATTGTGATTTTTGTAATGGGGCCAAGTAATTTGTTCTAAGGAGTATTTTCAACAACCTTTCTAAGGTCAATATAAAATTCATATATTATTTAAAGCATGACAAAAACCACTTTTACCAGATTTCATAAATATAGCACTTTATTTTATAATGAAGCAATTTTCTGCAATCATTGGGAAATAGCCCATCATACCTACAGCTGAAGTCTTGTTTGTGTATATTTTGCAAGGACATCACAATAAAACTTGGACAGAAGATGTCACTTCTGTATTTAAATGTATGTGAACTGAAACATAGATAACAGTTGCAAGTATAAAGGTTGAATAATTCATAGTTCAGAAGCCTTGCATAGCAGGAGACTATTTCTCTTATAAAAATGTCTGATTTAGGATCCATTGACTAGGAAAACATTGGAGAATTTTTGAACTCTAAAAAGGATAAAGAGAAATTATAAATGAAAAAAAAAGTCATGGAAGGATATGCAAGATTCACATATCAGGTAGACTTATAAATGTAGGAGGCACATAACAGAAATTCTAGATGAAGAGAATTGAGGGGAAATACTTATGAATATGGATGAAAATGAGATTACAAAGTAGAAAAATAAGAGAGCAGAGGTCTTGAGATTATATAATTGAGTACAACAGAAGAGAAAAATCTATGTATTCTCTCATCAAAAGATATATAGACACACATAGACACATTAAAGCACATTTTTATATGGCCTGCTTACATCTCTATTTAGCAATAATTTAGCTTTGTGATCCATGAGTTGCAATCTCTTAGCATCAATCAATCCCCTCTCAAAAGGTAACCATGACAACAGAATGCCTACTGCAACAGTCTGCTCCACTCCCATCAGTTCAATGGCTTTTCACTGCCACAAGACAGGTTCTGTGACATCAAAAGGCTCTACTGGGCATTAAAGGACACTTACAGACACATTACGTGAGACAGTATTTGCCTATGTGACAATTTATTTTGGCTAGAGTCTGCACATGACAGGCTTCCAGATGAAGCAGCAGAATAACCCAAATCGTGATACAGCTTATGCTAGACTAATACAAGAAATGTCCTGGCTATTTAGGAAATATCCCTTGCAACCCATGACATAAATAACTATAAGTAACAAAGAATATTAGGCTATACCAGACTTTTAAAATACAGACACCTCTCCAGTTATCTGTGGCTAACAATTGGGGTTTGCTGATGCAGTATAGCAGTTCTCCACCTAGTGTCCGGGGCTCCATAGGGAACCCAAGAAGGTTCTGGGGGTCCACCAAGCCAGACCAGCATTATGGGGTTCAGGGTAGAAAGCTGAAAGCCCAACGCATGGGACTTAAGTCACCCTGATTCCTGCCACCTGAGGCTGAAGCCAACATTTGAGCAATGTAACTTCATGGGAGCCCCTGTGACATGAGATCCTAGGCAATTGCTGGCTCTAGCTTTTATATGCAGAAAAATAGTTGTTGAGGCAAAGGGGGCCAAGGAGTTGTTATAGCTTATGGAGGGGGGGGCTCCAAAAAAAAGGGTTGAGAACTCCTGCAATATAATATTCTTACCTGTCTATTGTATAGACAGCATTTCTCATTACTGCTAAAAACATAACATCGCCCAGTCATTGGGGAGCAGCAGAGAGACCATATTATGTATAAATGTAATAGAATGCTAGCTCATTCTAGTACTGCAATAGGCTCTGGCATTTTTAAATCCATATATTGTGAACTGAAAAGACATATGGTTGTTTTGCTCATATTCTACTAACTAATGGATACCTGCATAGATGCAAAAACGTCAGTTTCCCAAGAGAGAATCTGGTACTATTCTTTCTGCTGGAATGCCTTATTTTTGTATTTTAGTTGAAATTTACCTGTGTGGATTTTATTAATATAGAATAAACTATTTTGAATTTTGGATCTATACCCACAGATGTCCAAAACCTTCAGTCACTAGAAGACCGAACAGTACAGAGCTCAGAGGGATCCATAAAGAACTTGCCAAAAGTGACCTAAAATTCTTTCTATTCCTAGAAATATCACAGATTTAAAATATGATTTCTCAGCCCCTTTCATGGCAAAAGCACCTACAGGCTCCTGTTGTGAAGCTGTGACTCCACCCTTCCCAAAGGTTTATAAGGGTGTGAATGTGTACGTGTACTGTATATATTCATAAACCATGAAAATAAGTTGTAATTGCTTGCAATATATGTTTTGAGACATCAGTTTATTATGCAACAAGACACATTTCTTTTCTAACAGTTCAATCTGTAAGTCCCTTCAACTGTACAGTCCGTAATCTCCTTTGTTTTGACAGCACTGATTTGTCAATTCTTGTATAAAACTAATTACACATGAGATAGGTACATAGAAAAACAATCAATAACAGGTAAGTGTACATGAAAGTGCTTAATATAGATGTCTGTCTTCTGGCTGACATAAATTGATTTACAGTCTACATATTATAAAACAGATAACATATCCTGTACACGCCATTCCATTTTGTATCAATGTCCAACAATGTGTCATTGCTGAAGAATGTGCCCTTTTCAGAACTAATGAAACCAGAGATGCGTCAGAGATACTTGAAACAAATAAATAACCATGATAGTGTTTTTGTAGAGCAGTGTTTCCCAATATTATTTGGCCATGGAACCCTTTTAAACTCAAAAGAATTTTGCGGAACCCCTAACAACAGCAACTAGTTTGACAACTGAAGCTTCGACTTTGTCCAACGTGGCACTAGTATACAGGCAGTCCCCGGGTTACGTACAAGATAGGGACTGTAGGTTTGTTCTTAAGTTGAATCTGTATGTAAGTCGGAACTGGCGTCCAGATTCAGCCGCTGCTGAAACTGACCGCCAGTTCTGACTTACATACAGATTCAACTGTCCCCAAGTCAGCTGCTGCTGAAACTGATCAGCGGCTGATTCCAGGAAGCCTGGGGCAAAGCAACTCTGCCTCGGGCTTCCTGTAGTCAGCGCTGGTCAGTTTCAGCAGCGGCTGACTTGGGGACGCCTGGGGCAGAGCAGCTGGGGTGCTGCTGGGTTGCTCCAGTAGCACCGCTCCTCGGCGCTACTGGACCAACCCAGCAGCACCCCAGCTGCTCTGCCCCAGGCGTCCTGATTCAGCCACTGCTGAAACTGACTAGCAGTGGCTGAATCAGGACCTGGGGCAGAGCAGCTGGGGTGCTGCCGGGTTGGTCCAGTAGTGCCCAGAGCGGCGCTGCAGGACCAATCGGCAGCGCCCCAGCTGCTCTGCCCCAGGGTCCAAAACAAAAGCCTGGTCTGCTGGGGGAGGTGGGGGGCCCACTAGCTGTGCCCCCCCCCCCCAGCAGACCAGGGACACGGGGAGCGCAGCGGCAGCGGGGTGCTGCGCCTCTGAGGCTTTGCTCTGGCAGCTCCCCAGCAGACCACAGGCACCGGGACTGAAGCCGCAGCAGTGGCGGTTCCCCGCGCTTCTGAGGCTTTGCTTTGGCAAAGCCTCAGAAGCGTGGGAACCCGCCCGGTGCCCCTGGTCTGCTGGAGATGGTCTCCAGCAGACCAGGGGCACCGGAGCAGCTTACGAACGGGGCTTTCTCGCCCCAGAGCTCGCAGGTAGCAATCCGCCACCTCGACCTCCGGGGCGAGAGCCCCGTTCGTAAGTGCGGATCCGACATAAGTCGGATCCGCGTAAGTCGGGGACTGCCTGTATTCGTATTCAGTCACCCACGTGATCCACGCTCCCTGAGAGTGAGTACGGGGATTTACGGTGGCATATAGAAGGCGATTCCACCACTGACTAACTGCGTGTGCAGTGCTGAGTAGTGACATTATTGTCCCCACTCTTTGGCTAAGCTGGCATTACACAGGGACACTTATTGTGGCAAACACAAATGAAAATTGTTTTCAATACAATTCATAAATGCTTAAATATTAATTATTATTTTTTAAATCATAAAATGTTATTGTAATGGAATTTTCTCGCGGAACCTTTATTTTCATTTTGCAGAAACCCGAGGTTCCGCAGAACACCATTTGGGAAACACCATTGTAGAGGGCAGTTATTGGCACAGGAGATAATTTGGCATTAATACCAGATCAAAATCATAGGTGAACTATCTGCCTTTCCTTCCTAGGCAAAATTTGCAGTGACTCTACTGGAAGTTTTGGTGGAGAAAAGAAAATGGGAAGTGGAATCTAGTTAATATTTTATTGCTGACAATAAATAATGCATTTTCTAATAGCAAATGTTGTAATCATATGTAACTGGGATTCAGAAGACAATATGTAAACTGATTTTTCCAGACCAGGGGAGGTCATTTCAGGCCCCATGCTGCTGATCCCCCACAGCAACTCCCCACACTGGGCTTCCTGGCTCTCCCTGCAGCCCAGCTAAGCTGCATGCACTTCTAGCCCCTCACAGCTCAGATGAACAGCATGCCAGCTCCCGTCCCTCTCCTCCCCCGCATCTGAGCTGAGCAGTGCACTGTGTACAGATGTGGTCTCCTCACCTCAAAAAAGATATTTTGGCCTTGGAAAGGGTTCAGAAAAGGGCAACTAAAATGATTGGGGGTTTGGAATGGGTCCCATATGAGGAGAGGTTAAAGCGACTGGGACTTTTCACTTTAGAAAAAAGGAGACTGAGGGGGGATATGATAGAGGTATATAAAATCATGAGTGGTGTGGAGTGGGCCGATAAAGAAAAGTTATTTATTAGTTCCCTAAATAGAACTAGAGGTCACCAAATGAAATTAATGGGTAGCAGGTTTAAAACGAATAAAAGAAAGTTCTTCTTCACACAGCGTGTAGTCAACCTGTGGAACTCCTTGCCAGAGGAGGCTGTGAAGGCTAGGGCTATAATAGAGTTTAAAGAGAAGCTAGATAATTTCATGGAGGTTAGGTCCATAAAAGGCTATTAGCCAGGGGATAAAATGGTGTCCTTGGCCTCTGTTTTTCAGAGACTGGAGAGAGATGGCAGGAGACAAATCGCTTGATCATTGTCTTCGGTCCACCCTCTCTGGGGCATCTGGTGCTGGCCACTGTCGGTAGACAGGATACTGGGCTAGAAGGACCTTTGGTCTGACCCAGTACGGCTGTTCTTATGTTCTTATGTTCCCAGTCCCCCTTCACAGTCCAACTGAGCCACACTCCAGCTCCCAGGCCCCCACCCTCCTGCAATGCACTGGGACTCTGATCCTGGAACATTTTGCCAGACCAGAGAATCCAATATTTTCAAGATGCAACCTGTAAAATCATGCTGGACCGCAGATATTGATGGACCAGGAAATGCCAGACTAGAGAGGTTCAGCCCATACATCCTTATTTACCTTCCCCAAGCCAGTCATTGTAAAGTCCTCTGTCATATCCCCTCTTAGTTATCTCTTTTCCAAGCTGAAAAATCCCATCTTTTTAGTGTCTGCTTATCCTGAAGCTGTTCAGCACCCTTTATCATTTTGTTGCCTTTCCCTGTACTTTTTCCATTTCTAATATATCTTTTAAAGATGGGGTGACCAGAACGGCACTCAGTATTCCAGCTGTGGCCATGCCATGAATTTATATAGTGCCATTATCCATCCATTTGTGACTATCAGGTTCCTAGCTGTTCAGTCTGTTCATTTTTCAAGACTTAGTGAGTGCTGCAATAGAGGTGGAATCTGTACTGATGAAGCCTGATGCCATGAGGTAAAAAAGAAAAAGAAGCCATAGGCTGTCTTTTGAACATCACAGCTGCTGTAGAGTGTCCAGGAGAGAAGACGGAGAACCAGGCCCTGGCCCCCAAAAACTCTTACAGCTAGTGAACTGCTTTGTAGAAGTAAAGTCTGAAATAAAATGGAGAGGAAAGTCCCTGAGGAAAAGGGGAAAGGTGGCAAAGCTTTTGGAAACTACAACTTACCCCAAACTCAAAGCCACGGGAAAACTGTTGGTGGGAAAGAGACAAGCCACAAAGCTGACAAAGTTCAAATCCAGGGTAGAGAAAGCTGAATGTTGGAGAAACCCTATTTGAGGTCTAAAGGCAACCCAACATAGTGGCTCAAAACGAAGTTATCCCTTTTGTAATATTTTTATGGAGTACTAGCGATACCTGCTTTTTATATGTGTGCATGTCCACGAACACATGGATTAACATTACAGTTTCTTGGCATTTTTATGTGTGTGAAATATATAACATATAAAATGCAATATCATTAAGTGTTGTACTCGTAGATTCCAGAATACTGGGCCCAAAAGAGAATCTGAACTGTAAAACATAGAAACAACTAAGCTCTGTTTTACTGTGGAGATATTGTTTCAGTCTGATTGAGCCTTGCTTAGTTCAAGCTGTTATTGTGAGGAAGTGATAGTTTATATCTCCCATCTCGTATGTATTGGAAAATTGGCATCACTACCTCATAACTCATCACTTCTTGTGAGTTTGGAGACAATGTCTCTTGAATTGCTGGGCAAAGATTTATGCTAAGATGCAAAAGCAAAATGTGGTCTTCGGAATTGAATCAACTGTACAGAAAAAATCAGACAAACATTCTACCAAGTTGGAGATTTTTTTTATAGACATTAAATTGTACAACTGAATTTTGCAACCTTGAATGCTTCACATCTAAACTGGTTCTGCCTTCTGATCAATTCAGTGTCTGTTTGTGAGAAGATGAGGTGTGATTAATAATGCATACCCTCATAATCGACAATGTTCTCAATTAGGAAATTTCAATAACCTCTCATTTCTGCCTTAAAATTGACGTGCGCATTCCTCTCAATGGCAATATCATAATGTCGCATGTGATGATGACACTGATCGTTAGGAAGCACACTGCAAACTAAACAGTCCTTTATCAATGCACAATAGCTAGACAGTTAATGTGGTTAGTATTTGATCAATGGCTAAATAATAAATTTTTTTAACAATAAAAGTTTGTCATTTACAAAACCCGGAACGCTTGCTAATTTCCTAGCTATTTCTCAGCATGTATTTTTCATACCATTTAAACATTTTTTCAAATTCTCTAAGTGAGGTGAATTTTAAGACATAACAGTTCATCTTGCACCTTTTGTTTCTCAGTAACTTCTAGTCTTTCATGACATCATATCCTCTGTGTTTGTGTGCATTTCTGAGTGTACACCACACTCTTTGCTGTGTAGGATATGAGACCTTCTCAAGCATGTGTCATAAACCACTTTCTATATACTAATGCCGGCTGGCAAAGTTTCTCCATGAACCTGAATTGTATTTTCATGTAGATTGGAATATCCAATTTAGACTGTTAATTGCCTCCAGAAAATACTTATGTCTTTCTACTTCTGTGCCTTTTTGGGTGCTACGAAATAATGATAACATTTATTATTATTATTTACAATTGTAAGTTTTGGCTAGTGATTTTTATGACTGGAGATCTATATTTGTAATTTCTCTGTATAAAGGATACTTGTAAGCCTGGAATAATGTTACTACTCAGATACCAGTGCCACATAATGACACTAAGGTCTTCGAAATAAATTAGGTCCAACTATATATCTTTTATCTTTTAGTAGCTTAAGAGCAAAAGCCTAATATTCTTCTTTCTTGATCTTTACAGGGATTGAAGACAGAATACCAAAATCTGTCCCTTGTTTTCTTCACATGGGTTTCTTGATGGTGAGTCCATGACTATAAAAGAATGGATTTGTCATCTTCCTATGTCCACAACATGATTAAGAATGCACCTAGCTTTTCCATTTCTCCACCTCATGCTACACTTTTCAGTTATCCCGGAACTCAAGAGTGAACCTCTCTGACACATTCTATCCTCTGTGAACTCAGAACAGGACTCTCTTTCTCTTCACCAGAGATGATAGCAACAGAATATCATCATTTTTCAAAAGGGAATCTTTTTTCCCCTTTTCCTTCATTATGCAGCTATTACTTCCATGGGACTATTCACATGCTTAAAATTAAATTAGGTGCCTGTTTAAGTTACTTTGTAGAATCAGGATCTTGACTAGGTAACTTATAAATTATTGCTCTTTATAGGCATATGTATCATTTTGTCTGGTCAGCGATAATTTCAGGAACTTGTTAGGAACCGCATGTAAAAGTTTTCTTGTCATTATCTGGCAGTGGCAGAATCAACAATATAATGACTGTGCTGGCTCTATCTAAGGGTAGGTCTACACTAAAAAGTTAACTCAAACTAACAGCCGTTAGTTCGAATTAACTTTAATAGGGGCTACACATACAAACCGCTAGTTCGAATTTAAATCGAACTAGCGAAGCACTTATTTTGAACTAGGTAAACCTCATTCTATGAGGACTAACGCCTAGTTCAAATTAAGTAGTTCGAATTAAGGGCTGTGTAGCCACTTAATTCGAACTAGGTGGAGACTAGCCCTTCCCAGGTTGCCCTGGTGGCCGCTCTGGGCCAAACCAGGGAAACTCTTCTGCCCCTCTCCCGGCCCTGGAGCCTTTAAAGGGGCACGGTCTGGCTACAGTGCTTGTGCCAGTTGCAAGCCTGCCAGCACCCAGCCAACGGACCCTGCACCTGGCACAGCATGGGCCAGCCACCCGCTGCCACCCAGCCCTCTGCCTCTTCCCAGGACCAGGCTGGCGGCTCCCAGTAGCCTGACTGGGGCCACAAAAGGCAGGCACCCTCCTGATCTAGTGCGGAGATAATGGACCTCATCCAGGTTTGGGGGGAGGCCTCCAACGTCCATGATCTCTGCACTAGGCACAGGAATGCGGCTGTCTAGGGCAGGATAGCTGCCAGCCTGGCCACCAAAGGAGCAGGTTTGCATGAAAATCAAGTTGGTCCAATGAGACCCCCGACCCTGAGCCCTGAGCTTAGAACATAAGAACAGCCGTACTGGGTCAGACCAAAGGTCCATCTAGCCCAGTAGCCTGCCTGACGACAGTGGCTATCATCAGGTACCCCGGAGGGGATGGACCGAAGACAATGACCAAGCGATTTGTTTCGTGCCATCCATCTCCAGCCTTCCACAAACAGAGGCCAGGGACACCATTCTTGCGCCCTGGCTAATAGCACTCCATGGACCCAACCTCCATGACTTTATCTAACTTCTCTTTAAACTCTGTTCTAGTTCTAGCCTTCACAGCCTCCTGTGGCAAGGAGTTCCACAGGTTGACTATGTGCTGTGTGAAGAAGAACTTTCACTTATTAGTTTTAAACCTGCTGCCCATTCATTTCATTTGGTGTCCTCTAGTCCTTCTATTATGGGAACTAATGAAGAACTTTTCTTTATTCACCCTCTCCACACCACTCATGATTTTATATACCTCTATCATATCCCCCTCAGTCTCCTCTTTTCTAAGCTGAAAAGTCCCAGTCTCTTTAGCCTCTCTTCATATGGAACCTGTTCCAAACCTCTAATCATTTTAGTTGCCCTTTTCTGAACCCTTACCTCAAAAAAGATATTTTGGTTTTGGAGAGGAGATCACATCTATACACAGTACTGAAGATATGGTGTACCATAGTTTTATACTTCCCCTCCTCCTTCTTCCCCGGCTTCCCCCTTCCAGCTCCCTCCTCCCAGGTTTCCCCCTCCCCCTCTTACCCCTTCTCTTCCCCTCTCCCACCTCCTTTTCCCAGTTTCCCCAGAGGCTAATTTCTCCCTCCCTTCCCCCCCAGTTTTGTTAAATAAAGAGAGTTTCTATTTTTGAAAACACGTGTCCTTTATTTTTTTACATCAGGAAGGGGGTCTAGGGAGGGGTAAGTGGAAGGAGGTGAGGGAGGAATGGGGCACGAGCCCCCGATGGGGAAGACTGGGGTGGTTCTGCGGGCTCCTTGAAGCTCTCCTCCAGGGCCTCCTGGATCCTGACAGTCCCCCGATTGACACCCCTGGATGGCAGCCTGTGGCAAGTGCAGCCAGGCTGATGGCCGAGTTCTGTGATATGCCGAGTGTGGGCATTCAGGGCACTCCAAGACAGGACTACTTTGCTGTCCCTCATCGAGTTAGACAAGCAAGCGGAGAACCCCGAGAATTGTCTGTCCAGGGTGGGGGTCAGGTCCCTTTAAGCACAGCCCTCGACTAGTCTGAGGCAGCAGCTCCACACTCTGGGTGTGTCTAAACTACATGCCTCCGTCGACGGAGGCATGTAGATTAGACAGATCGGCAGAGGGAAATGAAGCCGCTATTAAAATAATCGCGGCTTTGTTTAAATTTAAATGGCTGCCCCGCTCTGCCGATCAGCTGTTTGTCGGCAGATCGGGGCAGTCTGGCCGCGCTGACAAAGAAGCCTTTCTTGATCGGCACAGGTATGCCTCGTGAAACCACACACCCTCTAAGTCCTAACCTGATGCCCTGCCGGCACTGGTTCCGGCCAGCCTTAACTTCGGTTTAGGGTCCACTTAATGTGAACATGCTATTTCGAATTAGCAAAATGCTAATTTGAATTAGTTTTTAGGTCTAGATGCACTAATTCGAATGAGTTTATTTTGAATTAACTAATTCAAATTAAGTTAGTTCGAATTAGTGCTGTAGCGTAGACATACCCTAAGTCTCCTTTCTTCCTGAGAGCCGGCCATCAAATTTAGGAAAATCTCTCCCACTTGGGAATAGCAATGGGCCTTGTGTTCACATATGTCTGTGCCTTGGGGTATAATACTTTTGTTTTCAAAAGTCCATATGTGATTCATACTTTTCTCAAATATAGGAAGAGCCTTTATTCTGACTCAAAATGGTTAAGTCATCATACCCTTAATGGAACAAAAACAGCTAAGCAGAGGCCTGTTCTGTTTTGTCACAAAAGACAGGCACAGGCCATGCTAGTGGAGATTATCATAGTTGCATATTACTGAGCCAAGAATAATAAAAGTTTTCCATTTTACATCAGATCTTGCTTTAATATAACCAGTTCAAGTTTCTATTTTGATTATTCTTTAATTTAGCACTTTAGTAGAAGGCTAATATTTTAAGTACATATTGGACAAAATAAGCTGAACCAGCTTTGTAATTAAATGGTACATAACAAATAAAACCAGTAAATTCACTGTTACTTTTTATGGAGGTCTATTTACTTATTCATGTTTTCTTTTGTTAATGAAGTGTTGACTGAATTACTGCAATGGTAAATGTTGTATCATGAAAGACTGGCATTTCTAACAAACACCGAGAGGAAAGTGTGCCAAGTTAAAACACTTTGTTTAAAAATAAAAAATATTGGGTATACATAGTTATGTGTGTATAATGTGTGTCTATAGTTATATAGTGTATGTGTGTGTACATCCAAATATGATTGAGAAAATGATTTAAAATGCAAACAATCATTAATGGAATAAAAACAGTTCAGCAGGGGCCTGCTCTGTATTTCACAACATAACATAACACATTAATCAAATCTTGAGTCATCTTTACCAAAATTCACACCCGTTCCATCATAGAATTATAGAAATGTACAGCTGAAAGTGACCTTGAGAAGTCATCAAGTCCCGCCCACACTCTTGGCAGGACCAAGAAAAAGCAGACCATCCATGGTAGGTGTTGTCCAACCATTTCTTAAAATTCTCCAAAGACAGGATTTCCACAGACTCCCTTGGAAGTTAATAAGTTTTTCCCTATATCTAATTTAAATCTCCCTGTGATGGGCTGTGTACCCAACACAGATCCCGAAGGGATTAATGTTGACCTGAGAGGCCAATTGACATACTTGGCAACACCTGTAAGAGAGAAAAAGTCCTGCTGAACTCATAGTGACACCTAGATGATGATGGGTTGGGTAATAATTCTAAAACTATGAAGCTTTGTATCGGCAAGATGTAGCAGGGAGTCTACAATCACTCCCCAAAGGATATAAGAGCCAGGAAGTGATCCAAAGAGGAAGCAAGAAACTTGAGGGAGTAGACCTAGAGTAGAGAGTAGACCTAGGTTCCCCTACAAGAAACTGAGAAGGGGGGGATGATGAAAGCCCCAAAGGTAAAGGTATAAATTCAATGGATCCCAGAAACATATGGAAGAACTGCTGTAAGGTCACTGGACTCTCTGTAACCTCAGAAGGGGAGGACTAAAGCACAACCTCTCCAGAGTGCCAACCTGCTTGACGGCAGATCACTGCTGCAATGGGGAAACCATGAGAAGGGGACCGAGTGTCAAAAACAGTTACTATCCCACACCTGGCCACGAGGAGGCACACCTGTGATGCTTCCTTGCTGTAGATTAAGCCCATATCCTCTTGTCCTATCTTTTTTCTCAAGACTAAACATACTAGGGATGTAAAATCCCGGTTAATCAGTTAACTAGTTAAATGTTAGGTTAATATTTAACCTAATATTTAACCAGTTAACTGACTAAACGGGATCCAGGGGGGGGACTGCTCCTGCCTAGAGGGAGTAGCCCCCAACTCATGGGGCTCCCACTCCCAGCCCCACATTGGGGTTGGCTACTTACTCCTGGTTCCCACCCCGCACATGGGGCTGGGTCTCAATCCCCACTAGAGTAGTCCCAGTCTGAAGCAGTCCAGACTCCCCACACACTGAGGCTGCTCCAGAAGAGAGGCCCCTTGCGGGGCTGGAGCAGCTTCCTGCCCGTGGCAGGTGGAGAGCTGCTTCAGCCCCCACTGGTTATGAGTTAACCAGAACCAGTAAGCATCGCCCATTCAGGTTACTAGTTAACATTTCACATCCATAAAACATACCCAGTTTTTTCAACTTTTCTCATAGATCAGGTGTTCTAAATCTTGTATTGTGTTTATTACTCTCCTTTGGACTCTCTCCAATTTATCTACATCTTTCCTAAAGAGTAATTCACAGAATCTGCAGCTGAGGCCTCATCAGTACCAAGTAGAATGGGACAATTACCTCTCATGTCTTACAGACCACACTCCTGTTAATACATCCCAGACTGATATTAGCTTTCTTTTGCAACTGCCTCTCATTGTTGACTCATAGTGAATTCATAATCCACTGTAATTCCCAGATCCTTTTCAGCAGTATTGTCACCTAACTAGTTACTTGCCCTTTTGTAGTGCTGCATTTGATTTTTTTTCCATGTGAAGTACTTTATATTTGAATTTATTGAATTGTATCCGATTGATTTCAGCCCAATTCTTGAATTTTTCACTGTCGTCTTGACTTTTAATCTTGTCCATGTTCTTGCCACCTCTGCCAGCTTTATGTCATCCAGAACTATTATAAACATACATACTCTCCACACCATTATCCAAGTAATTAACAAAAATATTGAATAGTACTGGAGCTAGGTCTGGTCCTTGTGGGACTGTACTAAATGCACTCTCCCAGTCTGGCAATGAACCATTAATTACTACTCTTTAAGTACAGTCTTTCAACCAGTTGTGCACCCACTTTATAGCAATTTAATCAAAACCACATTTCCCTAATTTCATTATGACAGCATTCTCTGCTGAGACACTACTGAGAGTATCAAATTGGGGTGAACTGTTTCAAGACAAGGCTGTCACAGCCCAAGTCTGGTGTTCCTCCACCATAAGGCACTCCAAACCAGTCAAAAAGAAAGCTTCTGTTTCCCCACACTGGCTAACAAAAGTCCACCTCCATGGATATAAATTTAGATCCACACAAGGCTCTACTGATTTTATGTCTAAGTGATGCACTGAGTTTGAATTATGAACATTGCAGACTGATGGGCAAGGAAGATGATCTTAGCAAATGCATTTTTAATGGACTAGGCAGGAGGCCATTTTCTCTTGCCAAGAAATATGAATTATGGAAGAGTCCCCAGAACGAAGCCAGAAAACATAGATAATTCTTATATTCTTTGAAAAAGTATACTTTAGTGCATATTTCTTGAAAGCTATGTTGCAACTCACCTAGTTCTTGGAGAATGATATTGTGTTTAGTAAGTCTTCAGATCATCAGAAACGTATGTCTATGGCTAACTGTCACATCTTGTGTGATTTAAAAAATTGGTTATTTGGGTTCAGTAGTGTTCACAAACTCAGGCTTGCTGACTTTAATTTCCAACATGCAACCAGGAAGGAAATCTGCTGTTTCACCCTGAGAGTGAGTGAGACTCTCTCATGTTGTGTCTGGGCTTTGGAAATGGGAGTCAGGGGCTACGTCTACACTGGCCCCTTTTCCGGAAGGGGCATGTGAATTTCACGAGTCGTCGTAGGGAAATCCGCGGGGGATTTAAATATCCCCCGCGGCATTTAAATAAAAATGTCCGCCGCTTTTTTCCGGCTTTTAAAAAAGCCGGAAAAGAGCGAATAGACTGGCCCCGATCCTCCGGAAAAAGCGCCCTTTTCCGGAGGCTCTTATTCCTTCCGGAAAAGGGGCCAGTGTAGACGTAGCCAGGATGTTTTTGGCCTGTGCTGAAAAGAAATACAAACTCACATATAAGCCATTATCTCAAAGACACATTTTATGTATAACAGAGAAAATTTCAGTTACAGTTGTGATCTGAACTACTGGGCTGTTAAAACTACTTAATATGAAATAATTATGCACCTGCATGTGATTAGAATGATTCATTGCTAAGAAGATTGCATTTTGGCATATAACATGAGTAAATGAGTTATCATGCAAAAGGAATTCTAGAAGAGGGTGTTATCATTTTGTAGCATTTGAATTAACATTGGCTTTCATCACATATAGAAGGAAATATATATTAAAAAATGAGAAGGTGCACAGATACATACACTAATGTCAAAGTTCATTTCACAGTTGATTAAGGAGGGACTGAAACAGGCTCTTTGCAATATACAGCTGATATATATATTAATATGAAATAAAAATAATACTCATAAGAGAAGCTGTTTAAATTTCCACTAAAATATTCATCCATTTTTTAAGCTTTCACTTCAGGACTGAAACAACTAACAGTTAATGAAATTCAAGCCTTGTCATTTACTTCCCATGAATGAGGACTTGCACATCTGGCACTACAGAGGCAATCTTTGTGCAGAGGAACTTGGTATGGTTTCAGCAGAATTTATTATTACTAAGTGTTCATCGTTTGAGTATTGCCTAGTAACGTTTTCATAACAATTCTAACAGAGAAAAACAGTGCCAAAGGTTTGCTGGACAGTGTTATTGTTTCAGAGATTACTCGAAGCTGGTTTGCAAGTCTGTATTACCATAGCAATTACCATTAACACATTTGAACTTTCTTTTGCCTGTCCTCCTCTCAACTACCAGTATGGAAAACCAGCTTCATCTTTTGGCCTATCCCAGCTCTGTGTAACCTGATGAGTCCCTTGCACCAGGAGACTCTCCAATCACTCACATAAAATGTCAGAGTAGTGCAAAGCTGGCAAAATGCGGGTGTGGAACAGGAACTAGCCTACCGACTATATCCTAGTGTCGCTCCTTCTTATTGGATTGTGTGGAGTTTCTGCCAGAGATATATCTATGCGTAAGTGTCTGCAGGATGAGGGCCTAAACCTGAAATGGCCTAAAGATCCTTTGGCCAGGTCCCTGGCAGGCTCTGAATAGGTAAAGAATATATTTCAGGATGAATAATTTGACAAGCTATATGTTTTTGCAGGGTGTGTAAGTACACCCATAATTTGTGAGTATTATTAATACTAATTTAAGTATTAGTATCTTATCCTACTGATAGCTATAGTATAAGAGCCAGAGGTGAAAGTATAGCTCCCTACTGGCTTTTGCCTCAGCTCAGCCAGCTCTTGCCAGAGATGAGCACCAGGGTGCACCCGCTTACTTTCACCTCTGATAAGGACATAAATAGACCGACAGAGTATTAGATTTTAAAGTCAAATAGGATCATTAGCTCACCCAGTCTTACCCCTTATATAACACTGGTCATTGAATTTTAACCAATTACCCCTGTATTGAGTCCAAAATAAATGGATACAGAATCTAGCTCCACACTCATCTTTCTCTAAACAATAAAGAGTATAAATATAGGAAAGTGGTGGACTGATCTAGATATTTTTATATTTAGTTTTGCAAACAGATTAGCATTAATAATTGTCTCCCAAATCTGACATTCGGAATGTCAGGGAGTGCTTTGCCATACATGGACAATAACTGCATTATAATTAATTCCTTTGGTGTCACACATCATTACTGGATGACATCCTCATCAGGTTTCTTCTGACTGGCACCTACTCAGAGACCTAGAAAGATTTCACTAATACCATCTATATGCAAAGCCCAAAAAAAGGTGAGGTCAATTCAGATCCAATTTCTTAATTCTATTATCTTCCCTATGAGGCTAACCACGGGCCCACACAAGGTTGTGGCCATTTCTGATCCACACCAAAAGACATCAGCAGGAGTCAATGGTTCCTAGGCTTCTCTAATTTCTATAGGCATTGAGGGTTTTTTTTTCCAGTTTATTTGATCTTCTAACTGCATTCTATGAAAAGGAGCCCAGTGCACTTGGAAGCCCAGACTGCCTTTTGATTTCCCAGATCCAATAGTGGTGGAAGTCAACTCACTCAATTTTCTCCTAGATGGAGTACTGTTTCAACAAGCAGATCTTGACATTTCCATTCATCCATGTGCCTATTTCTCTCACAAAGTAAGCCCTGGCAGAAAAGAATTATGATACACAGGACACCCTGCCCGTCCCTGAGTTCAGGTTCTGCACTGGGGTTTTCTACCATAATGGTTGTATCTATATCCCGAGGGGGCAAATGATGCTGCAGGTTCTTAAGTTATGTCATGGCATATACCTTGTAGGGTACTTTAGCCACTTAAAGACCTGGAACTTAATTGTAAGGAGTTTCTGGTGGCCAGATTTCTATATCTCATTCAGGAGCTATATGAGCGCCAGTAACCACTGTACTGGGACCACATATCCCTGTTCAAAACCACTAGGGGCTTCTCTATTCCACTTTAGCCATGGGCTACCATGTGTATCTACTTCACAGTGGTTAGTGTCTTCCTGCAGAATAACTTTCATGACTGCTTGCCTGACCACGGTGCTGCTTGTTTCTTCGTTTGTGCAGGAACTTCTAAAGCTACTGGCAATTGAGGCCCATCTCTCATCTGCCTGTTAGCCACACACCAATGGGCACAGGAAGTGGGTCAACCTGGGTTTCAAGCAAAGCCTGTGATGGTTTTTTTATTTTTAGGATAACTGGTTGTCGCTGCTTCCATGTGCTGAGTTTGCTAACAATAATGCCCCTCAAGCCTCTACTTAGCAAAACTTCCCCCTACCCCAGCTACAGTTTTCATCCTGGCTTTCTCCAGAACATCCCCATGAACTGCCTCGTCTTTGCTGCCACAGACTTAACTATCCATCTCCACCTGGTACACCTGAATTCCAGGTGAAATTACAAGCATCTATGGAGGCATACAAACATATGCTAATCAGTGCTGTCAGACTGTCCATGACCTTGCCATAGGCGATAATATCTGGCTGACCATACAAAATCTTGAATCAACTCACCTCTCAAGATTGAGGCACAGGCCTTAAGTCCAGCAGCAGCTCAAGGATGCCCCCCCCCCACACACACACACACCTCCAACCCTCTCTCCTTTGTGCTTATCTTGCTTCTGATACCCAAAACAAAAAACAGGACTAAAAAAGTGAACACATATAAAAAGGACAAATCAAATTTCAGAACAGAGGGGGTGAGGGAAGGAGGTAAATGTCTGTGATCTAATGATATTAGAGGTGATAATTGGGGAAGCTATCTTTGTATTGGGTAAGATAATTAGCATCTTTGTTAAGACCCTGGTGAAAAGTGTCAAATTGAAGCATGAATGACAGTTCAGAGGTTTCTCTTTCAAGTCTGGTGTTAAAATGCCTTTGAAGCTAATTATCTTATCCCCTGTGTTCTGAAATTTGATTTGTCCTTTTTATATGTGTTCACTTTTTTTATTGTATCCCTTTGGTATATATGATCATGCCTATTTTCTTCCACAATTTGATCTGAGGAAGTGGGTCTGGCCCACAAAAGCTCATCATCTAATAAACCATCTTCTTAGTCTTTAAAGTGCTACATAGTCCTGTATTTTGTTTCAGCTAGACTAGACCAACACAGCTACATCTCTATTACTATTCTTGATATCTTTACCCAGACTGACTACAGCATAGATCCTGCTCTGCTACAGCAAAGAGTCGCCCCTGTTCCAGGCCTATCCCATTCATGCTTCCACTTTCAATCCAACTCTGCTTCTTCCTAACCTGACTGCAGATAATCTGCTTCTGACCTTCAACTCAGATTCCTGGGATTGACTCTGTCTTGACCCTTGGCTCTGGCATTCAGACTCTGATTCTGGTGCTGACCCTCACTTTAGCCTGTAAGCCTGATTCCTGCTTCAACTCCCTAAGTTAGTCCACTCAGTTCAGTTTCTTTAACAATATATTATGCTCCATGTTTCAATAAATGCAGATTTGCCCTTTTATAGGTATGGAAAAATCTAACTGCACAATTCAGAGGTATGTCTCAAGAAATCAAAAAAGTTCTGCCTATAGAAGAAAACCCTGTTGTCAGCCACATGTGCGAGATACTGAAAGCAGATGGATATTTAATAGCATTGTCCAGATGGCATTCCAGCTACTAATGTATCTTCACTATTTGGTTGTAATTTACAATGCTGTGTCTTATTCTTTAATATTTAATGCAAGGATCTTGGATTTTAAAAGATTAATAATTCAAAGGTATGAAGAGATACTTAGAACCCTGTAAACTGCCTGGAAACAATATTTTTCCCTCAGAGAAAAAAAATCTCTTGCAGGTTGTACGTTATCAGTTCTTAAAATAGAAAAAATGTTTAAGTTAGGGCCATGCAATATAATGTAGCTTACCATTTGCTTTGTGCTCTTGAGAGCCTGCTTCAAAGTTTATTGAAGTCCATGAACTTTATTTAGATCAGACATCAGATATTAAGCACTTGATCTTTTATTCTGGTTAATACATCAAGATGAACAATATAAAAGACTAAATACTTTCCTTAGGTTTCACTGATATTATTTATTTCAATTTATTGTGTATATCGGAATAGCCCTTCCTTGGTGCAACCACCTATGAAATGCATCCTTAGTCATTGAAATTCCTAAAATCTTTCTGTTTGTTTCAAATATTGCCAGCAAGATGACTATAAATGTGTTTGTATATATAAAGCTACATACAAATTCAGCCCAAAATAATGCCTGTGAATTCAGTAGGGTGGTATAAGCTTGAATGGCAGCAGAATTTGGAGGAGCAAGTTTTATATAATTAAAGACAGTGGTTTGGTTCAGATGTAGGTAACAGTCTAATTTCAGTGCTGTCTAAGGAATGTGTGCCTAACGAACACAAAATCTTAGGAACCTATCCATCAAAATCCTATTGTTTTAGCTCTTTCTTTAGCCCTTTCTGGAATGTCCATTATTTCCTGTGGGAACTCAAAAAACATCCTTGAAAGGTAATCTTGTCTAGTATAGATTCTATATCTTATCTAACACATGTCCTCCATGGATATGCTTCTGTTTGGGGGAAAAAAATGGTCTAGAAGACAAAATTAGTTCAACTTTTTCTTGTAAACTACTGTTTACAATATTTCCACTTTAAAATTCACAATTTTTTCATGACTACCACTTAAATTAGAGGTATATTTTAAAATGTTCTGGTGTCATTAATATGGGCTGTACAATCTATTTTGTCAGATAGCAGAAAACAGGCTAGCCAAATAGGTCAAACTGTACATCATAAATAATATGAGTTATGAATGTAGCCCTTTCCTTGATTATCAAATTGTTCAGGCCCTGAGCTTGATTTCCTCTGAAAGTATTTTGTTATGGATAAAAAAAATAACTGACAAATCTGTATGAATAAGTTAAGCACTCTGAGTTGCTCACCCCGTGTTCACTCCGACTAGTTACTTTTTCTTATTTGTGCTGAGCTAGGTTTATCTCTTGTGTCACATGGCACTAATTCTCAAACCTTTTCACAAATACTCTGGAGATGTCTGAATAACTGTAAATAGCAATACGGCCCCCACAAAACTAAGCATGGCATGTTTATTTACAAATCAGTTTATCTTACTATGCCCCAGCTCTTGACTGCTAAGTATGATCTATACTTTGTGGTGTAATACAGGGTATATAGGAATCAGGGCCATATTAACTGCTCTGAGGTCTCTGAACTATTAGATTTTGTGAGACCCCCCTTAGGTTCCAGGGTGAGGCCTAGAATGAGGGATTCAGAGCGTGGGAGGAGGCTGTGAGTTGAGGCAGTGAGTTGCATGTAGGAGGGGTGAGGACTCTGACTAGGAATGCTAGCTCAGGGGTGAGGCTTGGGATGAGTCATTTGGGGTACAGAACAGGGCTCTAGGGTAGGGTCAATGGGTTGGGATTGTGGGAGGAGCTTAGGGCAGGCGATTGGGGTGGGGGTGCAAGGTCTGGGCAGGGCTTAGGGAGCTGGAGGGAACTCAGGGCTGGGGCCGGGGGGGTTGTGATGCAGGGCACTTACCTGGGGCAGGTCCCTTTTGGTGATGCAGGCCACAGGGAGGGGAGGGGGCAGGTGGCTATGTGCACTGCCTTGCACTCACTTGCAGACACTGCTCTCCTCCACGGTTCCCATTGGCTGCAATTTCCAGCCTATGGGAGCTAGTGGGGAGCAAAGTCTTCATGCAAGGCTTTAGGGACTGCAGACTGGGACCCAAGCTAAGGGGGCCCTGCAAAAAGATCTGCACTTTTGGTGGCCCAGAGATCTTTTTCCAATATCCCCCCCTTAGCCCGGTGCCCTGGGCTACAGCCCCGACTTAATCCAGCCCCGATAGAAATTTGTTATGAACCAGATCACTTTATTACAGTTCAGGGCAACAGCACCTATATTCCACCTCCATCATGAGTACCAACTCTAGGCTCCTGAACCATCAACACCCGCAGGCTCAGACCCATGTCTCTCTCCCTCCTGACTAGGGGTTCTGCCAGACTGCACAGTTCCATATTTACACTCTTATATTTCCAGCATGTCAGACTGCCTAAGTAGACCTGCATGGCTGCTTTGCTTGCTCTTCAAAGGCTATGAACACCATAATTGCAAGCAATTATGAGTTACCACACAGGTGTTCATAAAAAAAGCATCTTTATCCTTAAAGTGAAAGCATTACCAAAAAAATATATACAAACAATAAAAGTTCCTATATGAATGCTAAAAGCTTACCAAAGCTTACTCATCAGTCTCATCGGACCTCAGTAGACCAAAGTCCTTTTCCAAGAGGACAAGGGCACCCGTGGACAGAAAGTTTTGTCCATTTGCTGAACCAAAAAGAAGACTGAGTCAGATTAAACTTTGTTTGTTGGTCTCTGGAAAATCTAGTTTGAAGTAATATATGGACACCTCTCCTTGTGGGACTGCAACCTGATTAAGATAAATCAATCATCCCTTACTGGTTTTAGTTACTGTAAGAACTGCAGTAGCCTTTCCCCACAGAGTAGAATACAGCCTAACACAGACAATTCAAACGATGGACCCTAACGTTACTGCATAGTGTTGCAATATTTGTCACCTCTTCCCTCACAACATGAGATCTTTCAAGGATAAAGCAGGAGATTGCTATATCTGTCACAACCCCCTCTCTATAAAGAACAACTTGCCTAGCTATTTCTGTGTGGAAGTGGGATTTGATCTTCCCCACTTCTTGGTTGTCCATGGAGATAAAGATTGTTTCAAAACTCCGTGGAATAAAAAAAAAAGTTAAAACCAGTAGAAGAGTCTTTATTCCCTATGGGCTATTCTATTCTATCCTTCTATTAAAAACAGTGTTTAAGGCAGTGGTGCCTTAAGGCAAATATTTTGGCCCAAGTGCCACATCTGGGTTGGAAAATTGAATGGCAGGCCATGAATGTAAGACTGGGACCAGGGGTTAGGATGTGGGAGGTGGTGAGGGGCATTGGCCCTAGGCTAGTGCTGCTCATCTCGGGCAGCAATTGGGTGCTAGTGCAGTGGAGCTAAGCGGAGCCTGCCTGCTCTGGCTCCACATGGCTCCTGGGCAGTGGGGGCAGGGAGGGGAGAGGTATGCTGCCATCATCTGCAAGCACCACCTCCACAGCACCCATTGGCTGTGGTTCCCTGTTCCTGGCCAATGGGAGCAATAGAGGGCAATGCCTAGAAGCAGGAGCAGCATGTAGAGACCCCCAATCTCCCGCCCCACCCTCCAATTCCTCCAGAGGCTATAGATACATGCCAGCTGCTTCCAGGAGCGACATAGGGCCACGGGAAGCAAGACATCTTCCTTAGCCCCACTTCACCACTGACTTGGTAATCCTGAGAGCTAGATTAAAAGTGTAATTGAGAGGACAATCTGGCCCTATTCAGTATATGGAACAATTTCAATTCCAGTTAACGTTAAAAACTCTTGAACATAGTAGCACTTGAATATGCCAAGGTGTATTTGAAAATGAGGATTAAGATATAGCTCCCAAGTTGAGAGCACCCAAATCATGTATTTGCTAATCCATAATACGCAATTTGTTGTGTCTTAATATTATATTCAGTTACAAAATTTCCAGACAGTTTATTAGCACAGCATTTATGTGTACAGAACATTAAACTATTGACATACTCTGTGTGAGAACTCTCCTATCTGCACTTTATCTGATGTTAGGACAAAAACATGACTGCAATAAGTAGTTTGTTGAAGTCACTAAAAGGACATGTATTTCAAACTGAGACACACATTGAAGTTGCAATTGACAGAGCTTTGGAAGGCTTAAAAAGTAAGTTCATCGCTTGTCTTTTGTCTAAAAATCAATTATAACATTTTTCTCCCAGGATGATTTGTACTGTTTTTATTTCAGTTGTAAGAAGATGTATTAATTGATCCATTCATTTAATCAGGAGAGAAGCAATCTAATACAATCCCAGAGAGGAGAGAGAGTGGAGCAAATTAAAAATTAGATCCACTGAGTCTTCTGTATGTCAAAGCAATAACCTACAGCTATAAAAAAGAGAAGATTTTCTAAAATAGGCACTTAAGCTCCTAACTTTATATGGTAGGGATTGATCCTATAAGGTGCTGAAAATTCTGGCCTACTATAGCAAAGCAATTAAACATACGCTTAACTTGGGTTGTGCCCATGAAAGCTCATGATACTATCTATATTTATGTTAGGCTCTAAGATGCTATAGGACCACCTGTTTTTTAAGTCTCATGAAAGTCAATGGGGCTATTTATGTGCTTAAAACTGAGTGTGTGGTAAGTAGGTTGCAGGACTAAGGCCGGAGTACCCAACACTGCAAGACCAGGTCTTAAAGTATCTAAATAAATGAAAATGATTTTGATGTTAATATATTGGTGAAATCCAAGTGATTAAACCTCTAGTTTTTTGGGTGGATGGTAAAACCCGTCCCTTCATGAAAAGTGAATAAGTAGAGAGAGTTAACCAAAATTTTTCATTCAAAATTTTTTTCCAATGAAAGGCTCTCTTTCTTCCTTCCTTCTTTCCTTTCTTCAACAAAAACCTAAGTGCTGATTTTCTTTGCATATTTTAGATGTTAATAGTTCTCTCAATTTTATCTAGCGTATTGGTGTTTTACTTAAAGTCCCACTTCTAGGATACGTTTAATTATATGAGAATGCAAGCTTCCACTTTTTTTTTTTATTAAAGAAGTGAGGTTTTTGTCTTCAGATAAATTCTTGCAAATGTGAATCATAATGGCTCAAAAACCAGAAGGGTTGGCAGAAACCCCAACATTTAAAAAAAAATAATTATTTTTTAACCTAGCTCCTGAATTTGGGTGCCTGACTCATTTCTTTTCAATGTTTGGAGATCGTAATATTGTTACCCCCAGACTTTTTTAGGTAAAAGAATAAAGCAGGAAAGAAGAAATGTAAAGTCCCTATGAAAGAATACACACCATTTGTCTTCATTGATTCTGCACTGAGCTAGGAGGACAAACAAAGCTGCAGGGTGGTCAAATATTGGAATAAATTGCCAAGGGAGGTGGTGGAATCTCCCTCTCTGGAGATATTTAAGAACAGGTTAGATAGACATCTGTCAGGGATGGTGTAGACGGAGCTTGGTCCTGCCTTGAGGGCGGGGGGCTGGACTCGATGACCTCTCGAGGTCCCTTCCAGTCCTATTATTCTATGATTCTATGAAAGGAGTAGTACTTAAAAATGTAAAGGTGCAACAGGTATGGGGGGAAAAGCATAAGTTTCTCAGTTAAAACATCACACTGTGCTGACAGATAAAAAAAAGCAAGCAAAAATACAAAGCAAGAGACCTAAGGATAGAAGTATTTTATACATATACATACCCTTTAACACTAAAAGCATATGAATATGAAAAATGGTTGTACTGAAAAAAAAAGACACAAGTTCAGCATAATCATAAGTAACATAATGAAGTATGTGACTATACTGATAGTGCCAGCAATTTTCTAAGTGGAGTATGTTATCATGTAGTTGCAGCTTTTCCTTTGAGGAACCTGGGGCACTGTCCTACCATATTTAGACATTTAAAATTCATATAAAATGTATTTACTGTCATTCCACTCCTGTGTGCTCGAAACAGCTCTTTATTTATCAGAGTAGCACTTCCAAATGAATGAGCCAAGTTGGCTCCAACCAGCATAGCATCCACCCCAGTAGCGTGCTCCGAAGTTGCAGAACCAGGATTTCAATGATCACCGTGGGAGCCACAATGAAGCATTGTCAAAAGGGTCTTCATTAGTGCCCGCATCAGAAAGCAAGGCTAGGACCTGTGCCCTACCTAGGCTTTTGATCTTGATCTACTAGTGATGATATCCACTAATTTAGGGATAGGTTGTGAACTTTTTCAACTTAGTGGAAAGTTGCTTTGCTTTGCCACTGTGAGTAAGGAATTCAGCCATCTGACCTTTGTGTCTTTAATTGACCATTTAATTCTTGGTATGTAGATGCAGTATTCATAATGCAGACTGCGGGACACAAGTAAGTGCCAGCATACCCAGTGCAAGCTGACAAAACACTGCACTGTGTTAAAAATATAATAATTTGGTTTCTGCATAGCAACTGCAGCGTAGCAGCTGTACATGTAATCAGCAGTTTCTGTTTGCTCCCATTGCTGCCAAATTTTAACAAGGACAAAGAAAGGAGATGGGCCAAGCAATAATAATAAGAGTGTGCTGGGTACCATGAAAAAGAATAGGAACAAGAACTACAATCTTGGTGCATGATTTGAGTCAGTGAATTGAGGTAATGCTATAGGTCAACATCCCTCAAATAGCTGAAATCCACTTTCTCTAATCACCATGCTGCCTATAAGGAAGAAAGTATCAAGTTATATTTATGAGAATGACTGCAAGAATCAGATGATATAGTTCTAGTAGGGGAATTAGCATGATAATAATTGTGTTACACACTTGAGTGTGGCCTTTGTGAACTAGTTGTTTTTTAGAAGCCTGAACTGACTTAAACTGAGGAATTTTCAACAGACCTTTAAGCACTTTAAAATCTACAGTACAGTCTGCCCATGTCTATCCTAGGAGATATTTTGAATTTACTAAACTCAACTTCTGGGCACTCAATTTTATAAATTGGAAGTTCCATTTCCTCACTACAGAGAAGAATTGACTCAAGGCAGGCTCTGTTAATGTGGATGTGCTACTTGGACTCAGAGTACTAGAAAGCACTCTGGGGACCTGTAGGAAGCCTCCCAGAGGCCAATTAGTTTAAATTAGAAGCACAGGAGCATCCACACTAACGTTATTTCAGACTTACAAGTTCAGGAATAATGTTATTCCTCATGAAAAGCAGGATTACAGAGTTTGAATTCTATGGCCCTATATTTCAGAACAAACAGGCTTTTCCAATGTGCCATATTTGCTTGGAATGTCTGCTACATCACAGCATAATGCAAAAAGAAAATACTGTCAGTACTAGCAGAGTCAGCACAATGTTCTTAAGTGTATATAACATCTATCTGAAGCAATGACAATTAAAGATGGACAAAGTGTTTATTTGCTGAAAATGTTGGAAAAATGCTTTCATTTCATTTCAAACTTTTCACAATTATTTTATTTGATAAAAACTAATGCCTTTTTATTCAAAATTAAAATTTGTTTTCTCTAGAAAAAAATTGTTTAGAAATTTGTTTCCTGCAACATCACTTTTTTCTCCAATAGGAAAAAAAAATGAGATGGTAAGAAATTTTCTTTCCACCACCATTTTGAATAACAAACATTTATATACACACACACACACACACACACCACTCAATTTCATTTAAAATGAAACATTTTCTAGTCACTTAATTGAAACCCATGATATAAAATCATCAAATGTCAACCAGCTCTGGTAAAATTATCTATAGTTTACTAGTTGAATGACTTTGTGACTTGAAAAGTATTTAAAAATGTATTAACTAGTTATATTTTATTTCAAATTTAAAAATCACTGTCTTAGAGGAATTAAGCTAGGCTAATAAGGAGACTAGATTATCATATTTACAGACATTAAGGCCAGAACAGCCTAGTCAATCATCTTCTTTGACCTCTTGTACCACTTTCAAAGACTACCATGGTTACCATTTGTCCTTAGTGTGAAGAACCCTTCTCTGTGCCAACTAGGGGACAGCTCTCTGACCACAGCAGCCATGGGCAATAGAAGCACTCCCTTCAAGGCCTCTGTCATGGGCCAGACTCACCACCATGGCACCTCCAGCTGGTAGCCCTGGGAATTAATTCATCAACTCTCTAGATGCCTCCCTCTAGCTAGTATCTCCCCGTGTTCTTACTTGCTTCTCTAGTCCAGACCGGTGTTATTCTTGGACCACAGTGTCCTCTTCAGGACACTGCCCTCCGGTTCACTCAGTGTCCCTAAGCCCCTCATGGACTTACTGCCTTTGCTTACCACGGCTGTCCCTCTGCAGCCCTAGGAACCTCAGGCCTTGTTTCAAGCCCTGCAGTCTGCTGAGCTAGAGCTACCCCCAGACAGGTCCTTCCTACTCTCTATCCAAAGCAGCAATAAGTTGACCTTTCACTCGAGGAGCCCTTCCTTATATAGCTCCCAGCTGGGTCCTCATTAACAACAACTGCCTCACTCAAGGCTGGGTTTTTGCCCTTAAAGGGCCAGTGCAGGGCAAGTGCTCTGTGTCAGCCTCATAGGTCTTGCTGACACTCTATAGTTTAGTAATTGGCACATCCCAATGTCTGATGCCCCTGAGCATCTTCCTGGAGTGTCCAGCCACTAGTCCACTGGACACGTGTAGTATTCAGACTCATGCTTCCAAAGAAACAGTCCCACCTCACATCATTGTGACCCTTAACACTCACCGTGTAGATATATTTATAATAAAGCCAAGTATAAGTTTCTTTAACAAAGCATAAACATTCAATCAGTAGCAAGTGGAAGTATTGGAAACATGGCTACATATAAAATTATAACATGTGTTCCAAAGCTTAAGCCTTAGACTTAATTTTCAAAATATGTTCATGTATTGTAGAATGTTGCTCACCCCAAATCCTTGCAGTGCTTCTTTCATGAGACATTCATAGTGTCAGTTTGCCTCTTCAGTGAAGGATCCAGTGCATCTGGATCGTTTGCAGTCATGATATTCCAGAACAATCCCTTGTCTTTATTCATAAACAGGACAACCCTGCTATTTGTTCCTTCCTGTATATTTCCTCTCTTGTAGATTTCACAGTCTTTTAACAGGCACTTGGCTCAGTATGCAAATAAATTGCGAGGCACACAATGCATAATACACACATGGCCAGACAGGAAGATAGGTGTCTGTTCCTCCCACTTGAAAGGAATATATCTTAGATATCTTAGATATGTCCTGCCTTAATTGTAAGACCTCAAGAGCATAATTTTCCGTATAGATATAATTCCTTAAATATTGTCTGTATTCACATGTCACAATGATTACGGTGATAAGAGGACTGCTGACTCTCATGCCACATTTTGGTGAACTATTTTACAGATATCCCAACCAAGGGGATCCCTATAAAATCCTAAGCACCCAATGTGCCCTTTGCCAGATAGCACCAAGCAGTCCCTGGGTCACAAAAAGCCGTAGAATTTTGTCTGATTACCCCTGCATGAGCACGATAATTTATGTTTGACTAAAGCATATTTTCACAAAAGGCATCCAATTTTTCTCTGAATCCATCCAGAGATGGAGAATCCAACACTTCCCTTGCTAGTTTGTTCGTGGTGAATTGCCCTCACTCTAAAAAAAGCGTGCCTTGTTTCAAGTTGAATTGCCTGTGAACCAAGATCAACAAAGTTCCTTAAGTGCTTAAATTCCAGCCTTAAAAAAACAGACATGTTCAGAATTAAAGCCTGTTGTGCAATTCAAAACTTGTACATTCCATAACAGGTCAGATAAACAGAACTTCCCATGCTGAGAGAAAAGATAGGTGCCAAAGCTCAGGTCAACAAAGGTACTTAGGTGCCCAAATACCAACCTTAAAAACTAGCATGTTCAGAGTCAGACTGTGTCGTGCAATTCAGAGAACTTGTACATTCCTGTACAGGTCAGATAAACAGAACCTCCAATGCTTCATCAGAATGCATAGTAGAACAGGTTCTTAAGACAGAAAATCTGAAACAACCCACAGTCACAATAAACACTGTGTGTGTATTTCTCCACGCCAGCTGATGATGTGCAAATAACTTCAAGGTCAGTTCACAATAAAAATTGCATGCATTTAGAAAAATAATCTAACATTAATGCTGACAAAGGTATGAAATCATGGTTGTGGTAACCCAGGGCCCTAAAAAAAGGATACACCCGGTCAGATATAAAAATGAAATAAATAACTGAGTTATTAGAGTGTGAAGGGGAAGAGACTCATAATTAATGGTCGATGCATGCTAAACCACACACTGGTTGAACCTTGGTTTTTAATTTACTTTCCTTGATAAAGTGGATTGTGCTTACAAAAGCACCATCTACATTTTGTTAGTCTCTAAGGTTCTACAGAAATATTTGTTGTTTTTAAGTTTTTTCACTTACAGACTCACATGGCTACCCCTCTGAGACTTGTAATGCCCTAAAGGATAAGGACATGTGCCAGCTGTGACTTAACATAGCTTCCCCACCCCCTGACCAAACCTCCTCTCTTCCCCAGCATGGGTGAGGAACTGAAGCTAGCTTTACACCAGCTGAGAATTCCTCTGCAGTGAGAGTATTTTCAATTTAGCAGCTGTGGCTAGTTTCCCCCTTTGTGTTGTGTAAGGGCAGAGGATTTTGCAGTGCTGCATTTGTACACATTTTTTATAAGAAGTTAAGAGTGTAACAATATTTAACCTATTGATTATGGATTTTTTAACTGGTTTCTCAGTTTTCTTCCCTGGCACTTGATAGAAGAGTTAATAATTTCCTACCGAGTGGAATTTAGAAGGAAGTTGGCTTTGTATTGGTCTTGAAATATGGAGCTATGTTTTTCTTAATCTCTTTCTCCATAACTTCCCCTGTCCTTACCTCCCCTTTGCTCAGTTAGCTATTGACTCATGTCTGTTTATTTATCTTCATGCTAGTTTAAACAAACCAGACCATCACAATGTTTGTCTAACATTTTAAAACTTCTTTGCACAGAAAACAAGCTTTCAGTGCACACACAAATAAAAACCCTTCTGAAGCAGTGTTCAAGAAATTGGAATCTATCTAGCTCCAAGAGCCCTGCCCTAAAATTAATAATTTCGGGTGGCAGTAATGTTCTTCCTTTTTCAGGCTACAAACCAATTGCTAGGATGAACTGATTCAGCCACACAATATGATTTAAGCCAGCTGAAATTGTAGCCCTAGTAGTTTAAAATATTTAGAATCAGGTAACACAAAGTCAAGAGGAAATTCTAAACTAGGGTCTATGTATTAGGTGAATATTTTGATTTTTCTCACTTCATGTTTTGCCCCTTGTCCACATTTTAAATTGTGATTGATATTAAAATTTAGCTTTTCCTAAAACATTTTCCCTTCTATTCAGAACTTTTTTTGGCATAAATAATTATTTGAACAAGCAACTTCTTATTGCTAGCATTACTATTGCTCACTGTGTCAAAACAGCCAATTTTGGATTTGGCAAATGAACAGTTAACTCCTTTCTCAAGCCTCCAGAGCGCTTCTCCTTGCAGGTGGAAAGAATTAGGGAATAAACCAGCACTCCTGACTGATGGCAATGAGGAGCTAAGACCTTTCATCAGGGATCCTTATAAATACAAGCTCCCTGAGAGCCAGCGAGGGTTAGCATGGAGCATATTAGGCATGGAGTCAGAGTTACAAGGGACACTTTTGTTTTCTGTTTGTTTAAACCCTAGGGAATATTTTTCCCCTTTTGTTTTTGTGATAGGACTGCTGTTGAAACCTCTTTAGGTCAGACTTCTAAGTCAATAACCACGGGGGGGGGGGGTTCTGTCAAAAGATTTCTTGCAGCTCGATGGTTTATGCCAGTACATAATGGCTGTTACCTCATGCTCTAGTACTACTCCTGTGCTACTGATTCCATTTCAATGTTGCTATCTAGCACATTTAGCTATTTAAGTCTTCATGATCATTACAGGATTTCTCTTGATACTGATATATGGAACTAATTTGCTTAGTCTCCTTCTGAGAAACTAAAGGCTTGAGCTATGGACTTTGAATCAGGAACCAAAAGAGAAGCCTACTAATATTCCTGTCTTCCTCCTTATCCCTTTATTATTTACTTTGACACTGACCACATGCACCCCTTCCTCCCAGCAAAAGAATGGACAGAGTAAATGTGATAGGTTACAGTATTTCTCAAACTTTTTAATACTATGGATTGACTTACTGCCTTTCTAAACTGTGTCAGGGAGGTCTCCGGGACTGATGTTTAGTTTGCAGACCAGTTGTTGAAAAACACTGTAAAAGGAATTAAGTGCTGTTAGAGCAAGTGGACAGCTACTAAGGGTGGAAAGAACTGAGTAACTGGGATTACAAGTTTATTTTTTTTAATTCTATTTAAAAAAATTCTGTCAATTTCCTAAAAGCTCAGGGCACATTTTGTTGTTCAGTCCATGGCGCTCAGAAGCTCAGAATTATGGTTTTATTTCTTAGTGACTCTCACTTTGGCACACAGTAGGTTTTTTACCCTAGTTCTAATAAACCACAAGCTGCTACTGTTAGCAATATACTCTTATTTAACTTAAATTTCTTGTGCTGCATTTTTAAACATTAAAGAATATATTAATTACCTTGTGAATTATACAATTGCAGGAAAAGACTCCTATTATCTTTAGTGAACTGGCATCTGGACTTTGTAGGGAGGGAATATATTTACAGGTTAGAGCCAGTTGAATTTCTCTGTCCTTCACTGCGTCACCTTGAGCTTGGGCAAGTCTGTGCTTTTGTTTTCTATTTGAAAAATAGGGCTATTGATATTTAACTATGTCACTGTGGAAGTGTGAGGGTGTATAAATGTGCATAAAGTTGTTTCCAATGTTTAATTGAAAGTTATTGCATAAGAGAAAATATACAAATGATGCCAAATAAACAGAAAGGAGGTAATTCCTAACCTAGACATATTTTAATTCCCAATGGATTATTGAAGTGATTTGGAACCAAAGCTTATCATTCAAAATACTGTAGTGAATTTAGCAGTTCATTCACAACTTCTGAACCCAAGTAACACAATAATTAACTACTATCCTAAAACTATTTACCCACTATACATACATTACTGCTAGTTAAACACAATTTAAAACTTTCTTAGTAGATGCATAAGTGGTGTAAAATTAACCATAAAAAATCTCAACAGTATAGTAAAAAACTCAGAAATATAAAATGTAAAAACATTATGAATGAGTGTGAGCTACCTCCATAAATGTTGCAGGATCTAAAATGCCAATGCAACATCTGTACATTAAAACTGGAAGTATGCATGTCAACTCAAAAGTAATCTTTCTGTATATTAAGTGAAAAGCTTGCATTTGGAAAAAAAAAAAAAGTCTTTCCCAGTCATGTTTTGCAAAAGAACTAGTGGCTGCAATGGAGGGCCTTAATGGTTTTAGTACTAAAAACTGAGGGAATAGATTTTGATACCCTTCCAAAGATTTAATCTGCTGGCTCCTTTATTATGTTTGTTTGGTGCCTGAATAGATATGCACAGACTTTTGTGTTTGGCTTATTAATGTCATGCTTTAAGGGCCATATGAAGTATTCCCACTGATTGTCATTTGGAACTCGAGCTGAAATGACCTTTAAAGGGTTTGCATGGGTAAAACAGAAGTAAAATTTGAGTGTTTTGGTTCAGTAAATATGCAAACTTCACAATGGTCTGTAGTGCTTTGAGGTGGGAGTCATGGATAAAGTATGGAATCCCTTCGTTAGTATTAATGGGTTTAAAACAAAAAGGCATGAGCAAATATCTGACAGGTTTATAGAGTGTGACGAAGCTCAGCTGGTGTAGCTAGAATGATTTGCATAATACATACTGTGCTATTTTTTTATTCGATTTTTTTTTCAAAAAATCCCATTTATCTAAATTGAACAGTAGAGAATAACTAATGTGAACATTCCAAAATGCAACTTCCCAAGAATGCTTTATAGGGCAAATTGATTTGGCCTGAAGGTGAGACCTTCATAGATTTTTTGTTGTTGTTGTTGTTTGTTGTTTTAATCAATATTGTGTCCAGTTGGAAAAACGAAGACAACAACTATGAAGTGCTGACTCTATTTCCGTGTCATTGCAGCTATAAGGAGCAGTTCTGTCCTGTATCTTAAAGGATAATATTGAATGTTATAACTTGTTTGGATCAAATAGATTTTTTTTGTGGCTAGCCCTAAATTAGTCATCAGATGCATTACCTGCTTTCAGGCTCTTTCCTGGTTCCTTTTTTTCGAAGAGAAAAGTTTAGACCTTAAAGCTGCCCTGCTGTTTTCCTTTGGAAGAACGTGTGTGCCCTTGTTGTCAGCACTGCCAGTCACAATGCTTATATTGTTAATGTCTTTCTAATGGGCTCCATGCTCACTTTTAAGTCATGAATAATTTCTCTATTTAGTGATGAACTATATCACAGACTACAAAGCATCATTTGTGTAATTTAAAGCATAAAAAGTGAGTCTCTAAATTACTGTCTGCAGTCGTGGCTGGAGGGTTAATACCACATTTTGGTGCCACTTTAGTTATGGTTTTGTCAGCCTTCCCAGTCTAAGAGCTAAAATCTGTATCTCTGCAAACCAATTTCCCACATGAGAAAACCTACTGTTCAGTGTTTATATGTACTTATATGAATGCACAATGAGAAAACAACATACATGTATGAAGCAGCCAATGTGAGTTCCAAACAAATATAGTCTGTATGAGGCAAATACCCCTCATAGAGACCAATGGTAGGCCAAAGACAACCTCCCACCCATGGACTCTGGTTCCCTATTCAAGTAAAGTACATAGGTTTCAGTAAAAGGCTTTAATTTATTATTCACAATATACTCATTAGCACTGTCTCTCTCAGGGTACATCTAGACTACAAGCCTCTTTCGAAAGAGAGTGTCTAGACAGCAGCCTCTTTTTTCGAAAAAGCACAGTTTGCATTACATAGCGCCTTTTTTCGAAAGAGCACTTTCAAAAAAAGGCATTATTCCTTGTAAAATGAGGTTTTCCACAGTCAAAAAAAACTGCCGCGTTCTTTTGATTTACTTTCGAAAGAACGTGGCAGCAGTCTAGATGCAGGAGAAGTTTTTTTTCGAAAAAGGCCACTTTTTTTAAAAAAAACGTGTAGGCTAGACACACTCTCAGAGAATCCCTGAACTTCCAAAGTCTCCACACTTTCTAGTATACTTCTGCTTGTCTTTGCTCTGCCTGTTAATTACAATGTCACAAGATGGCATCATGCTATACTAAAAATAGCCCTTCATGGCTCCTCTTATGAACAGTATGTGGAGCTGCCTCCCATAATGATGAATTATGTGAGGAGCCATAACATGAGTAGTTAGTTCTCAGCTCACTAAACTGTTATTGGACTCCTAGGGCTCGTCTACATTGGCCCCTTTTCTGGAAGGGGCATGCTAATTTTTCAGATCGTAATAGGGAAATCCGCGGGGGATTTAAATATCCCCCGCGGCATTTAAATAAAAATGTCCGCCGCTTTTTTCCGGCTTTTAGAAAAGCCAGAAAAGAACGTCTACACTGGCCCCGATCCTCCGGAAAAAAGCCCTTTTCCGGAGGATCTCTTATTCCTACTTCGAAGTAGGAATTCCTTCGAAGTAGGAATAAGAGATCCTCCGGAAAAGGGCTTTTTTCCGGAGGATCGGGGCCAGTGTAGACATTCTTTTCCGGCTTTTCTAAAAGCCGGAAAAAGCGGCGGACATTTTTATTTAAATGCCGCGGGGGATATTTAAATCCCCCGCGGATTTCCCTATTACGATCTGAAAAATTAGCATGCCCCTTCCGGAAAAGGGGCCAATGTAGACGTAGCCTTAGGCTGTTAGGCTCTTGCAAACAGCACCTGTCAGAATTTGGTCCCCGACCTATGTTTTCAGGCAGATTTTTATATACAGGCTTAAACAACTACCATTTGAGTCAGAAATGCTGCATGAGAAGTCTTAACCTGGGTGGAATGTTAAAATATATAGCCTGATAAACACACACATACACAAACATGCAAAACACATCTGTTATTTTGACAAAAATATTGTTACCTTTATGTTTGGAGCAAATGTGATTTGCAGCTGTGAGACAATTTGTTCTTTTTCATAACTGCTGCTGCTGCTCCAAATTCAAGAGTGTAAGTCAAAATATTCAGATAGCAGCTAAATGGACATTACCATGACACATTTCCTTTTGGCAAAGGTAAATGACAGTGAAATACTTAGAAAGAAGCTTGTAGAAAAGTATTGAGAGTGAGCCTCCTCGAGTAGGTTTATATAGGGATCTATGTAGTGTATTGTTCAATTATAGACTTAAGGAGAAGAGAGATGTGAAAATATATATATATATTAGTTAACTAGAGGCAGGAAATATGCTTTTTGATCCCCAGAGAATGTCACCAAACAATAATAACTGTATCTTTCACATTTACAAGTTCTACTATACTAATCAAACTTATGCACATAAAAGTTAACAAGTGGTCCACTAATAAAAAAAATGCTGTCTCTGAAATGTACAGCACGACAGACGGATTGACAAATCATTCTGAATAAAAAAACTAACTCAGATCTTCACAGACTATTGTCCCATGTTGTTTTTCAAACTCAAAAACAGCTTTGTTCACTTTTATTTCTCCCCTCCACTCCCATTTTCATGGCTTATGCACTTTCTGATTCTACCTAAGACACACTAAAATAGTTCAAAAAGGCTATTCTCATAGTACTACCAGCTCTGCCCAAAACATCAGGGTTATATCTAGACTGGCATGATTTTCCACAAATGCTTTTAACAGAAAATTTTTCCGTTAAAAGCATTTGCGGAAAAGAGCGTCTAGATTGGCACAGATGCTTTTCGCAAAAGTTTTTTGCGGAAAAACTTGCCAGTCTAGACACAGCCACAGGTGTCTAACATTCTGTGGAAAAGCTCCCTGCTGTGGAATTGGGTGTTTAAATATTACAACTAATTTCCAGTCTAAAGTCCTCTTCGGAATGGAGACGTTTATACAAATTAGAATAAGTATACCAGCTTGTTCTGTCTGAATTATTTGAAGTGCACCCATCACCTTTGTTATGAAATGCTCTCTGCTAATAGAATACTTGTTCTAACAGCTCATGCCATATTGGTACAATAACATAATATGTCACAATCCGTTGACCCTAATTTATGCTACAGGGGAGATGGCCAAGTTTACCAGCATGCAGACAGTTGCATGTGGACTGTTTAATAAGTACTAAAGTCAGGTTTGCTAGGAGGTATGTCACTCATAAGAATTCCTCAGACACTTGCATCACTCAGTTGAATGTAAATTTGCCCAGGCTTCTAAGAATACATAGTTCCCACTAGGCGCTTGCATTTCAAATCCCACCCTCACTGATTAGAGCTGCACTCACATACTCACCAAGATACCAACTAGATGGATTAGCTTTTGGCTTCAGTCATGTGACGTGTGGATTTCTCAAAGTAGGGGATGTTGATGCCTGTAATGATTCTGCAGTTGGTGACTGTGGCAGTACTCGTTCTTGTAATTATTTTCTTGGCTCTAATTCATGTTCTCACATGCCCGGATCTGTTTTTTGCAGAAATAAGATTTTATCTTTTCTTTTATTGCATCAGCAAATCTCTGGGATGCCTTGGTTACATCTCCCACTGCCTTAACCATGTTATGTTATCTGCAGTTAAGACATCTTTGCTCAATTATTGTCATTACAGATAAGTTCTGCTAGATCTTTTTTTAATTATTATTCTTGAAACTTGTCTTTCAAGGTAAAACTTCATCACCAGGAGATGTATCAAAGTTATGTGCAATTACTCATCAAAATATTTTGGGAAAAAAACACTAATAACTGATATTTGCTTAAATTTATAACATCTATGTTACGTTTGCCAAATAACAGCATGACATATCTCAATCTGTTTGCTAAGTGCATATCTTGTGGTTAATACTGAAGAAAATTTGTTTCTGAGAGTTTATTTGCGACTTCTTCTGAAGATTTTACCATGTCATGTGCTGGACACGAAACAAACTTTACTTTAAACTTCTGTCCAGTTTCTGAGGCTATAGTATTACATATTTTTCTTGAACTGTGCACTTACATATATTTTAAAGCATATGGTGTGCAATTGTTTGTCTATATTAGTTAGTAAGAAACAGTTCACTGTGCTCTGGAATAATAATAGAGATGTAGCCGTGTTAATCTGGTCTAGCTGAAACAAAAGGCAGGGCCATGCAGCACTTTAAAGACTAACAAGATGGTTTATTAGATGATGAGCTTTCGTGGGCGATACCAACTTCCTCAGATCAAATTGTGGAAGAAAATTGGCAGAAATCCTGGAACTTTCCCTTGCAACAAATCCCGTTGCCAGCTTTGTCCACATATTTACTCTGCTGACACCATCATTGGACCTAACCACGTCAGTTACAAGATCAAGAACACATATTCCTGTTCATCCAGAAATATAATTTATGCCATCATGTGTCAACAGTGGCCATCTGCTATGTATATTGGACAAACTTCTCAGACACTTCACCAAAGAATTAATGCACACAAATCAGACTTCAGACAGTTTCACAAAGAAAAAAAAAGTTTCTTGTCATTTCAACCAGACTGGGCATTGTCTCAATGACCTAACTACATGTATCCTACTTCAAAGAGACTTTAACACCAGATTACAAAGGGAAAGCTCAGAACTGTCATTCATTTTTAAATTTGACACTTTACGAATGGGCCTTAACAAAGATGCTAACTACCTTACCCATTATAAAGATAGCTTCTCCAATTATCACCCCTAATATCATTATCGCATAGACACTAACCTCTCCCCCAACCCACCCCCCCGTTCTAAAATCTGATTTGTCAATTTTATACGTGTTCACTTTTTTTTGATTGTATCCCTTTGGTATATATGGTCATGACAATTTTCTTCCACAATTTGATCTGAGGAAGTGGGTCTGACCCATGAAAGCTCATCACCTAATAAACCTTCTTGTTAGTCTTTAAAGTGCTGCATAGTCCTGTCTTTTAGTTCACTGTGCTGACGTACCTACAGATTCATAGAAAGGATTGTTGTGATCATCCAATCTGGTTTCTTGTATAACATAGGCCCTAGAACTTCCCCCAAACAATTCCTAGAGCATATCTTTTAGAAGAACATCCAATCTTGATTTTTAAATTGCCACTGGTAGACAATCTAGCACGGCACTGGATAAATGATTCCAAAGGTTAATTACTCTCACTGTTCAAATATTCTACCTGTTTTCCAGTCTGAATTTGTCTAGCTTCAACTTCTAATCACTGGACTGTGTTGTAATTTTGGCTGCTAGACTGAAGAGCCTATTATCAAATAATGTTTCCTCCTTGCAATACTTCTAAACAGTGATCACCCTCCCTATCCCCCCCACACCCCTTCTCTTTCTTAAGCTAAGTAGAGTGAACTCTGTTGCGTTAGTGTAAGTTAAATATATGGCCAAATGTGTTAACACAATCCAGCCAATGTCCAGCATTAAAAAGTTTCAAACAAATTTCAGGGTTTGGTATACAGTCACCTAAGACTGCTTTATACCATGGCAAACACATCTTTGAAAAAATTGTGCCACCTTAGGGTGATAGTGACACAGAGTGTGTGTGTGCTACCTGCTACTGTTTAAGTTTCTGAAAGAAGCCATGTGCTGTCTCTTTAAGACAGTTGTCCTGCTCTGTTGTCTCTTCCCTTCCCCATTCTGCAGAGATGAGGTATGGGGCAGGAAAGTGTGCATGTGTGAGACAGGGAAGACAAGCACTGAAATCTTTAAAATAGAGCACTACCTCTTAAGACAGGCATTCCTCTGAGTCACTTATCATCCATGCTTCAGACTGCAGCAGCTCCACCTTGTGCCTCCTTCTCCCTTACCTGTGCTTTGCCAAGACTGGGTACAGGGGAAGGGAGACAACCTGACTTCAGTTCTGCCCTCTCCTCTCCACTCCCTACCCCAACCCCTGCTCTGCACAGCTAGCAGGAGAATCCTGGGAGCAGCTTGGCTGCAGGAGGGACCAAGGTGTAGGGAGGGCAGCTGAACACAGGCTGCCAGCTATAAGTATGCACCTCTGCTAATCAGCTGAGTGGGACAAAGAAATGCCCCCAGGCCTGATTTTGTCCACCCCTGCCCTATACTATGTCAAGTGTAAGAGGCCCCATATCATAAAAATGTTTTATTGTTTTCACAGAAAGGACATTGAATATATAAGCACAAAAGCTTTATATTTGCATATATACAAAGACAAAGTTGTAAACATAGAATAATCTAACTATAAAACATGTCTTGCAATATTCAGCATTATAAAATAGGCAAACACAAAGTTTATCCAGACTACATATAAAATATATTTACAGATGCTTATTCGGATTTAATTTTGACTATGAAACAATGAATTGTTGGGGGTTTTTATTTTGCCATGCTATACAAATACAGTGAAGCTTCCCAAAACTGACAGAGGGACTGGACTGTAAAAAAAAAAAAAAAAAAAATTAGTCTCCTAGCTATTATCAGCCAGAGAGGATCATGTCATGCCTAAGACAAGTCCCATACAAGTCTGAGGTTGCCAGGATTGATTCACAATACTGCCATCTCCGACCTCACATTTTTCCTGATTTTTATCAGCAGTTGGATTATTTCTCTAAATAAATTATGAAGGCATGGAGAGAAATTAACCAGTAGCTACTGGCCAACAAAACACCGCATTAAGAGACTGATAGCAGACTTACTCATGGAAATTCTAATTTTACGATTGCTATTACAATTATTTCTCAGCCCTGGCCTCCCTCCTGTCATTAATGAACAATTAGTGAATGGTAAGGGAATTTGTGTAGTCAATGTGTATATTTTGTCATATTTCAATGAAAATTTCTATCTTTCAAGAGAATCTTCTTTATCCTATGTCTCCTTTATTTATCAACTGACTTTGATAATGTTTGAAATTGACTAAAGGCTTAGGGGCAGCCGTGTTAGTCTGTAACTTTAAAAAACTTAAAAAATGAGTGGTGCTGTAGCACAACCTTCTGAAAGGCTGTGCCCATGAAAGCTCATGACAGTTGTTAATACTACAGGACTATTTGTTTTTTAAGTATTTGAAATTGAGTCATTTTTCTTTGTTGGAGGCCCCCCTGCTCACATATCACAGGACCCTAAAGTGTAGCTTAGTTAGTTTACGCCTTAATCTGGCACTGGAAATGCCTACAGCCTACAGAATTAGGGAAAGGGAGGAAACTCTTATATTGGATTTTTCAACACATCCTACTGGGAAATTACTCATATGTGCTTTTTCACCATACAGTTGATTTTACTGATAATGGTTATCTATTTGGCTGATTATCCTGTTTGGCTTGCTTGTCTGAAAGGTAAACGTTAAGCTGATTTTGTGACCATGTCCATTTACAAACTCCCCGATTCTCCTCCTATGAGATCTGCAGAAATATAAGTCCTTTTTTCAATTGAACATCTGTCTTGATGAAGAGTTCTGAGTACAGCCTGCCACATCAGCTTGCTTCTTTGCTAAAGACGTACGTCACTGTGGTTACACAAATGATTTCATGTGTTTTCTTCTCAAACCTCATCCACCTTCACTGGGAAGGAAACCTTGATTGATTATGGAGCAGGATGGTTTGAAACTACCCTTTGTTAATTAGTCAGCAAATTCCTTTCAGTAACATGCTGTTGTGTTCCATGCTGTCTTGGATCAACCATGTCTTCTGAACTCTGGCATTTCTTCAGGATGAATCATTTAATCAGCCCCCTTCTTTGCAATTCTTTTTTAAAACAATCTGGTGTCTTAAATTGCCTCAAAAGCTCTCCACTGTGTTTTTTCCCTGTGCCTAATATCTTAATGCCAGTTTCAAAATTATTTGACACAGGTATAGCCATGATTCCATTGAAGCAGCACATTTTTTGCTATAAAAATAAGTTCTTGAACTGAGATGGGACAATGTGCTGGTACAATATAGTATGAACCAGAATGACATACCAATTTGTTTTGAGGCCCCAACTATTTAAAATGTCCACTACAACTGAAAAGGCTGCCTATTTTAAAGCTTTCAATGAAAGGATTGACCTGACCAATAAGCACCTACCTCCCTATCTCCCTACCAATCCCCCAGATACTGCATGCAATGTCTTAAAGGACCATTTTAGGGGTGGCCTGTATGCCAGGTGGGTGAAAGCTCTGCCTTCCCAAACCACCCACATGTTGCCCCCAGATAGCCTACCACAGGCGTTCTGGCGGCACAGGGTTGCTGCCCCCAGCACCTGCCCTCCCCATAATCTGGGGCTAGGGAGACTTGGGCAATGCACCACCAGACTTTCCCACGGTCCGGAGCCGGGAAGGCTCATGCCGTGCACTGTCCTCCCTCCCCGGGCTCTAGTGCCGGGGAGAGTCGAGTTGTGCGCCCTCTCAGTGCACCAGGGTTGGGGAGGGTGAGTAGCACATGGCCCACCCTCCCTGATGGAGAGCATAGCCTGAGCAGACGGGGCAGTGCTGATGGCGGGGTTAAGGGCTTGCCTGCTCCAGCCCTATTTTCACCAGCCACCCAGGAACTATTTCAATAAGTTGGAACAGCCCTATTGTTTGGTCCCTAACCAATCCTTGGATCCTGTACTCATTTCCATATTCTTATACCCTCTGGAGAAGATGCCAGAAACTCTGTAGTAGGTTGTTCTGAAATAACCTGCTGATAGACAATAACTCTCATCACTCAGGCTATTGCTACATTGCTGGGGTTTTTTTTGTGGAAGAAGATATGCAAATCGTGCTCAGAAATTGAGGTTTACAGGGTCTTGCAAAAGAGGGTTTTTTCCCGACATTTGGCCCTGTCTACACAGGGCCAAATAGAGGCAAAACCTCTTCAGCAAAAATAATTGGAAGAAGATATGCAAATCTTCTGCTGCAAAAAATGGCCGTGTACCCGTAGCCTCAGAGACTAATTTATGGCTTGACGTATGAGCCATTAATATAAAACACCCAGCAAAGTTAAATGTTGAGCCTTAGGTTTGCCAACACCTATTTGCAGAGCTCTTCTCTTCTGTGCCACCCTCATCTCCATATTCACACATGCTCAGTACTCACCTGACCCTGCCTCTTATTAGATACTGCATGCACAACAGCCATTGGATACTGAGAACCAGACTTTTATGTATGTTTTTAATAGTTTACATTTTAATTAACATTGGTGGTAACCAAATGTTTTAATGACATCAAGAAAGGATTGTCAGAAAACAAACAATATAGAGGACTCGGGCCTTAAAATAATGCTAAAATGTGCTACACTCACATGTTTACTCAAAAATGCCTTTTCACTCTGAAAGTTTTCATAGATTTTGACATCAGTGGGAAAACTCCCACTGACATCAGTATTGTGAGATCATGTCCTTCATGAGCCCAACTGGGACACAGAAAATAAAAGTAGATTTATAATAAATTAGTATTGAAAATAGAGAAGATTATTTCAAATCTAGCAAGTCAAAATAATAAACCCCTAGGGAGAGCTTGATTGCTGAGAATCTAGTTGCAGTGACTAATGAAAAGAAAAGTTGCTCTATTTCAAACAAACTAAAGTCAAATTCTATAGAAAACTGGCTTGACCATGAAAGGTTGCTATGGTAGTACTGTGGCAGAAGGCATAGCAAATTCATGTGAGGTTTTCCTTAATATGGCCAAAATGACCAGAGCAATTCAATTCTAGGAAATAAAAGATCAGACTTTCCCCTCTCCATGGAAAATCTACAGGGAAGTGGGGGAAGAAGGCACTTGGGAAGGAAGGTAGAGAACTTGATTTTCCTCTAAATGTTTTTGTTGCCTTCCATGGAAGAAGCCAGGTGTTTACCTCACAAACCCAGATGTGCCACAAACATCTCGGGGGTCCCCCTAATGTCTGGGCTATGACACAAAGGCGTTATGACTTGAACCAGCTCTTGAGCTCCATTCTGCCACCTCAATTCCCTAGGACCATCACTCCAGTGGCATCACCCACAACTGTCCCCGACCCCACAACTTTAAAAACAGATACCCCAGTTGGAAGGGCTCTGTCAAAAGTCCCATGCTATCATAACTGTGCTTTGGATACTTTGTGAAAAAAGTAAAGTGACAATGTGTCTGGCCCCTTCCTGTCTCCTCCGGCCACAGCCTCCCTGATTTTGTGACGAACAATGACTGTGAACTGAGGAGACCCATGTCTAAGGTCCACCACCATGCATGAATCAAGATACCACAATCAAGTATAATTCATGTGTCAGGGATAGAAGCCTTTTGCAGCAAGAAAGTCAACATAAAAAAGGGGAATCAACTTTACCCAGAAAATTATTTTCTTGCCAGCTGAAACATAAAAATAGCGCAAATAATTTATTTAGCCAAAACAGATGAAAACATATTCTTGAGCAGAAACTTCAAGCCAGAATCTGATCTCACCAGCATAAATCTGGAATAACTCCATTAACTACCCTAGACTGACTCTTGTGTAATTGAAAGCAGGATTGGTTGTTTTATATGGTAAGCTTCAGACTGAAGCAGCTTTTATACACTAATTAGAAACTCTAGAAAAAAAGAGGATTCTTGATGGAAAACACTGAAAGAAATGTAACTTTGCACAGGCCAAAGGAATCAAGACAAAATAACACCACCCACCAGTAGGACAGCCAAATATGTGGTTAGTGCCAAACAATGAATCTTAGGGAAACAAAATATGATTAAGCCAGCTCTATAGAACCAGTTGGTAACCAGGACAATCATGATCAAAAAGTACCATTTTTCAAAGAGTGGCATTTTCTTAATGAAAAGCAAGCTAGTTGTTGGAGAAAATTCACTTAAAAAACTGACACCAACAAACCTTAACAATTAGAAATGAAAAGTTTGACTAGTACAATTCTACTTCACAGGAGTCATTTGAAATATGGGAACTACATTCAAATGCAAGGAGTGCACAAATAACTTCTCTGGCTGTGGAAAGAACAGGAACATAAGGATTTCCATATTGGCTCAGACCAGTGGTTCATCTAATATAATATTCTGTCTCTAACAGTGGCTAGTACATGATGCATCAGGAGACAGTGCAAGAAACTTTGCAGTAGGTTATTGGAGACTGCTTGGAGTCGATAATTTTCATTACTAAGAGGCTAATTTATGGCACGACACATGAGCCATTTAAAAACGTTCACAAATTTTAGATTATTTATTTTAGTAGGGAGCCAGAAGATTGAGGGTCAACCTTCTGCTTTGCCACAAATTGTTGTGTCTGATCCTGGGTAAATCACTAATCATTTTGGGCCTCAGTTTCCCAGTCTGTACTACAGGGATAAAAAAAGTGCCTATCTCACAAGGTTTTTGTTAGGCCATTTCATTTAGTTGATACAGAGATTCGAGGTTCTCAGATAGCACTACAGAAGTGCAAAGTATGTTTGTATTTCCTTTCATGAAGGAATTGCATCTTCCTCTCTTTTTGAAAAGCCCTTGTTATGTTTGGAGCATTGTATCAGTGTAAATAATAAATACAAATATTTCTGTAATAGCTGTTCCCTTAACTTCTGTGTGAGTCACCTGACAGTTAGGGTGGGAGCATAAGATTGTCTAAGCTTGTACCAGGTCACTTGAGGCCCAGCAAATACCTTTGCTTTGGTGGCCATTCAAAACAGTGAGCATGTGCTGTATTAGAAGACCTGCTACCGATAGACTTCCTTCAGACTCGTGCCTTCCATTTTCCTTGAATATGTAGAGGTTGTGCCTCATATTTTTGTAACTTGAAGTATGTCTAGACTACAGGCTTTTGTTGACAGATACTGTCGACAAAGCTTCTGTCAACAAAGAGCGTCTAGACTACATCCAGTTCTGTCAACAAAGCAAGCCGCTTTGTTGACATGACAGTGTAGACGCAAAGGACAGTGTAGATGCAATAACGCATTCTGTCGACAGAACTCTGTTGACAGAAAGCGTTATTCCTCGTAGAATGAGGTTTACAGCTGTCGACAAAACTGCTGAGTTTTGTCGACGTTATGTCAACAGAACTCAGCGGCAGTGTAGACGCAGGTATAATTTTGTTGACAAAAGTCCACTTTTGTCAATGAAACCCTGTAGTCTAGACACACCCTAATATAGGGTGAAACAAAAAACAGGACTATGTAGCACTTTAAAGACTAACAAGATGGTTTCTTAGGTGATGAGCTTTCGTGGGCCAGACCCACTTCCTCAGATCAAATATAGGGTGTCTTTCTAGTTTGCTTAAATTAGCAGCTATTATTGCCTTTCTCAAGTAACCTTCCTTACCTGATAGATGCTGATACTTGAAACACACAACACGGGAGGGAAAAGGGATGTGGCTCTAAAGGATTGTAATGCTTTGTGTTTGATTACTCTCCCCTCATAACATTCTAAAGGCTACACAGCTTATTTCCAGTCTCTTCACAATTTACAGGTTCTTTTATAACCCTGAGTAAAAGTTGTCAATATAGTGTCAGCTTCGTCTCCACAAGTATGGCAAAAATAGGTTGCATTGGATTACTGAGCAGAATCACAAAGATGGCCATTCTGGAGTTCTGCAAAGATCATTGCTTGATTTTTATTTATTTTATTTATTTTTGATACATGATGGCTAGTAGACCTAGACAAATATCTTTTGTATCAGGACATTTTATAACCTACTTCCAGGCATTTGATTGCTGCTGACAGAATATGAGTGTGTTTCATCTACATCCTGAAGAGGTTTCCTCAGGCCAATGCTTTTCAAAACTAATTATTTGAGACTTGCCAGCCAGATTTGATAATAGTGGGTGCTTCAAGATCAGTTATTGTAGCTGAATAGCATGATATTTTATATTGATTTATTTCTCAATTGCTGTATTTAATCAGTCACCATTTGTTTACTGTTCATAACTGCTCAGAGTAATATCCATTACTATGTTTAAGTTCTCTTCTGGGCCTAATGCTTTCTATTCTCACTCGCCTGACCACTCTGTCATGAACATTAGTATAACAGGGCCTGAACTCATGCTGACATTTAAAATGGAAAATGTTAGGTGCTTAGAGACCTCCTTCCACTGTGAGAAGCTGCTTTGTGTGTACTATTGCCGGCTGCCTAATGCAATATATCATATCTGCAAAAATACTTAGAGGGCCTTTCTGCTGACTGAGCTAATGGGCCCAGAGGTGTGGAGAATCATACTTGACTAGTTTCAGTTTTCATTAGAAACTGGAAACTAAATCCAGGTTTGCTGAAAGATTTGCAAATGAGATTTCTGCCAAATTTGTGGAAGCAGGACTAAGGGAGAGGGGATTTGAGTGGCCATTTCAGGGTTTGTCAGTAGCAGAGCAAGAGTCTGGTTCACTCTGACTCCTGCTAACGCAAGAGCTAGCAGAGACGCTGCGTTCGCCTCACTCTCCAAGATAAGAGTGGAATGCTGACCTCAGTGAGAACCTTGGAGATAAGACAGTGTCCGATGGGAATTGAGTGGGCAGAGAAGTAATTGTTTAATGTTATATGTAACGGAAAGGTATATATATTGGCTTTTAATTGTTTTGTATTTGAAGATCCGCTTATGCTGTCTTCCCTCGCAATATTGCTTGAATAAACTGCCTCTGGCAACTTGTTGCTTAAACACAATGCAGACTGAAGGCTTGTTATCTTCCACAAAATCAAGCTGGTTTATGTTTTTATATGTAGAGCATGTGAATTCATTGTTTTGCGTGCTTTTGATGAACCAGGTGGGAAACTAATTGGTTCATGATTAGATAAAACTCAGTAAGATCGTGAATAATAGAGGTCATATCTTCCCAGTGAATTGGCAAGTTTTATTTTATCACAAAACCTTTTGAGTATTTTACATAGTTCTATTGCTGAGGAAGTTTGAAGCGTGAGTGTTTACTATGCCTTCATTTCATGGTATAAACCATGCTGGAATGATTGTCTGCTACAATATGGAGCTTTCTCCCACAGTGTCATGTATCTTACATGGCAGATGGGTTAGCAGTTGCTCATAAACATTTCTGGCACATTAGGTATTTCAGTCTACAGCCCGCCAGGAATGAGACAGATGTTTTTGGGAATACCCCACATCTGTTTCATTGAAAGAGAGAGAACTGTATAATGTCTACTGACATTAAAAATGATCATACTTCTTTGTAATAAGTTCATTACTTGGGCCCCAGCTGCTACCCTTGCCAAATTCATACTCCAAGTGTGAATCTCCAGAACATTCTCTAAAAATGGAAGAAAGATTGTTGGAGCTGGAATGACAGGATGAAATTGTCCCATCCATGGCAAATACTTCAGAATTACAGTATTTGTTCTTCTAGAGCCCTAGTGTGCTTTTAACAGTTTGTTCAGTGACCACAGAAAACAGAGGGAAACTAGGAATGTCTTGTTAAACCGGCAGTTATTGCTATTTCTCTCATTTTGGCAAACAGCGGCATATTGCTAGTAATACACAGCTTGTATATTAGACAGTGTCCAAGTGAAGGCCTGCCAGCACAAATTCCAGGCTTAGGATGTCTCATTGTTTTATTGCAACTACAGCAAAGAACTTTGACCACACTTTCAAAAGCTAGGAAGAGTCATGTATCACACGAAAAAGTACTATAAAAGAGCCAAATATGTTATCAGTAGTAGTTGTTGTATGATATTCTAGCACTTTTATAAGCACAGACTGCAAGTTGTCTTTTAGATGGGCCCCCTGATCAACGATCAATGTATTTGTGTGGGCGTGTTGGAGAGAAAAGGATTTACAATTGTGTTTTCTTTTCTAGAACTCACATTCTCCTCTGATTTTCTTCTGTTTGTAAATCCCCCTCTAATTACTCCATTTCACAACCATTATAATCCTCCCTAAAGCGCTTTGCTCCTGTAATTGCAGGAGGCTCTGCCTCCTGTTTATCTCAAAGCGTATTGGATAGAAATAGAAGAAGATGGCAAACTAATTTTGTTGTGGTGCCTCCCACCCACAAATTTTGGAGAGAAAGAATGTCACAAGAAGCCTATATGCAAAGCTAGCAATGGGCTTGTAAGACGACACGTCACTATAAACATTCAAATATCCACATATAAATAGACTAAATATGCTCTATATTTCAAAATAGTCTGCCTAGATTACACCATATAAAATGTTCATGCACTCCTCATTGTGGACACTATTTGCATATTGACAGTTAATTTTATAGATGCAATTTATATGGCCAGTTTTATAAGTTCATCTCAAATACACACCTGGTATAACTTTGTTGATTTAATCAAAGTTGGCTCTATGATTCTGACACTTAGATAGTGAAAACAGTGTGATATAGTTCTTTATTTTACCTTTTTTACTGATTTCAGTTACTCATATTTTTCAGTCAGTGCAACTTCTGATGCTAATATGGCTTGAAAATGGAATCTTTGACAACTGTTCTTGGGTAGCACACATTTTGTTAGTTTATTATATTAGGTTGGAGTCTAACATCAAGTCCAGGGAGAGGACTAAGCAGCAATCCTAGAAAGTCTGGCCTGATCTGACACTATTTTACACCAATAAAAATCCACTGACTTCAGTGGATTTGCTCTGGATTAGTAATGTAGTAAATGAGATCAGGATTTGGTTGGGTATCGGCACTTAACATATTTAGCTTAACACCACCCCAAAATAGAGCAAAAATGTTTTCCTCTTTTCTTTCTTTACTTAGTGATAAGGCTCTAACTGAAAATATAAATAAATAAATATATTAAATAAATAAAGCAGGAAAGCAATCTATATGCAAGGAAATCCATACACAATTAGCCTTTTTGTCTGATGGCTTGAAGAATAAAAATATTTTTATCCCTAATTCTTTCACAATATGTTCTGATTCCGTGAAATTGCTGTAGCAAGTTATGAATGATGGATGAAGGGAAAATTCCTGCACAGGGCAGAGAGCTAATACAAACAATGCTGCAGTCAGAAGATATTGAGCTCAACTCAGCTAATAAGAGAAATGATCTGTAGGTTCCAAACTACTGTCGAGGGAATGCCTTGCACTAATGATATCACCCTTTGCAAGGAAGGAATGCTGGCTCTTTTAAACTGGTGAAGGAAGCCACAACCGATAGCGATATAGCCTTGCAAACCTCAGGGCCATGGAACATGGCCGTGGAGGGGGAGGCTGTAATATGAGGAATATAGGGGTAGTTTAGGAAGAAACTTCAGATTGTTGTCCATTCACAGCCCACGTTGCAAACTACCCTAGCATCGTGGGCAGAAACTATCTTCTATCTTTTAGCCTGCAAAGCTGATGGAACTTGTAAGCCATCTCTGCAGTTATGCTGGAAGGGAGCAGGGTCTACAATAACCTCCCTTGTCTCAAAAGGTGGATTGACTTTGAAGGAAGTTACATCTGCTGAGATTCTGTCCTGGAAACCAGAATTAAACTGTTGGGCTTAGGACGTGGAATTTTAATAGGAAAAATCCCTTGACAGTCTTCCACTTAAAAAGAAAAACAGTGGAGTGACATGGCATCCCTTTTTCAACAATTGTCCACCTTGTGTCTGGCCCTTTCTCCTTGAGCATCTATCTGTTGCTGCCAATCGTTACCTGGGCATTATGCCTGTATTTGTCATAGCCCTGGTTCTAATTCTGTCATTAGTCGATCTAGGACAATGCCACGTAAGTACATTACTTTAAGATGGACAGCAACTGAATATCCCTCCAGTTATTGCATTGATGTCTTTTCTTTGGCAGCTTTACCATATGACCATTTTCCCACTCATCTGGTATTTTCTTTCTTTCTTCTTCCATTATCTTTTGTAAGATGTCTGTTTATGTATCTACTTTGTTCTTTAAGGACATTCACTGTTATATTGTCCAGACCTGGTAGCTTTTCACCGTTTAACAGGCTGACTGCCTTCTGTACTTTTACTCCAATGACATATCCTAATCTGACATCCAATCCCCTCCTTTCTCCATATCAGGGGACATGCCACTCAGTAGTTGACTAAACTACTGCCGCCACATATTTTATTATTATTCTGTCTTCATTATTATGTTATCCTTGCTGTCTTGAACTACTTTGTTAGGGTTCCCCTCCCCCATTCCAGACAACTGTCTGGTGACATTGTATAGTGTCTTTGTTTTGTACTGCAGTGACCTGTGCATCTGCTGTCATTTTGTCTATAAAATCTTGTTTGTGTTTCCCAGCAATTTCTCTGTTCTCTTTGTTCATTACTGCATATTCCCCCTGCAGTTTCTGTTTCTGCATTCTTGTTCTTACTTAATTTAGTTTGCTTGATTTTGCAGCTTTCGTCTATTTCCCACCACATAGCCTCACACAGTAGAATTTCTTTCTAAATCCCAGCACTTCTTTACAGATTTTGATGAAAGTTTCCATTACAAGTTTCTGTTTGCTTTCTACTGTTCGATCATTTTCATGTTCAAGTTCTTGGTATATATTTGGTAGCACAAATCTAAGCTCTTGTTATGTTGTCCATTTTAGCTTGATGATGTTATGATGTGGGAATCTCTCTTGTTCAATTCCCTTTTTTTAAAAAATTTATTCTCAGTTTACTTACCACTAGTGTGTAGTCCATTCCAACATGTACCCCATTCCCAATATGTACATTTTCTAAAAATTTTTTCCATTTGGACCAAATTGTAAAGTTATCTGTTTGGTTGCCTATTCTGTGGTCTGGTGACCTCCAAATTATCTTGTGAAAATTACAATGGGGAATAGTTCCTCTTTTGGCCAGATAATTCATTCCACAAAAATCAGCAAACAAGTCACCATATTTGGTCATTTTACTGAGGACCTATTGCCCCATAATTACATCTTTGGCAATATTTTTCCCTACTTGAGCATCACATCTCCAATTACTCTTTTGGGGACCCTGCTATTATGCTCCGTAGCTGTTTGTAGGAGTTTTCTTTTTTCTCCTGACTGGTTTGATTTGTTAGGAATATAATATTGAATAGTGGACGCTTTCTGAAACTTTGATTTAAATAGTACTGAAGAGTTTCTGAAACTAGTGCTCATTCAATCAGACTTCTATCTCCTTTATAGTATCAGACCCTTACCATCTCTTACCTCATTCAGTAGCACAGAATAAAGTACAGTGTACCCAGTAGACAAAGTTATTTGTCCTTGTAGTCTGTTGGGGCTCATGGAGGGACTCTTTGCCTCCGTTTCAGTGGGCAACCACTCCGCCCTTGTTCACCGAGGGTCTGGGATCCTGTGTCTCAGGCCTATGATCAGGCCATATCACAGTCAGTCCACCAGTTCTGGAATGAAAAAGTTCAAGAGCCCAGGCCCTGGTTCAGGGTGGGGCAAAAACAAACACCCTTGGGCCACCTTTGGGTGGAAATCCAGGGTAACGAGGCGGCTCACCTGAGATGAAGGGGGAAGACTGCCACTAAGGGATTGGGTGGCGGGGGGACGCAGGCCCACCTACTCCACTGTGTCCCATCCTGACCACAACGTGCTGACCCCAGCCGTGGCCCAGCCAAACTGTGGTAGGCTATCTCTGGGCTACTTCCATCCCCCTACCTGGGTCTCCAGCAAGTCTGCTGGTTAGCTGGGGCTTGAAAAGTCTGCTGATTCAGGGCAGTCCTCAGCCTCCCAGAATGGAGCACTGGGCAGATATCGGCCTCCTCTGCTGGCTGGGCCACTACTGAGCTCCTGGGCAGGCCTTTTACAGTCCTGGCCATGCCTCCTGACTTCCGGTGAGGTGGTGGGGTCAGGCTCTGCCCAAAAGGACTCACGGAGGAACTCTTCCCCCTCTGCGTCAGTGGATGGCCACTCTGCCCCACTACAGTCCTGATATTTCACATCTCATTTCATTTGGGCTTAGTATCTACTCATTTCTTTTGTTACTTGGATCATTTTATCAGACTCACATAGTGTCCACATGCTCCACACATCACTTTGACTATGTATTTAGGAGAGAACAAGTTTATCAGGAGAGTAGCTTTATTCCAGATCTGACTACTTTTTGTAATTTTCTGTCTTCTAAATCTAATTGAATGAATGTGAACTGAGTTTCAAGTTTACATAGTAACATTCTAGAATATTTTTTCCCTACCATATCTAACAGACTAATAAATCTATAAGAAACAGGATTCTTTCTGTCCCCGTTTTTTAAAAATAGGGACTATGACATTAGATTTCCAGACATATGAAAACCATCCAGGATGATTAATAACACTAAAAATTTAGCTGGGGATCACCAATCAAGATTCTCTTGAACATCTTCAGTGAAAAATCTTTCCCTTTGGCTTTTTTTCCATCATTCGGCTAAAATAAATGACTGGATGTCATTTTCTGTTTTTGAAGGCCAAAGCAGTAAATGAAAGAGTGGATTCCTCATTTCACCAACTATGGCAAATTAGATTAATGATCACCCTTCATCCTTAATATGAGGTTCCTAAACTGGAGTATATCTATCAAGACAGAGGCCACCAGCTTCCAAAATATGGAAGAACTTTTAGTTTTAGCTGCTGCTTCAAAATCACTGTCCAATGATCTAAAGATGTATTTGGTTTTCATTATATAATAAACCTTGATATCTTCTTCCAGAGCCTACTAAATTCAGAAGTATATTAGGAGAGAGCATTCATCTTATTTTATTAGCTATGAGCACTGGAGAAGATTTTTCCTTCACACGTTCCACATCAAAACGAGTGCTTATCTCTGAAAGTATTAGGGGGGAATGATTAAAACCAAAATCTATTTATTTAGAGACAAGTGCTTGCAAGAACTTTACCAGCAACTAATATGATTCACAAATTTGAAAGGAATTTTTGATTGAATAATTTTCTGAAAACTCTAACATCAATAATCCACCAATCTTCTAGATAATTTCTTACAAATGACAGGGATCCATTTCAGTCTTTTACAAGCACATTGCTCCAAAAGAGTAATTAAGGCATCCTCTTCTATTAAAATAAAACTCTTTCTCTAAAAAGGGAATGTCAATCATAATTATAGAGAGACATTGGTGGTCACTAATGCTAAGTCTAGACTACAGGCTTCTTTTGGAAGAAGCTTTTTTCGGAAGACATCTTCCAAAAAATCTTCTGAAAGAGAGCGTCCACACTGCAAAAGCGCATCGAAAAAGCGATCTGCTTTTTCAAAAGAGAGCATCCAGACTGAATGGATGCTTTCTCACATGTAAGTTGTGATTGCTGTGGACGGAATGGTTACCAGGGCACCTGTGCTTTTTCCTCTTTCCTCTTCTTTTGAAAGAACTCCTTCTTCCCCGTCCACACACGCTCTTTTGGAAAAAAGCTTCTTCCTCATAGAATGAGGATTACCAATGTCAGAAAACCCCCTCTGTTCTTTCGATTTTCTTTTGGAAGAACGCAATTGCAATGTGGACGTAATTGAAGTTTTTCCAAAAAAAACTCTGTCGTGTAGACATACCCCTTCTCTGACCCTTCTCTGAAGCTCTGCCCGCCCCTTCTGCAAGGCCAGAGGCAGCTGAAGTTCCAGAACTTGATAATCTCCTGGCTGAAGCAGTCAGTATCACTTGTCAGGGACTCCAGCATCCCGATCTAGTGGTTGATTACTACCGCCTTACCTTGTCATACATTTTCTTTTTAAACTTCCTTTTTATTTTTAGCAGTTTATATTTACAAAGCACTGTACTATGCAGTATTTGCTGCTTTTCGTTGATTGATTGATTGTCTTTTCTGCCTGATTGGAACTGGAAGTATGCAAACAAGATGTGTAGCTGGCATAGTTGACTGGTGAGCTTGTAACTCTGGTGTTTGTAACTCTGAGGTTCTATTGTATGGACAATATAACCTCCTTTATCCCCTGTATTTCTTCCATTGCAGGTATCAGATTAAAATTATCTAACAAAGCTGTTTAATTTTTGTCCAGATGTATTAACCACTCCATCACTAGAGTTTAGCAAGGGAAGTTCTAAAATCTTCTTAATGTTTTCCTTGCTAAAATTAAATTAATTGGAGGATCTGGTCAAGCTTGAAATCCTCCCAAAATAATTAGATGAGCCACTGAGAACTGAAAATCTAGCGTTTCAATTTGCTTATCCAGGCACTCACAGAGTAACTCATAATAAAATGGGGGAAGATATGAGGGTGAAGGAAGGAGAAGTAAACATTTAACACTAAACATGTAGAAATTTCAGGAAGAAATGTAAAATATAGGCTAATTAACCACACAAGGAGCAGTTTGGTTTCAGGGGTAGTAGAGCCACAATTGATGGTTTTATTTCACTTTATTATAGGCTTTATAAACATACTGTAGTTAAGGATACTAGACAGTATGCTGCTGTAATAGCTCTAAAGATAGCTCTAAAGATTCTCTTAACCAAGGTAAACTTAGGAAAAGATGAAGACGGATGGCTACTGATCTAAAGCTTTTGCATATTTTGGAAATTCTACACCATGGCAATATGGCTGGGGTAGGAATTAAGTCCACAGAGAATGTGCTAATGTTTTCCCTATTTTGGGGGACCTTCTAGTGCCTCTTCTTTTTATTTCTATATTAATGATATGGGTGATGTTTTAAAGGAAGATGATTTCTACAATTAAGGATAAATTTAGCTCAGTGGTACTTCCATCAAGACAATCTGGCTATGATTCATGTTTCTACATTTACTTTTTGGTTTACTACTTTGAAGATGGCCCATACTTTTGAGCCATATCTGAATGAGTTATCAAATTCTCATTTACATAAGCCATATGCTCACTTAAGATTCCAAACCATGGAAGCTGCTGTACTTAAAGGTAAATATGGGCTACTTCCTTTGTTTTTGACCAGGTAAATCTGGAGTGCTGGAAGATGGATTGTAGAGCTGTCTAGTTTGTGCCAACAGGCTGGATTTTATCTCTTTTGTATTTAGGGGCACGGACAGCCCCCATAGGCACCTGGGCGAGGTGGGAAGGGGTGGCTCTTTTGAATTTCTGGTCCCCAGGGCAATTGCCCCTTTTGCCCTCCCCCGTTTGTATTAAAAAAATCTTTTCTGACATCTCAAAAGATCATGTTTTCAATCTTTTCTCAATCCCTGGTGTACTAATCAAATTGGTGACAATTTTTGCCATATTAGCTCTGTGCCAGAGAAGGGAATTTTTATAAGTTCTGATTGACATGCTTGTTTGGTTAAGATAGTGTATGTTTTTCTTTTGGTTTTTGCAAAATATATGTGTCATATACAATGTAATAAAATTGACTTAATGTAAGCTACATTTCTTCAGCTGAGCAGCAGCTTAGGTATTTGCAATGGCATTTACAGGAGTGGGTCATTAGCTCAATCCCAGCCCCTTCCCCTAACCGGTCAATGGACTGGTTTGAGTCTGTGGCCTATCCTTCAACCTGTCTGGCTCAGATGACCCTTCCAGGAATCATGTTCCCATGAGCAAAGCTCTCTGGGTCACAGGGGCACATGCAGTAAATGGAACAGATTGGGTTATGAGTACATGATGCTGGTGCGCTGATAGGGGATGAGACAGTGAATGGATCATGCAGTGAGGCACTTTATGTGTCACAACATTTTCATTTTTATCTGATTTTTGAAGAAATGGATTTGAGAAGGAGCCAGAACTGTCTGCTGCTTGCTGAACAATGGAGCGGGTTAATGTTTGTGCATGATACGTGATAGAGCCACATTCCAGTTTTCACAAGTGTAACACAATAATATCCTTAGCTAGCTTATGCAGAGCACATTGAAAAGCTGGTTATAACATTTTCATGGTGGTTTTGCTTTTTTTAAGATTGGCATGATGGGAATCTATGACTATAGGCAGTCCCCGGGTTACGTACAAGATAGGGACTGTAGGTTTGTTCTTAAGTTGAAACGGTATGTAAGTCGGAACTGGCGTCCAGATTCAGCCGCTGAATCTGGACACCAGTTCTGACTTACATACAGATTCAACTTAAGAACCCCAGGCGTCCCCAAGTCAGCTGCTGCTGAAACTGATCAGCAGCTGATTCCAGGAAGCCTGGGGCAGAGCAACTCTGCCTCGGGCTTCCTGTAGTCAGCCGCTGGTCAGTTTCAGCAGCGGCTAACTTGGGGACGCCTGGGGTAAAGCAGCTCGGGTGCTGCTGGGTTGGTCCAGTAGCGCGGCCGCTCCTCGGCGCTACTGGACCAACCCAGCAGCACCCCAGCTACACTGCCCCAGGTGTCCTGATTCAGCCACTGCTGAAACTGATCAGCAGCGGCTGAATCAGGACTCCTGGGGCTGAGCAGCTGGGGTGCTGCTGGGTTGGTCCAGTAGCGCCAAGGAGCGGTGCTGCGGGACCAACCGGCAGCGCCCCACCTGCTCTACCACAGGCCCCGGGCTTTGCTCCACATCTCCCTGGTCTGCTGGGGGGGGGGCACTAGCTGCGTGTCCCCCCCCCCTCCCCCCAGCAGACCAGGGAGATGAGGAGCAAAGCGGCGGAGGACCCTGGCCGGACAGCGGCGCTTCCAGATCAGCGCCGCGGTCCGGCCCGGGTCCTCCACGGCTTTGCTCAGCGTCTCCCTGGTCTGCAGACCAGGGAGACGCTGAGCAAAGCGGCGGAGGACCCGGGGCCGGACCCGCGGCGCTTCCAGATCAGCTGGAAGCGCCGCGGGTCTGGCCCGGGTCCTGCGCCGCTTTGCTCAGCGTCTCCCTGGTCTGCAGACCAGGGAGACGGGGAGCAAAGTGGCGCAGGACCTGGGGCCGGACCCGCGGCCGCTTCCAGATCAGCTGGAAGCGCCACGGGTCGGGCCGGGTCCTGCACGGCTTTGATCTAGGGAGACGCTGAGCAAAGCTGCGCAGGACCCGGCCCGACCCGCGGCGCTTCCAGCTGATCTGGAAGCGGCCGCGGGTCCGGCCCCGGGTCCTGTGCCGCTTTGCTCCCCATCTCCCTGGTCTGCTGGCTCCCGCAGCAGACCAGGGAGACGGGGAGCAGCTTTTCTCGCCCCGGAGGAGGCGGGCGGTGGGACCAGGCGTCCCGCCGCTCGAGTCCTCCGGGGCGAGAAAATCCCCGTTCATAACTGCGGATCCGACATAAGTCGGATCCGCGTAACTCGGGGACTACCTGTACTGTCTCTCCATGATTTCCAGTTCACATTTTTGTATAAGTTTTAACTCAACTGCAAACTATGGCTGACTCTACAAATCAAGGTCAATTGTCTCAGGCATAATCACAACGGATCTTCTGTATTCATAACTTGGATAACACCAGGCAGGAAAGAATCCAGCTTAATATCCAGCTGTGTTACCTTGGCAAGGTATCAGGGAGGAAAAAAACTAGTAAAAAGTCAAAAATGTAAGTAGATATGAATGGATGCACACCGGGCCAAATTTTGCCTGTGAAGCATTGGACTCCATTGAGTGTAGTGCATCTTCACCCTGCCTCACAATAGGTCCATGTGCCACTGCCCCATAAGAGAATACAGAAATGTTGTTAGCAGTACAAAAAATAATGGGGCTCTGCCATCATTTTTTACTTCTCCTTCCATCCCATTTTGGAGTGAGTTGAACTCCTGGGAACAGTAGAAAGAGATGAATCCCTGTATTTAACAGAGGGTGACCATGCACATGTGCTAGACATGGGCTCCTCTAAGGGAAGAGTCTGTACTCAGAGACCAGGGAGCAGGTTGGAAAGGAGGAAAGGTGACACTCTCCCCTTGCAGGATATGGCTGGGAGAGATAAAGTTAGAGTAAGAAGGTGGCAGTTTAATTCATCACCTTTCAGAGCTAAATTTCACTTTCCATAGTGTTCTCCATAGTGTTCATTACCTCTTGTAGTAGTAATGCACTGTGAGCAGTCTGCTGAGTTTTTGTGCAATATGTGTTGCTGATTTGTACCAGAGATAAGCAGACAGATGACTAAAAAAAAAATGAAATAATCTAAATGAAAAAAAGTTCATGGGCATATGATAACAGTAAAAGTATTAAAAAGGTTCATTCATACCTGCCAAGCATGGCATTCTGAGGTTTTATCATTTAGCATCAGTGAGATATTTGACACAGGAATGCTTAATGATACTCATTGTTGGTTTCTGGTTTATGTTTAACCTTTATATGAACTAACCAAAAACGTCATCTGGGAATCATTTTTATTCTGAGATAAAATAGGGCAGCTGAAGAGGGGAAAGTGCACAGAATAGTATTTATACTGTAGAAATCGATTTGCAATGGATTTTGCAGTTGGATTTTCCTCTGATACAGAATCATGGTGAAATATCTTTTTATTTATGTTTACTAGCTTTACGAAAGGTATTGGAATAATAAGGGGTGAGATTTTTAACTTCAGTAAATGCATGGACACAGGATAAGTTGGAGTGAAAGGCAAAACAGAGCTCAACTTTGCAGTCCCCTGATATGATTGTGTGTTCGTCTCATCCTCACAGCATGAATTAGAAGGATTGTGTCAGACAGCATTCACATGTTGTCGTGTTTCCACATCCGTATGCTATACTGAATTCCACACATAGGAAATGGAAGATATATATATATACTACATGCATACAGTAGCTAGTGACCCCTCCCCTTGTGTTACTCTGGCTTTTGAAGAGCTCCTGTATTCTTCATTGCATAGCAGTCTTCTCTTTTACTAGCAAAACTTTGTGGAGTTTTTGGTAAGTGATTCATCATGCAGGAAGGTTTCATATAAAATAAATAAAAGATTTTGAAAATTCAAAGTAACTTTGTGAAGACAAAAAATGCCTATGTTCATAAAATCTAAATTCCTTGCCATTCACCCAACCAACTTTGGCCTGCTCAAGGTATTATTATACACCTAATTACTAAAGTAAAGTATTGTGCTGGAAACTCCATTGGTCTACACAAAACTCTGAGACATTTTAATTTTATTATGGAATTTTTCATTTCTTAACAAAAAAAGAACTGGCTTTTACAGATTTTCTTTTCTCAGAGGGCCTTTGTCTTGTTCAGAAGCTCATAGCACATTTATTTTCACTGAAATGTTACAAGCTGGATTTGAGTCTTTCCACCTCTAATTTCTACGTTTTCTAAATTTCTAAATAACATTTAGTTTTTATGAGAGCTTTATGTGTGGTTTATACTCTCAAATATGTTACAACAGTGAGAAGTCCTCTAGTTTTGCAGCTACATCAGAGGAAGAACTCATGGTCAAACCATTGTGTACAAGCGCCACCTGATCATTCATTGCTAAAATCAGACTCATAATACAAGTGAGCAGGAGTTATAAGGACTGGTTTGGTCACTTGAGGTATGTCCTAAGTGAATCTATGAATTCCCAAAGAGAGCGATTAGTAACAGAACACTGTAGGGCAAATGGGCCTAAAATTAGACCTACCGGCTGTGTTTTGGTTTTGGTGTTTGTACACGAGCATACAACTCATTTGTTCCATTCTTCTGAGCAGGTGGGCTACAGAAAAATGTTTGTCTGAGTACAGCATAACACTTCTTGCTTACAGTATGGAGCAGAGAGTGAGAGTAGGAGACCATTCTGTTCATAGTATGTAAGTGAAGATTGCCAAGTAGGGACATTGAATTTTAACACTGCTGCTCTCATTTGTGTGAATTGATCAATTTTCCAGAATGCAGAGGACTATTCTCTTCTTTTTAAAATGTTGTTTTTAATGCACAGTCTGTATTTGTTTTTAATGTGAAGAAGTACGGCTTGGATGAATGGACTTGGATGAATGCCAGGCTCCACAGGGAGTGATCAATGGCTCAATGTATAGCTGGCAGCTGGTAGTTGCCCCAGGAGTCAATTCTGGGGCTGGTTTTGTTCAACTTCTTGTTTAATGATCTGGATGATTAAATGGATTGTGCTCTCAGCAAATTTGTGTATGACACTAATCTGGGGGGAGAGATAGAAATGCTGGATGGTAAGGATAGGGTCCAGAGTGATCTATACAAATTGGAGGATTGGGCCAAAAGAAATTTGATGAGGTTCAACATAGAGAAGTGCAGAGTCCTGAACTTAGGAGGAAAGAAACCTCTAGTTACAACAGGCTGGGGACTGACTGGCTAAGCAAAGAAGAAAAGGACCAGGGAATTAAAGTGGACTAGAAGCTGGATATGAGTCAACAGTGTGCTCTTGTAGCCAAGAAGGCTAAGTGTGTATTGAGCTGCATTAGTAGGAGCATTGCCAGGAAATCAAGGGAAGTGATTATTCCACTCTCTTCAGCATTGATGAAGCCACACCTGTAGTATTCCATTCAGTTTTGGCTCCCCACTACAGAAATGATGTTGACAAATTGGAAAGAGTTTAGCACAGGGTAATAAAATGATTAGGAGGCTGGAGCACATGCCTGATGAGGAGAGGCTGTAGGAATTAAGTTTATTTAGTCTGCAGAAGAAAAAATTAGGGGGGGTAGCAGCCTTCATCTACCAGAAAGGGGGGGAAGGTTCCAAAGAGGATGAAGCCAGACTATTCTCTGTGGTGGCAGATGACCGATAAGCAATGGCCTCAAGTTACAGTGGGGAAGTCTAGGTTGGATATTAGGAAAACTATTTCATGGGGTGGGGGGGTTAAAACATTGGAATATGTTATCTAGGGAGATAGTGGAATCTCTATCCTTACAATTGTTAAGGCCAAGCTTAACAAAGTTGGAGTTGGTCCTGCTTCAAGCAGGGGGTTGAACTAGATGACCTCTTGAGGTTTCTTCCAACCATAATCATCTTTGATTCCATTGTGAGAACATAATCTCAATCATGCTTTCAGTACCAATCTATATACATGCAACAATTCATAATAAACATTAAGTCCCTTAAAACTATTTGCACTACCATGTTCCATTATAAACAGCATTAAAATAGTTGTAAGATATATTTTAAAGATCTAGTCTTTGAGGGAAGCTGACCCTTCTTTCAGATAAAACAAAAAAAGCAGTCATGTAGCACTTTAAAGACTAACAAGATGGTTTATTAGGTGATGAGCTTTCACTGGGGCAGACCCATTTCTTCAGATCATATGGCTACTTCCCCTTCTTTCAGATGTGTTTTAACTTTTCTTGTGTTTGTGTGTGGAGTTTTGTGTAGAAGGGGCTCACTTCCTGACAGCGAAGTGCAGGTCCCCTATTCTCTATTTGTTGTGCTGGGAAAAATTGAAGATGAATCCAATTCCTCTCATGGAGTCCTTTTTGGAGTCTCCAGTGGGGAGCATCTGGTAGTTTCTGCCTAGTGTAGAACAGTTTAAAACATCTGGAAGGTTTTGAGCCACACTTTTCACATTGATCTCAGCACACAAGCTACTTTTGTTCTCCTCCAAACACTGAAATTTTGTTGTTGCCAAACATTTATTTCAGCATCACATTTCTGAAATTCCTTGATTTCAGGCTGTATCACTGCCACAGGTAAAAGTGTCAGATATCTTCCCATCAGAAGTTCTGCTGGAGATAGTTCAGTCACAAGTGGGGTTTGTCAATACAGAAGGAGTGCTTTGTATGGATCTACTGATTTTTGAAGAAATCTTTTTAAAGCCTCCAGTGCTTGCTCCACCTCACCATTGATCTGTGGGCTTGATTGTTTCAGAGGTAAACCAAGGCCCTTTATCATAACTGAGGACGTCAGAAACTCCATTTCTAGCAGATATTGACTTTAGTTTTTGGATCAACTGTGCCAATGCAGTCTACAATAACACATGCGTGACCTTTCTAGGAGAACAGATCCATGAGACTTTAAGTACCAAATAGCTTGTTGTGCTCATTCCCTGCACTTGTTTATATCTTGGTATCCCTCATGCATTTTGGAAAGCATCTCCTCCTGAAGCACTGTAGAGATTAAGAACGCATTGTCCTCTCATTTTGGTCCTGAAAATATGGTATTGATTATACTGGAAGTTGATGTCTTTGCCACAACCTCTTTAGCAAATTTGAGTCACTTTCTGGCAAGTGTCATCCTTCAATTGTTCTCTTCTCATTTTCTGAAGTCATCTGGCAGATGGCGGAATTGTTATTAGCACAAGGTCAGTGTAGACTTTGACAACTTTTTCTAAAACATTTCTTCCTTTGGTGGTGGCTTAACTGGAAATCTAGATAAAGTGTTGTTATGAGTGTTTTCCCTTGTATGTGTTCAGTCCTGACAAGCAATCTCATCAGCCATAGTCAAAACCTTTGAAGAAGTAAGTAGTGGAAGGTCATCCAGTGGTTTTTAAACCAATAACAATGCTAAGGGCTTGTGGGCTGTTCCTGTGTTAAAACACAAGCAAACAGATATGTCCTGTACTATTCACAGGCTTAAGTGGCCGCTAGTGCTCTCTTTTCCATTGGAGTATACTGCTGTCCAGTTTCTGAGAGGCTCCTTGATATGAATACAGCAGTTTCTGGTTTCCTTCTGGCTGCCTTTGTGTGAGCACTGATCCTAACCCATAAGAAAATGTGTCTATTTCTGCCATTGTCAGATAGTTTGCAAAAAGAGAGGGGAGGGTGTCAGTCATATTATTTTATTAAATGTGTTTTGTTGTATGCTCCATCTGATTAAAAAAACTGTGACCATTATGAAGATCTCTTATGATTTTTATTAGATGAGAAATGTTTAGTAAGACTTTCTCTACAGTGATTTATAATGCCAGGAATCTTTTTACAGCAGAAACATCTTGGAACTTCTTTGAGTCAGAAAAAAAGTCCTTGGCAAATTACCTGAAAGTAGCTTTCTTTTTACTACAGATATTCTCAAATGTAAGCCTTTTGTACGTCACTCTTCTGCTTAAACCCTGGGCCTCACCTTTTTAAAGAGTATGAGGGCTACTCTAAGTTACACAGGCTTCTAATGACCCCAAGAGACCCAGATACTGCTGGAGTGCATTTATATTCTGTCCAACAACTCATTCCTCCCCAGCCAAACTCCCTACAATCCCTACAGCATCTCTGGGTTACTTGGAAATATCCCAACAGAAGTATTTCTGATATGTCTGTGGTCAACTAAGTCTGGTTTAGAACAGATTTCTTCCCACTGCTAAACTTCCCTAACTCATAGTAGAAATGGGCTGAGTCTTTGGAAGATGTGCAGTATATTAAGAGAGGCACTAATAACATCTGTGAAATTATTTAAAATTGGTTGCATTGACACATTAAACATTTTACAATGTGACTGACCAGGACAACTAAGTAATAGACTGAGTAGAAGGTTTTACTTCTATAAAGTCCTTAGGCAACTTGTTCACCATATGGTCAAATAAATCATTCAGGAAATCTGTGACTATTTTTATTACAACCCCGTAATAATGATCTCTGAGTGGGAACCGCATAAGTCTGTAATTTTATAAACAATGAGTAATTCTGTAGTACGTTATCTATACTAGAGCTTTATTTCACAATAACCCCCCTTAGGTCAAATTAATAAGCAGAGTGTCCACACTACCAAGCCCGTTATTTCAAAATAAGGGGCCTGTTGTTTTAAAATCTGTACTCCTGGTTTCGTCGAGGAATAACGCTAATTTCAAAATAGTTATTTCAAAATAGCCGTAGTGTGGATGCTCTGGTGCCACTATTTTGAAATAACTACTCCCCAGAGTAATTCAAACTAATTACTCCCCAGTGATTCCTGGAACTCTAAGTCAATGGAGTCCACCTCAGACTAATTTTGATCCTTCCACCACTATTTTGATTTTATTTTTTATATATATATATAAATAAAAGCGTGTGTAAATATATATATATATGTATATGCTTTCATGGGCAAAAAGGCAAAAACCACTTTATCAGATGATGAGCTGGGTGCTCTTGGGATGAGTAGGCTTCTTCGCTTCTTCTGAGGAAGTGGGTTTTGCTCACAAAAGCTCATGATACTATATTTTTTTGTTAGTCTCTCAAGTGACACAGGACTACTGTAATGAGTGATGCTGTACAGTGTTTACCATTATGAGAGTAACATTTAGGTTAGGACAGACCCATAAGACTCCCATACAGTTTGGTGCTGTTAAATTTCTAGATCTTAAAATAAAAATAAAGTATCTGTATTTTCTCATGTTGCGCTACATGCTGTGCTAATATAATCTGTTATTTATTCCATAGTGGCATTAAGTATAAGAAAGACCCTCTTGCTTTTCTGTGTGTAGCAAAAGTAATAGGGAACTAGTCTGTTTGAATTCTCAGTAAGGCAAAGTCTACTCTAGAGAAGATCGAAGTTGCCGCAGTTATTCTTCAGGGGCTCGAATTAGTGAAGACACGCTAATTGGAACCGAGACTATGCTCCCTTCACCACCAGCATTGCAGCTCCTAGGAGGAGTAAGGGAAGTCGAAAGGACAATGCATTCCCCTCGACTTCCTGCAGTGTGGACGGCACTAATTTGACTTAAGATACTTCGACGGAAGCTACACAATTAACGTAGCTGGAGTTTTGTATCCTAAACCAATTTCTCTCTTAGTGTAGACCAGGCCTAGGTGAGCTATGCTGATTCTTATGGATGGTTGGCCTCATTAGGATAATAGTCTTAGTGAAGCTGTGAACTGTTAACTCATTTTGAGAGCCTGCATGAGATGTGCATTGTGTGGAATCATAAAAGCTAATATTTCAAGGGATGTTAACTTCTGTCAGTAACAGAATAAGAAGTTAAAATATTTTCCAGAAAAGAAACCTCTCACTTTATTTTTGTGACTTTTTGGTGTTGCTATCTTGTCAGCTTTGAATCACTATTCACTCCAGACTTGGGGCAAACAGTGAACTAACACCAGGTGTCTGTACTATGCATATAAAGGTACAGAAAGAAAAGAAAAAAAACCCTGAGAAGTAAACAATTTAAGTTATCCTCTGAACATCTGTGAGCACTAACCACCGGTATGCCATAGAAGAATATTCAGAACAAGAAAGTGTGGCACACATGAATCACATAATTTTCTCTGTTTAGATAAATTATATTTCAAAGTAAAACATGGATGGAAGTGTATAACTGTGCAGGGTATTTCTTCAGTGCTAGATTAAACCTGAAGTAGTGTTGGTTTTAAATAAATATGCATGGAAATACAGATCAATGCTGATTTTCATTCAGTCCTGAACATGAAACTAAGCTGAATACATAATATGAACATTACTTGTATATTTTGTGGATCTAGGTCCAAATAGCAAATAACATAAAAATCCAAAATTTGCATAAAAGATTTACATATGTTTCCTAGTGACTTCTGTCCCTCCTCTCTAAAGTTCCATTTATTCTTCATCCTCAAGGCAGGCCCTGCTAGTCCTCAGAGGCTCTGTGGCTGACAAATCCAGCCATTCTTGGTATCTGTCTGGCTAGAAGCTGCCTAGGATCTGTCCCTGAACATTACTGTTTGGCACCAGTAGCCTCAGTACCCATTGTGGTATTGGTGTTGATATATGTCATTATGGGAATAAGCACAACCTCCTTACTGAAAATTTAAGGAGTGTTGACTGGGGATGGAAGCCCAAGAGGTCTCACTAAGCTGCTGAAGAATTTCAGGGACCTTTTGATTGCAAAGGATTCAAGGATGTTTTGGAACTAAAAAAAATATGAACAGGTATAAGTATCAGCCTCTTTCCAAAGGTCTCCGGTTTAATCAAGTGAAGGAAAGATGATTTTGTTGTAAAAACACCAGACTGTATCTTTGAGATTCTAGTCAAGTCTTAATCTCTAAAATGGGTCACTACCTAAGAGAACTTCTATTAAATTGTTTGTGAAGTGCCTGAGTATTGTGATTGCAGGGACAGCATATAAATAGGTGCAATTCTGGATTCTTCCTTTTAGCTATAAACTCATTCAAGATGCAAATCTTTATTTTTTAAGATACTGTTCTAATGCATAGGCAAGATGTACAATGAATTTGAATGGGTCCTTTCTAGAGATATACTGGGTATATTTTGGGCACTCAGGAGTTAAATTTAATTTTCTGCTGCATTTGCTAAAATTCCAAAACAATTATCTTGTACTGTGAAAATGTCATGCAGAAGAAAGACATCAGAGTAGAAGAATGGACAGATTTTTCTCCAGCACATATGAACTCAATTTTAGATAGAAAAGAATCTCATACTGTAAGCACATGAAGAGACCACTGAGGAGTAAGAACAAAAGAGTTCTTAAATTATAATCAGTCATTCTATCAGCCTGTGATTATAGCAAAATGTTTTTGTTGTAAAACATTTGTCTGACACATGCTTGTAAATCTGCCAAGAAAGGATTTCCTACTAGAACAAATCGGCCTCAAAAATGGGTGTCTGTTCTACTTTTTCCATACATCTGATTTGTTTAGTTAATACAACTGTTTAGAGTATTATTAAAGAATAGTAACATTAAAGATGGTCAAAAGATTCAATAGAAAATAATTGTTTTTAGATTATCAACTTGTATCTTAATTTTCACAGTGGGAGACATTAAAAACTGAATATTCACTGCCCCAAAACCTACAGTGAGCACTTTATATTCCTGTATTTGGAACTAGAAATAATAACTGTACAGCAAGCACAAATGAGTAGTAAATAATGAATATTTAGTGTGGCACACGATGGCCCTAATTCTTAAATTCAGCTAAACTATGAATTCTCAGATCAGGAAATATGGTTATATCCTAGTAATGGGCTCTGAAGCTGGATTTACTGTTGCTTAGCACAACTGGAATGGTGCAGATCAGTTGGACTTACTGGCTAATCTGTTCCTTATTTTTCTCCATTACTATTCTACAATCCCAATATATCTCCAGATGAATGAAGTGCAAGGAGCAGCAGCTGATCTTCTGGTGCCATTCTTGCTCATCTCTCACTACCAAAATGCTATACTCTCTCTCTCTCTCTCTCTAAGTTATGTAATTGTGCTGTTGAGGGCCCTTCATGGACTGTTGAATAGATATAAATGGAAATGATTGTGCTGACTGATCATACCATTTCTTATGGAGGAATGAGAGACTTACTGTAAGCATAGAACACCCAAAAAGGAAGTGAAATGTCATCATAATTTGTAAGACGCCAGACAGAGGCAGCAACAGAGTCATTACAAAAGAGCTTTAGCTGAGTAGGAGTTAATTGCTGAGTAAACCCTACATCTTAACAGAGAAAGTAAGTTACAGAATGTGAACATACTACAGCTGTCTGAAGGCCTTGTGTTAATCTTTGGATATTAAAGAGAAGCTGAAAAGGAAGAGACTGAGAAAGAAATAAAACCCCCTCTAAAGCCAAATTAGGAGTTTAAAAATAGATTGATATGATATGATATGATATGATATGATATGATATATGCTATGATATATGAGCCCCTCCTTAGCTGAGTTAAATGGCATAGCTGCATTGACTTTAAATGAACTATGCTGATTTACACTCACTGACGAGCTAGCCCAATATACAACAAAGTAAAGGCAAAATAGTCCCTGAAGAACTTAAATAGAGAAGAATTGTTAAAACATCACTTGATTTCCATCTTTACAGAGGATATGGATACAGCACTGCTTGAGCAGTCTCCTGCATGTACAGAGTATTCAATATTGTTCAGAGAACAGAATTGTATGAGAGAAATTCACTTAAAACAAATAGCATGCCAAAGTTCAGAAAATATCCATCAGTGAGCACTGAATGGAAAAAGAGAGAAGGAATCAATGGAACTTTTGAAGGAGGTGGTATTTAAAAAAAAAAAAAAAAAAAAAAAAAAAAAGATTCACTACATTCAGGAGAGATTATTGCGTAGAACAGCAAGGATAAAGCCATTATTTTTTTTAAAGGAAGCAGAGATGCGGTACAGAAGAGACAATAGCCCAATGGTTTTAAAATTGGCTGTAAAGAAATTATTGATAGCTATTTTAAGGGGGCATAGTGAAGATAATATCTTTAGAAAATTAGTGTCTATTCAAGCAATAGAGGTCACCCTTAACTAACCCGGTGGCATTTTTTGAAGATAAAATTGCCACCATGATAAATAAGGGAGATTAAGTGGATGCAATGTAATTACCTTTTCAAAAGGTATTTTACACTATTCCACTCTTGAAATTAATGGAGAAGATACAGTGCAATGGGTAAGAGCTAAAGAAGGATTCTCTGCAGAAAACTCTCAAGAGAGGGACAACACTGGATAGCAACATACAGGAATTCTTCAACTGGGAAGAGGTAAATACCTCAAGTATCCATTTTAGGACCTCAAGGGAGATTTTGAGTCGTAAGTAGTGGGAGTACTCTAAACAAAGGGTTGGATTTCTCTAGGGCAGTGTGGTCATATAGTGCCACACAGCCAGCATACATTTGGGAAAATCACCCCATTACACGGTGACACTGGTGGTTTACTGTGAGCTGTAGGGTTTTATGCCAAATCCTCTCTCTGGTGCTACATAATAAGGAAAAAGAAGCCGTGGTTGGAATGTACCAGTAACTCATGGATCCTTAATAGTCATTACAGACAATCAGAAATGTTTAAATTTGTAGAAAAGGGCTGATTTTGACTAAATGTTCAATAGGAAGGTGCCTTGGATCAAGGATAAGATTGTTGCTCAGGTACAGAGAGAAAGACAGTCCACTCAAAAAATGTCAATATCCCAGTGATTGAGGCACTCAGCTAGGATGTCCAGGAGAGGTGTCACTGTTTTCTTATGGAAAAAAATTCAGAAGTTCTTGTTTTTATTCCAGTGAGCATTTCTGAAATCTTGAAAGTTTTAGCAGATTGGAAATACATTTCCCACTGAGCTGTAGTTACAACTTCTTGTGGCCATTAATAATGTACATTAGAAAACCTGTTGGGCTGCTCTAGCTGGGCACAGGATCTGGAATCAAGGAAGGGTAAAACCAGGCCAGCTTTGGAATTCAAATAATAAGGGATATAATAGGGAAAATAATAGAACCACTTTATGTTAAAGCTAAAAAAGCAATGCAACTGGAAAAGGTATTTGAAGCAAAAACTGGGTTCAAGAGACATTTAGACTTGTTACTAGAGGAGAAGTGAATTGAGGAATACAATGAAGGAGGGAAGTAGGTTTAAGATAAAAACAAGACCAGGGTTGGACTGCCTTTTCCTGTTACAGTTCTTAAAATGTTCTTATGTTGCCTTGTCCAGTCTTTAATCATAGACTATAATAATATACTCACTTGAAAGGGCACAGTTAGTTCTGGTGTTTTTCTTTCCATGAGTATGATAACTACCGTTGCTGCTCTCTTTCCTAAAGAGCAAGTTAGCAATTTCTGAGCCTAAAGGAACCAGCAAACAATTCATCAGAGAAAGCAGTCATAGAGACCTGAAGCCATGGGTTATGGAAGCGAGTTACAAAATATTGATCTATGGGCTCATTTATCCATCTTTCACTATTTTTGATCAGTGAAGTGTGATGCAAAGTATTATTTTAGATAGTTTGTGGCATCTGTGAATTAGATTTGAAATATCACATACAGCACTCTATTTACACCAAGTTCCAATATGTTTCATGCAGTTCTCTTCACCAAGAAGTCAGAAGTTTATCTTTCTTATCTCCTGTGTGTGTAGTAATATAAAAAAAAGTTTAGTGATCAAGTTCCTATTGACCAAAGGCTACTTTATGAGTGACTTATTAGAGATGGTATCTCTATTGTTTGGTATTGTAATTGCAAAAGCACAAAAATCTTGATAATCATTAAAAATTGCAGAAGAATTTGTTTCATGATAGTTTTTAACTTTATCAGTTTTCAGTACACAGCCTGCAACACAGTGCACTTCAAATATTCAATTAAGTAAAGTGTGCTGGTGTACACAATTGACATAGGAGTAAGATTACATGGTAAGGGACAAATTATATCTTAATGGAATCTGCCATATTCAGTGTATGTCTGTGCACACAAAACACTGTATTTCTGGCACAGCAAGGAACATTTACACTTGAAAGTTGGGTAGTTGTTTACCTAACTACTGCATGCACAGATACCAGTATTCATATGTAAATAAATAATGCACAAATTGATGGCACAAATGAATTTATCCATTACTGGAATATGATGAGCAGCACAGAATGCTCTATAACTCTAATGTGTTTTCTAGTACCTCACTCCAATAGAAGAGTGCCACCTACTGTGGGCTTGTCTTCACTAAAGGGCGGATTGAAACTGCAGTGATGGATCCACCAGGGGTCGATTTAGCAGGTCTTAAATCAACTGCAGATCACTCTACCATCAACTCCAATACTCCATCAAAACAAGATGAGGAAGGGTAGTCGATGGGAGAGTTTCTTCTGTCAATCTAGCACAGTGTGACCCCTGGGGAAGGAGATCTAAGATACATTGATTTGAGTTACACTACCAATGTAACTCAAATTGCAATTTCACCATAGTGCAGACCTGCCCTAAATAATCACTCCCTGCTGTTCTTTGGAGCCCTTTCATCCAAGCCTTGACTTTGTCAGCTTTCTCAAGACAAACAGGACTGGACCAAGTCAAAACATGAGACGAGTAGAAAGAGAACAGAGCATTAAATTAAGCTCCATTCATATTCTTTCAAGACACAAAGAATTACTATAGAGATGGATCAACCCCAGAAGTCTTGTATGCTTATCAGAACTTTATCCAAACTCCTATGTTTGCAAAACTACATAGTGAGAATGGGTTTTCTGGTGAACTTTCCAGTCCTTTCCAGTCCTTTCCAGAACTTTCCAGAGGTTAGAGCAAGGCAAAAGACAGAACTCAGAGGGATCTTGGGGAAATCACTTTGAGCCTGATTGTAAACAAAGAGCAATTCTACTATTGTCAAATAAGATATACTGACATAAAACTGGTATGGCATTACACTGAGTCATTTGGGTTTCAGATTGCCAATCTGTAAAATATTTATAACACCGTACTGGAGGGAATAGAAGCCAATTTATGAATGCTGGTTAATTAATTAAATCCTCTGATGAAGGGCTAGGGCTGGAGCACCTGCCTTATGGAGAGAGGCTGAGGGATTTGGGCTTATTCCGTCTACAGAAGAAAGAAGAGGGATTTGATAGCAGCCTTCAACTACCTGAAGTGGGGGTTCCAAAGTGTATGGAGGCTGTTGTCAGTAGTGAGGGTTGACAGAACACAGAGCAATAGTCTCATGTTGCAGTGGGAGAGGGCTAGGTTGGATATCTGGTAAATCTATTTCACAAGGAGGGTGGTGAAGCACTGGAATGGGTTACTTAGGTAGGTGGTGGGATCTCCATCCCTGGAGGTGTTTATGTTCCAGCTTGACAAAGCCCTGGTTGGAATTACTTAGCTGGGATTGGTCCTGCTTTTAGCAGGGGATTGGACTCAATGATCTCCTCAGGTCTCTTCCAACCCTATGATTCTATAATTCTAAGGATGCTAAATAATGAAAAGTAGGCCCTTGATGTTGCATTGGAACACTAACATAAGCATATCAACCATATCTTGACATCAGTGGGGCAGAGCATAAGTTGTTGCTAGCAAATGTGGGGTCATAGGCCTCAAACCTGGAACTCCATGGTGGTACCCAGGCTCTGCTCAGACCAAGGCCACCATCTTGCAGCTCTGTAAATCTTTTGAGAAGGGAGCTACTGAAGCTCTGCTCTTGAAGGCCAGGCCCACAAAGCTCCGGAGTGGGGTTGATATCCAGCTCCACCTAATGACTGGGATATACTATTTATCCAGTATGAGGTACAAAATGTTGTCCAAACAAATTAGGTGAATTGCTGATTTGTCACCACAATGGACCTTTTCTACTTGTCTGCCTCCTGAACTATGCCTCTCTGTCTGTTCCCTGCCTCAAAGCCTATTCCTGGTTCCTGTCCTCCTTATCTCAAACCCTGGTTTGATCCATTTTCCTGCTTCAGTCTGGTTTCTTGTTCCTACTCCCGACTCTAATTCTGGCTCTGACCCTTGGCTTGACTGCTAACTCTGCCCTAGCTCTGACCTTCGACTCCTCACCTGACTCTGACAATGGCTCCCAGCTTACCCATTAGGCATGACTGCCAACATCCCAATCTCTAGAGAAGATATGTGTTTACAGGATCAGCACTCATATTATTAAAGCTAACTCCGTAAGAGCAATTTCCTGTGTGCCATATAAAAATGTGTCTCTGCCTGGATAAAAGGATAAAACGCACATGAACAGAAATTTGTATATAATTGATGTTAATATCCCACATCCCTCTCAGTGTTTCACAACACTGTTCAGGGGAAATGACTGACTTTGAGTGCCAGATGTCAGTGTACATAGGGGGCCATACATCACAAATATCTCAAATGTTTTTCAGGCAGGTCCCTGATTTTTACTTGAAAAATGTACCCTCGTTCTTCTTGATTCCTCTTTTATTAAAGAATCTAAAAGGAACTTGATAGAGAATGAGAAAAGTCAGAGTATTTAAAGCAAATGATCCTTTTTTTTAAGGTTTTCTTCATTCAAACCCAACTGTCTTGTATAGCTTCCTGCATTCTTTCCTGTTTGGTTCAGGCTGTTTCTAGTTGGTGCCTCTTGCCTAATCTTTAGTTATTTTCCTTGATTTGTCTCTCTGAGGGTGTGGGAGTTATGTGAGTGTCAGTTAGTCTGGCACAACAAATGGAAGTAAAAAATAACCAGCTGAAATGCTTCAAAATATAATACCCAGCATTGAAAGGCACACAAGTGTTTGCTTATTTATATTTCTTGTTTTAAAATACAGTGAGCCACACATGGAGCTGTGAGAAAATAAGTTTGTTGCATATGAACAACTGCATTTGCATTACCAGATTAGGTCACTGTGCAGGGAAACAAAGAGTCAGGTGCCTGCTCATTTTTGTACACATACTAGCTAGGCAACTGAAAACGTAGCAGTTTTATATGTGCTTAAAGAAAAAGCCCATGATTTCTGTAATTTAGGTATATCTAAGTATCTACATCTTTTCTGAGATATGCAGCCTAACACTTAACACAATGATATAAGAGATGTGTCAATATAACAGACTTGAAGCATCTCACTCATCAGATTACGTTTCTTTGAGTAGGATGAAGGACTCTCGATTAACTGTTATCTGATCATTTGTGATCTGCCTCATCATAAGTGAATGAAAAATACCAATTTGAGATGTTGAATTACACAGAACTGATACGTCCCTTATGTTTGCCAAGTCTTAATGCATTCTTTGGTGTCCCATCTTCCTTTCCCAGCTTCTCTAAGGAAAAGTAAATTTTGGAGGGGTGGAGGAGGGGTGAGTGAAGACAAGACAGATTGAAATGTCAGAAGCTAAACCAATTGATGAAACAGCTGTGTTCAAAAATAACAGGAGGAGGAGGAAGAAAGTCTTCACATAGTATTCAGAAGAGACACTCCACCCCCCACACGAGAAGGAAATAGACACATCATAAATGCAATGATTTTAAAAGGTTCTTTAAATGTTACATATATTATCTGCACCCTGTGGGAATTACATTAGGCTGACACCTGGTATACTCCACAATGATATTATATTGGTACGTGTTATATTGGTACGTGATGTCCCAGTAAAATCAAAGAAAAAATCTCTGTATGGAATTGCATTCAGAGAATCATAGGACTGGAAGGGACCTGAAGAGGTCATCTAGTCCCATCCTCTGCACTCATAGAAGGACTAAGTATTATTTAGACTACTAGATGATCCATGTCATCCCTTTAGACAGCTATTAGCAAAGATACATTTCTGTTTGCCAGGTTATAAAAAATGTGAAAGTTGAGCCTGAAATAATCCTCATGGACAGAGCTCCTATTAAACCACCTGCCCTTTCTGAATGTTAGGGCAATTGGCAGGTAGACCAATTTACAGAATCTAGGTACCAAAGTTCTAATGATGGCTACTGTTGATGATCTTTGAAATATATGAGGTTGGCAAAAACTTTATGGCTCCAGATTAGAGAGGCAACTGTAAGTATAATGACAATGATTTGTTAGATCAGAATAGAAACAAAAGGTATGAGTTAGCACAGTAAAAGGACCCTTCTTTTTAAGTTACATCAAGCCCCATTTCATTCACCAATCCTCCAATGACAAATATTTCCCAGAATGTTCCACAGACAGTCACTCTGTCAACTAGGTTTGTACAGCGTTAAACAAGGGACATGCAGCCCATTGATGTCTCTGGTTTTTCTCATTCTCCTTTCCTAAATAGTTCCTGTTATAGGATGGCTGCTCCATGTGATTAAAAGTAAATCCATCTCCCTTGTGCCATAGCAGGCACCCTTGAGCCAATTAAAAGGGTGGAGCTGCACCTGGCTTATCAAGTTATCAGAGGGCATTTTAGTGAAAGCTGAGCTAGAAGGAGGAACTGCAGAGGAAAAGGAGTTCAGGATGGGTAAGAAGACCCAGTGGAAAGGTCTGTTTTTATTTTGGGTGAAGGCAAAGAAAGTCAGTCCAGGCCAGGCCTTGCATCTCCTCTAGCTGTCTAGAAACAAGAAAGGGACAGAGTCTCAGGGAGGAGGAGCTATGTTCAACTTAGGACTAAATGGAAGATTTTTTGTGTATCTGTGGGTTTTTGGTTAATTTTTTTAATGGACCCCAAGAAGAGCTGTGATTGGATGAAAGAGATTGTGTGGAGTTTAAGGAGCCCTAAAGAAGGAACAAACCCATGCAGAGCATTGGAGAGGCACCCACTGGCCACAAATGGGTGCTCAGGAGGTGGCTGGTTCTGTTACTGGGCTTAATATTTTTGTCATTATTGACTGTCTCTGTGTCCATTATCTAAAAGTCTATGGTTCATCCAAGTTCTTTAGTAAGCAGTCTTATCAGATCGGGAGTCTGGCCATGCAGCCCCCAATTCCATAATACCATTCCTATTTCTTCTCTATGCCACTCAATTATAATAATAATTGTTACGGCTATTTCTATTTCTGTGATTAATTTTGGGCACCTAGAACTGTTAGGCACTTTACAGAAACAAGTAAATGCAATCACTATCCTGAAGAGATTGTAGTCTATATTAAGACAAGACACAAAAGTCAAAAGAAGACAAAAAAGGGACAAAGTAAGGAGATACAGGAAATTTCTAATAAGATCATGTGGTTGGTTACTCAGCAAGGAATATATCTTCGGCAACCAAAACTATCAATAAAGTTAAATAAATAATACTGTCATATCAATTGGCATATATTGGTACAGCCACTTACATCTCTTTCTCCTGATGTCCCTAGATAAAAATGAGTCATCTGGTGTTTTGGCATCTTCATTATGTGACATATTCCATTGTCAAATTACTATGAGGAAACTGAACAAGTTAATCCTTCGTGTGACCTTATTTTGCATCTGTAGAGTTACATGCCAAAGATGATTTTAATCCTCTGAGTCCAAATATAAATAAAATGTGAACTAAAAGAAATTTAAATGGATAAAAATGGATAAATAGAAAAAAGATTGACACATAGTTACTAACAAAAATGTCTTTGTAATGGAAGTAAGGCCAATTTTTTAATAGTATTGTAAAGGTTAGAGAGTTACAGTTGCATAATTGGCAAATGCAGCTTTAGCATAGCATAATTTTATATGAGCAATAAATAAGGCAATTTTTAACACTAAATTTCCATTCCCTCAAACACTGATGCATCTATCAAGTCTGAAGCAAAAATTCCTGGCACTAACTGGCACAAAAGCAATGACTTTTGCTCGACCCTTTCCAGACGAATGGGTAATGTTCCTATCAGACTCCCAAGCTTATGATTCAAGGATACCATCCACTCCTGAACATTGCTATCAGTCTCTGTTTATCATTGCATGTTTAACCCATGGGTGTGATGCAGCCATCTAGCTGGAGCTCTGACAAAGGTTATTTTCAGTATTTGTTAAGGTATTTCAGTTAACAATGTGCCTCTAAGCTAACCTGGAATCATAGGCCTACTTAGCTGCTTAGCAAAGATACCTCCCATGTATTCCGGCATGTTTCCAATGAAAAAGTCTGTGGGCAATAATTAGGCAGTACTTTCTCTGCTCTTCCCTGAACCGTCCATCAATACTAGCATGCATGGTCTGTAGGAACAGAGTGATCAATAACTATGTGAAAAGAAGATTTGCCATGTATTTTTACAGCTTATTGTAGGTCACACAATGTATTTCCCCTTTTATCTCTTACCCCAAAAAAATTGTCCACTGCCAACTACATATAACTCATCTGCTTCCTCAAAAATTCTTGTGGTTAGAGCACCGGACTATGAGTCAGGCAGCATGGAGTCTATCTCTGGCTGGGCCACAGATTTTCTCTATTTCCTTGGGGAATGTCATTTTTAACTAATTTGTTCCTAAATTTCTTCATCTTAAAAATGGGGTTAATGAAACGTCCCTATTTCACAAATGGGTTGAAAAGCTTCATTCAACATGTCGAAGCAAAAACACGCTCCTCTGTGTTTAGGCAGCTAACAAGCAGCTTTATTAATTAATAAAGCACAGCATGAGCCAAACGTGGTCACAGCAGAGCTAGACCCAGTAAGGCTACTAATACAATCAATCCTAGTATCTTTATACCCTTAACCAAACAGTCTGACGTCAGGGCATCCAATTACAGAAATCCTCAATTAAATTTGGAAAAACAAAGCCTTATCAACAAGATGGCGGACAGGTGCGAGGGAGTACATCTCCTGTCCCAACCAGCCCAATTAACACATACCAATAGCCCATCCTGTAGGCCTCTTCTCACGGGGTGACAGAAAGTTCACTCTGGTCTACGTGCTTGAGAGAAAAGCTGAAATGGTTTCTGATATACAAGATGGCTTCAAGCTAAATATGAAAATGGTTTCTACAGCTTCTACAACTCCCCCCTTTTAGCCTTTTAAAGGCTAACCTTGAAACCATTTTATACCTCCATTTTCCATTAAAGTATTTATGTACATTTCTTGTTCCTTTCTCTGCTCATCCTATTTTAACATCATGAGTTCCACATTCCCTTTGGTAAGGGTCTATCTTGTGTTTTCTAGAATACAAGAAATACAGCATTTGATTAACAAGAAACAGCAATAAGCACAAAAGAATATAGCCAATACTAAAACTACTCTTTGCAAAATCCAAGTTCCCACATGTCCAAACCAGCCTCCCAACCAATCCCAGAGGGTCCAGTCTTCCCCCTGCCTTAGGCGTTTCACAGTTCTTTTAATTTCTGAGGCATCTTCCTTTACTTCTTTGCTGGTGTCAGAAATATACCCACAGCATTTTCTTCTTACTAAGGCACAAACCCCGCTCTTACTAGCTAGGACATAGTCTAGGGCCATTCGGTTTTGGCTTTTTCTCACCCTGGCTCCTGAACCGTTACATGTCTAGCAGTACTTTCCAATTGGGGTCAAGGCTAGGCGGATATACCCTGGGTTAGTAAACTCTTTATCCTGCCAAGTATCATTTGGCTTAGTTTACTAAACAGTGTGCCATTCATTTGAGTGTTGTTTAGTGGGACTGGAATTATTGGGATGCCTCCTTCTGAATGTACTGGACTGTGAGCACATATCCAGCAACCTGTAGAATTAAATTCTTGGGAAACTTGGTTCATTAAAAGCATAAACACATTTGAACCATATAGGTTATAACTACTAAATATTAAAAACAAGATTAAGCATAAACTCAACATGAATTGTTTGTCCAGCCTCATGCTGGCTGTTCTTCAGGACTTCGTAGTTTGCTTCACCTATCGCTGGCAGGTTCTTCTGGGCCGCAGCTGGTACCTTAGCCTTGGTCTCTCAGGCTCGTCTGCTTCTGGGCCTGGATTGCCGGTACCAAGCCTGTGCTGATCCTCGTCTACTTCTGGACCTGGGTTTCTGGTACCAGGTCTGTGGTGATTCCCATCTGCTTCTGGACCTGGGTCTCCGGTACCAGGTCTGCGGTGCTCCTTATTGGGGCCGACTTCTGTAGGAGCCAGGACGGGTTTGCAGTGGGATGCGTGAATCCAGGTGGGCAATCCTTCGCACTTTACAGCAGTATGGGTGGTCAGAAGGATTTGGTAGGGACACTTTCACCTGGGTTCCAGGGCAGTCTTCCGCTGGTGAACTTTCACGCAAACCCAGTTTCTTGGTTGTAGTTTAAGGCACAGCTCAGTTGGGGCCTCCTGGAAGGCGTCCTTAACCTGTAAATGATAAGACTGTACACACCTCATAAGTTCCTGACAATTCTTGACTATGCTTCCTTTAACAAGTGTGGCATCAGCCAGGTTAATTTCTGGGCTACTTTACAGTCTCATAGGTTGGCCACATGCAATTTCATGTGGACTGAGTCCAGTTTTCTGATTAGGAGTGGCTCTCATGCTCATTAGGGCAATCTGGAGTGCTACTATCTATGTTAAGCCAGAGTTCTCACATATTTTAGCAAGTTCGTTCTTTAAAATCCTGTTTCATCTTTTTACTGTTTCTGCGCTCTCCAGGTGTCGTGCACAGTGCAGTGCTTGTCTGGGAGAGTAGTACTTCTCTAGTTTTTTTTGAACAATTTGCCCAGTAAAGTGGGTACCTTTATCACCGGAGATCACAAGGTGTATTCCCCATGATGGGATGTAATAATTTAGAAGTTTCTTAGCTACTGTGATGTCATCATGTTTCCTGCAGGGATAAGCTTCTACCCATCCCAAAAACAAGCAAACAATAACCAGCACATTATTCAAAGGATTGACATTTAGGCAATTGAATAAAGTCCATTTGTAAATTCAGAAATGGTCCTAAAGGCGGAGGTCTGGTTGCCGGAACTGTCTTTACAGGTTTACCCACGTTGTGGGCTTGGCAGACAGGGCAAGCCAGACAGTAATCTTTGGCTGCTTGGGAGAATTTGGGAGCAAACCAATTTTGTTTTAGGATTGCTACCATCCCCCCTTTTGCCAACGTGCGACAATCTAGGGAGCACGGGGGCAAGGTGAGGTAGCAAGACCACTGGGGCAACAATGTGGCCATCAGAGCTGCACCACAAGTGGTCTGGGTGCAAAGTGCACCCTGCCAGTCTCCACTCCTGCTTTTCCGATTCTGGGGCTTGGTCTTGCAGGAGGGCCAGTTCTGAAAGAGACGGCATAGGAGCTGGCGATGGTAGGACAGAAGGGAAAAACAGCAGGTAGAGGAGCAGATTTCACTACATTCTAGACAGTACAAACTGCATAGCCTGCTACTAAAACTCTACTAAAATTATAAAGGCAAGAACCATTTATATAAAGCACAATGTTAAGATTATTTAAGGGACTTAAATTATTCTTTCATTAAAACAACAATATTGTACACACAACATTTGAAATACATATATCACAATTAAGACACACACAAGACAAATCTGGACAGAACACAGAACACAAACTTATTATGTCATGACACAGAACCATGTTTTTTTTTTTCAGTTAATTTTCAGATGATATTAGCACTTCTTGATGATCTGAAAGACAAAGAAAACATTTCTACCCATATTGGGGTGGTGCATTATATTTTAGAACACTTTTTCTTTACAGATTTTTGCTACTTTTTGATCAGCCTGCTGTTACCCAATTGTATGCTTTTATTTTGAACACTAGCTTCAGAGGGTTTGAGTAAATTACTTTATTATTTAATTATTAAGTTAAAGGTGGCATGCCTCAGTTTCCCTCTTGTACTGCAGACCAGGCTTTTTTACTGCCACAGAAACTCTTAGAACAAGGTGCTTGCTAGTTACTATTCCAGCAAGCAAAAAGGTTTTCCTTTCCTGAAAAGAATCACATGCAATGTTACAGACTTACTTATGGGGGACAGTGCTCCCCCCCTTCCAGAACAGACAGGCAGTTTGCAGACACACACAACCTTGGATCTGAAAGCAAGCCAAAAGTGCTATCAGCTCAGCCTTGACCAGAAACACTGTGAAGTTTCTGGGCTTGGATTTTTTTAAACAATAATTAGGTTCCTTGGAAGACACATTTAACCCTTAGGGTGCAGGTTTTACAAATTTACAATGTATAGATTCTATTCTTTTATGCGGTTAACCAATTAAGTTTCAGTAGAATTCCTTATTTTCTCTTTAATAGATTTTAACAAAGTATCTGTAGCCAAATGTTTAACTTGACTGTTTCATTGCTAAGATGATTAGAAGAGGCTGCAAGAAACGAGTCATTTCTTAAAGCAGGTTTGTTTGTTTTTTTCCTCCCCTTTAGGATTTGGAGGAACACTTTCTTTAAACTTTTAAACTTATTTTAAACTTTGTGTTTTGCTTTGGATCGGGCAAGTTTGTTACAGGAGCCCGTGTTTTCAAAGGGAAGAGCTAATTCCTTTCAGTTATTTTTCATGTTTCCTCTCTATCTGTGTATGCGTTATAAAGAGGGATAGAGGGGTGATGTTGTGCCAGATTTTCCCCCTAAGCTTGGTTGATATGGGTGTGCCAACTGAGAATTTTATTTTCTTTTTCTTTTTCCACTTCTTATGTATTATTTTGGCACAGAGGTGCTGCAGCAACTTTTAAGTTACCTATCTTACTGCAGGGTGGATTTTTGCTTTTCTGAGCTTTACTTTCATCCCTCATAGCTTTAATTTTTCTTCTTTTCCAATTTGTTAAATGCTTACAGGTCCTTGGACCATTATGCACGTACATGTAGTACACAGGGGTGCCTTTCGGCAGAGTGGGAGGTGTTTAGACTAACCCCCACTTAAACTAACTTTACACACTCCAAAGAAAGAGTCTGCCGGGTCTAGAGTGTCAGACCTTAGCAGCTCATGAAATAAGGGGAGTCGTCACTCCCTCACATATCCGCTGAGTCTCGAGGTTCAGCTGACCCCCCCCATTGCGTTCAGAGCTCCCTCGTGGGAGAGCCCTGGTGCAGCTGGGATCAGCTCAAGTCTCAGACCTATGCAACGGCATTCATTCTTCACTCATTACATTCATACTCATTTTCCACACACATTTTTTCCTCCTTTTTCACATTTTTCCTATAGTTTCCACATTTAGCTGCATCTTTATTTATTGTCTAGTTCCCATGGGTTTCTATTAAGTGACGCTGCCCTAAGACACCCGGCACTTAATATCAGACTTCATTAGGATCCTATACCAGAAAACACTTAACATAAAGGCACTGGAATTCCTGTAGACTGACCTACCCCCATTTCCTGCGCGCGCTTAATTCTGTAAGACACCGAACTAAAGTCCGCCTGCTTACACCATATTCTGCAAGTCACCGAATCAGAATCCGCCTGCTCGCTCTGCGAGTCACCGAATCAGGATCCGCCTGCTCGCTCTGCGAGTCACCGAATCAGAATTCGCCTGCTTGCTCTGCAAGTCACCGAAACAGGATTCGCCTGCTTGCTCTGCGAGTCACTGAATCAGGATCCGCCTGCTCGCTCTGCGAGTCACCGAATCAAGAATTCACCTGCTCGCACTGGTCCCCCCCCTTTTTGTTGCGAAGCACTGGACTCAAGGTCCACCTGCCTCGCAGGGGTTTCCGGCACCTGCCCCAGCCCGGCAGAACACCACGTCCTGGCGCCTGGAGACAGCCTGGCGGAATGGGGCACTATGGCCTGGGGTTAGCCTCAGAGGTCAGTACTACGCCCACAAATAACAGAGAGAGACAACAAAGCTTCCCCACAGTTCCGTGTGCCGAGAGAGAGTAATGGCACCACACCAGCTTTTAGCGTCCGAACACAGAGGGTCCAGCGCATGGCTGCCTCACTAGAGACACCGGTGTGCCCTTTTGGAACTGTGACACATAAGACAGGCCTAATAGACAAAGACAGACACAGACAGACAAAAATGTTAGCCGCTCCACAAAATTGAATTCCGTAGCTCCCCTTACCCCGATGGCCGGCCGTCACTCCAAATCCCAAGCCCTCAACCAGGAGATTTCGTAACAGGTATCCCCTTTACCTTCTCTTGAGCGCTCTGAGAGGTTTGGAAGTGGAGTGCCGGTCCATCCATACGGGCAAGTGGCGCGTTAGGAATCTCGGTGGAACCTCCAAATTGTCGAAGCAAAAACACGCTCCTCTGTGTTTAGGCAGCTAACAAGCAGCTTTATTAATTAATAAAGCACAGCATGAGCCAAACGTGGTCACAGCAGAGCTAGACCCAGTAAGGCTACTAATACAATCAATCCTAGTATCTTTATACCCTTAACCAAACAGTCTGACGTCAGGGCATCCAATTACAGAAATCCTCAATTAAATTTGGAAAAACAAAGCCTTATCAACAAGATGGCGGACAGGTGCGAGGGAGTACATCTCCTGTCCCAACCAGCCCAATTAACACATACCAATAGCCCATCCTGTAGGCCTCTTCTCACGGGGTGACAGAAAGTTCACTCTGGTCTACGTGCTTGAGAGAAAAGCTGAAATGGTTTCTGATATACAAGATGGCTTCAAGCTAAATATGAAAATGGTTTCTACAGCTTCTACAAACAGTACTGCAAAATATTTGGAAATGGTTGGAAAAGTGATTCTTCAAAACTGCAAATATTATTATTGTTTTGTTATGTTACATATCATAGTTAAAATGAGGCACTTTGTGTATCTTACTATATATTTTAGAAATGTATGTCTGTCTGTCCATCCATCTGTAAGTCCATTTGTTCAAGAACTCCTCCTAAATGGTAAGCACCCAATTCAGTATGCAGCTTCCTTTTATTATACCTTAAAGCAGGGGTTGGAAATAATTTTGATAGGGGGCCATTCCAAAATTTTGGAAAGTAGTCGAGGGCCATACTCTTCCATGATATTAATACAGGAGGTGTAGGGTCTTGGATGGAGGTTGGGTGCAGAAGGGAGCTTGGGGTAAGGGAGGGAGTCTGGGTGAAGGAGGCTGTTGTGACCTGAGGCACTGGACTGGGGTGGAGCAGGTTGGATTGTGACTAGGGCAGGGAATTGGAGTACAGGAGGGGGTGCAGGGGTTTGGGTTGTGAGCTAGGACAGGAGGGGATTGTGATCTGGGGCAGGAGATTGGGGTGCTGGATCTGGGAGGGGAAATGGGTATGGGAGGGCGGAGAATTTGGTTATGTGGAGTAGGGGGCAGGAGTGGGGGTCAGAGGGTTGCAGAAGGAAGGGACTGGGATGCCAGAGGTAGGCTCTTCTAGGAGACTTACCACCCAGCGGCGGTTCCTGAATCAGCCTCCCTGCCTGCCCCTCCCCCGCACAAGAGCCCCTTGTGCTTCATGGCTGCCTGTTATTGAAACAGATAGCTCCCACTGGCCTTTTTCTGGCCAGAACCCAGCCAATAGGATTGTGCTGGGGGGCAGGAGAAGCTCCTAAATCTTCCCCTCTCCCCTCTGGACTCTCAGTTTTTAAAGAAAAAACGCCCCACTTCTGAGTGGCATGTGGGTGGGGCAAAGCAAGCAGGGAGCCTGCCTGGGGCTCCCTGCGGCGTCCGCAGGCTGGATTTGGCCCATGGGGCCATAATTTGTCCAGGCCTGTTTTAAAGCAAGGTCAAGGTTTGGTTGTACCAGGAAAATGGGAGGTGCCTGGAATGGGATTGCTTCTCAGAAAACCATATTGAAGAGACAAAATCACCGGGCAGGTGAAAGGGCCTGGCCTGGCACAAAACCCTCCCCCACCGAAGACTGGACAGCCCTGACCCTCATACCCCACAGGGATCCTTTAGGGAGGCTTGACAGGGTTAAAGCTTCTCCCTGATTTATACAGGGACATTGTTGGCTCTTCCCCTACATCAGAGAGCGAGGGGAAAGTGCACAATGTGCTGCATTCCTCACTCTGGCTGGAGTGTGCAGGGGGCAGACGAGCTGTGCACTTTGCTCTCACTCCCTAACAGGAACAGGAAGGGGAAGAGTAAGCCCTGGTTTGACTCTCATGATTGGGGGTTTTGGCCCCTGTGCCCTCCCCACCAACCCAGTCCCTTTTCCCAGAGCCCCTCATCACCTTCCAATCCTGATGCCTGCACCCTCCACACTTTAGTCCTCTGCCCTGAGCCCCTCCTTAAGGACCCAAGCAATGCCAGGTAAATGTGCTAGTGTGTATGTTTAACTGTTCAATATTTAATATGAGAGCATTCTCCTCTTGTTTATTCATAGACCCATATGAATTTTGTTTACACCATTAACAAACTTTGCAGATAAAATTATAATTTTGCATTCACTTGGAGAATTTTAGTTCATGCTTCTCATGTTCCATTTTCAGACTTGATTTAAGCCAGTGGAAATCTAGTTGCACTTGCCACAGAACAAAGTTTGATTCATTGTCTTAATACCCTGGAATGTTATATTAACATGGTACTAACTTGACATTATGAAAATAGGAAGATAAGTTGTTGGAAGAACCTTTGGTGTAGGGATTATGGGTTGATTACACATATGGGTTATAAGAAACTTCCATAATAAATCTCACTTCGTTTGCAGTTCTATTTCAACTCCCTAACTCAGATAAGAGTCAACAAAAGATTTGCTGAAGTTCACAGAACTTTTGTAATGCCTGTGCCAACTTTCAAAGATTCATGGATTCTAAGGCCTAAAGTGACCATTATGATCCTCTAAGTCAGGGGTGAGCAATAAAACAGCAGCAATTAATCCGGGTTAGTCCCTGGTGGGCTTCTGCCTCTATATTTACCTGCACCACCACACATATAGGCAATCACAGCCAATGGGAGTAGCAGGAAGCATCATGGACTGTGACACTGCTTCCCACAGCTCCTGTTGGCTGGGAACAGTAATCCATGACCCAGGGGAGCTCCACTTGAGAGGATCTGCAGAGATGCAGGTAAATACATCAGTGGGGGGCCTGCCAGGGCTAACCCTAGCTGACCGGATCCAGCCCACAGACCAGTATTTTCCCACCCCTGATCTAAGCTGACCATAGAACTTCCCCAAAAAGTTCATCAAGTCTGAGCCAAATAATGTTTTTTTTTAAACTAGGAAATATGGATTAAGGAGCTACACCTCTATTGTGAGAGTGCTAATAGATCTCTTATCAGCTTTCAACACCCTTGAGCCTATGCTGATGGCCACAAGCATGCTGAAATTTGCTGGAGGGAATGAGGAAAGATTTAGTTCAACCCTCTCATTCTAGTCAGTTAGGGTATGTCTAGACTACATGGCTCCGTCGACGGAGCCATGTAGATGAGTTTACTAGACATAGGAAAATGAAGCGGTGATTTAAATAATCGTCACTTCATTTATATCACAATGTCCACCGCACTGTTTGGTGGCACAGCTGGGCAGTCTGGACGTGCCGCGGTCAACAAGGGAAGCCTTTGTCGACTGCTCTGTTATGCCTCGTGAAATGAGGTTTACTGGAGCGGTTGACAAAGGCTTCCCTTGTCGACCGTGGCGCATCCAGACTGCCCTGCTGTGCCACCAAACAGCTGATCGGCACAGCGCGGTGGCCATTTTGATGTAAATGAAGCAGCGATTATTAAAATCGTTGCTTCATTTTCCTATGTCTAGTAAACTCATCTACATGGCTCTGTCGATGGAGCCATGTAGTCTAAACCCTTAGATCCCAGAGTCATGATCTGGGAAACTGCTTCTCATCACACTGTCCCTTATCATGCAGATACTAGAAGGTTCAATTTTCTCTTCACTCCTCTCTGATCTCTACAAGAGATGACACAGAGAGACTGTGAGATGCCATGGAGTAAGCAATAGATGGACGGCAGTCTATGGTCTGTCTCCCCCTCCACCAGTGAAGCCATCATCCTCACCACCCTAGACGCCACCTCCCATTCACTCAAGTTCTGCCTAGGAATGACAGAAGTGAATTTAGTGAGAAACATCTTCAGAAACTCACAACTCAGGGCATCAGACTGCACATCGTCAAACTTGTAGGAAGATTAATATCAGTATGGCTCCTTCAGCGCTCCTGGGTATTGAGATTCTAGCAGTGGTGTCAAATGTCATCTGTTTTTGCCTGGCCAGGAAATTTTGTGCCCTTTTCCCAAGGGTGAAAGACCTAGCCAGAGTGGTCAATTCTTTTGTCTCCTCCTGACTTATACAACTGCAACCCTCATGATACCTGGAGTTGAATGCAATCAACACATGAAGGATGATGGTTGGTATGGCATCTAACTCTGTGCCTCATAAGCTTCAAAGACTCATTCAAATCTGACACTGTTTTATTTCACAAATTGGACTGATTACACATTAACTTAAAAGTCCAAGTCTAGTCCTTCTTGCAGGAGGAATAACAGGTAGTTCAAATTAGGGCTTTAATTCGAACTACCGGCTCCCTGCTGTGTGTAGCCACGGGCAGTTAGTCCGGACTAGTGAAATTTCAAAATGGTGACTGGACGGGAAAATTAAAATAATGCCCGGGATATTTAAATCCAAGGCTTCATTTGCAACTTTGAATGCCTACATTAGCCTCCCTAGTTCGAACTAGGGGGCTAGTGTAGACATATCCATACTTACCACCTTCTTATTTTACTTGATAAAGGCCCCTGGTCCCATGGAGACTTTCATTACATTTCATTTGTGTAATTCTCAGCTTTCCCAAGCCTACCTTAAAAGAACAGTATTAAAACACACTGAACTAAAGTTCTGTTTTAAGTTACACCAGGGTACTTCTTAAGTAAATCCATTGCAATGAGTGGCATTTCTCTATGCTTCTCAGCTCCCAAATCCAAACCCACTGCATAAACCCTGTGTTCAGCCCCAAATAAATACAGAAGTCCTCCTTGACTGTCTTTGTGTTAAGTTGATCCTCCCTTATTCTATATTGTAGTCACATGTATGCCTGCCTGTCACTTTGTTTTACTCTTCCTTCTCCTGCTGTACAGAAATTCCTACCCTGATGCTGGGGTTTTGGTTGGATTTTTTGTTTTGTTTTGAGACTTCAGAATGAATATAAATGCATGTTTTAAAATAAGTATCTGCTATTTGCTATGTCTTGCCTTTCCAGCTTCAGAGTTCTATACTAGATTCCCATTTTCAGCATCAGAAATATTTCAGAGGAGAAGCCAACCTCTCCCACAACTGGTTTTTTTTTCCAAGCTAAACAACCTACCATTCCTTTTGGTAGTTTTACTGCTTTAGAAAAAAACCTGACCACAACATTCAGTGATGATGTCAGCTGTCCCAGATGAAGCAGTTAGATCAACAAGGTCTGAAAGAGCATGAGCCTAATAGATGACTGGATGATATATAAGTCCTTTTTATTCTATGCCTGCAGAAAGTCCTACTCCAGGAGACAGATTAAAGAAGCTTCCTTTTCTGTATACAGTCAATATTTGAACAATGCCAGGTGGGTAGATTAATATGTCCTAAGGAGAAGCAACTTTTGAACTCCTACAAAATAAACATGAATAATTATTAAGCAAACAGTTTTGCAACTTTCTCTTTAAGCACTTCCTTTTATTCATGCAACTACAACTATTTGTTTTGTTTTAAGATAAAAGAGAACAAGCTATCCAATAAATAAAATATATTCATTTTGGAATACACTGAAGTATGAAGTATTATTAAGTTCCTTTCTGTAACTTTGATTGAAAACTGTTGCATTGTAATGTAACAAAGATTAATGTTTCATTTTAGATTCTAATTGTAACTCTTTGAAGCATCATCAGATGTTTATGATGTTTCACTTCTAAACACTTCTCATAAATAGCGTCACTGCTTTAGCAGTTGTAAAGCCCCAAGCTCTGTTCTTTCTTCGTATTGTTTTTAACTCAATTTGAAAATGCCAAAAATAAAAACATTAATAAAGCTTGTTTGCTTCTTGTTTGGTTGGTTGGTTTATGTGTCTGAAAATGTTGCAGCCTTTTACCAGCACAGACACGCCCACTTTTTCCTACACACATAGATAGGCTCGTAACTGCTCACTCTCTCAGGAAAAAGGAATATATTTATCATGACACCCCAGTAGGAAGCAATTAGGTGCCAGAATTAGGTCTTACCTTACTGACAACCTCTCTCTTCCTGTTATACAATATACTCATTCAGGGTAAGCAGGCTGAAATCACCTTGACAATTTTCTTGACAGAAAGACTTAGGTTGAGTTCTGGTCAGAGCTATTTTAATGCTTCTTTGAGGCCTTGTCTACATGAAGCCCTGCTGTTGACCTAATCTGTCACTTCAGTTTTGCAAATAGCTTACCATGGCATCTTATGTGTGGTAAGGATGGTGGGGGCTGCTCTCCTATCAACGCTAGCTACTCTTCTCATCCTAAGCAGACGTGATAAATCAACTGCCAGCAGACTCATCACTGTGGCGTTGACCTCCAGAGTAGTGCAGATGAGCCTTAAAAATCAGCCAAGAGGTATCTCAATTGAGTGATAGAACATTTATTTTCCATAGTCCTCACCTCCTGTCATAGAGCTGAGGACATTAATGATTGGGAGTGCTATTATTCTGTAGTAAAGACTCATGGGGCTCTTTGAAATGGCCAAGGGTTTGGGTATGTTATATAAGGGTGACACTTTTGGCTTCCAAAAGATGAATTGGAGAGAACATCTACACTGCAAGGCTATTTTGGGATATCAGAGGTATTCCGAAATAGCTAACCCATGTCTTTTGAATGCGTCCACTATTGCGAAATATAGCAAACCTGCTATTTTGGCATCCTTGTAAACCTCGTTCCACGGGGAATAAAGGATATCTTGAAATAGTGTGTTGTTTTGAAATTTGGTGCTGTGTAGACACACCAAATTTTGAAATAGCCTATTTTAAAATAGAATCAAAATATGATATGCAGTTTGCACTATTTCAACTTAAGGGTGCAGTATAGATGCAGCCTTAATGATAAATTCAATGCAGGGAAAACAACTTTTTTCACATGGAACTGCTGGCTCAAGTAGAGGAGAGATGGGGGAAGCCAGTTCTAAGACTTGACTTTCTGTATCCCGCTTCATTTTTCCTTTGACTTAATCAGTTGAAACAGAATGATTGTTATCTGGTTTCCCAGTAAAACTAACTCCAGCCAAACTGTTCACGAACTGTTCCAAAAGTTTTGCAAAATAGAATAACCTGTTTGTCAAAGCTGAGCTGAGTTAAAAGTTAGTACAGGGCAAGTTTTCCATGGTTTGTTGTTTAAATGATATTTTTTCACATTTCTACTCATTTCTAGGCCATGAGCCTTCAGGATTCATAAATGTACTGAATTGAACTGTTATACATGCATAAATAACACATCCAAAAGTCTTTGCAGGATCAGGGCCTTAGGTAGAAATTTCCCACGGTACTCCATGGAAAACTCTCATTGACTTTACTTGTAAGAGGATTAAGCCTCTTGTGAAACTGGGTCTCTCTAAATCTGCACTAATTCCATTTGGTGAAAAGCTCAGTATAAATGTTCTGCTTGTAAAAAAATACTTCAGAATTGTTTTTATAAGCAACATACATCAGTTTTTCTATAAACACATTCTTATACATATAATTAATAGTAATAGCATTGTATGATCATGCCTTTCAGATCTATGAGGACATGATCTGTATCCTACAAAGCTTATAGTGTAATTTAGAGAATACAATTCTTTTGTCTATTCTCCAATTAAAAAGAATTTTTACCAAAAGAAATAAAAGTACCTGTTTAAAAAGTCTGTTGGAGATGGCATAATTTCATGGTAACAATTACTGAATGTCTTTCACTATCCTTCTGTATGCTTGTACTCTATGTATAGAAGCTATATCGAGACACTTCTGCACAAAAATTTACAGCTTAAGCAAAAAGTTGCATCTGGACTTAAGATAGGTAGACTGGTTCTGAAAATAGAAAAAATAGTCTTAACTTTACTTTCAAAATTTTCAAGCCAAGTTCTCAAGTGTTGAGCCCTTAACTCCATATTTAGGTACATAACAAACTGGCTTATTTTTCAAAGTAACTGGGTTTTGGAAGTTGTCCCGCCCCCCCATTGGAAGACTCCAATGGAAGTAATGTTTGTCCATTTTGACCCAAAATAAATTTTAAAACCCAAGGCCAGATCCTTACTTAACACAAATTGACTTACCTCCATCAGCATCAATGTGCAGCATGAGGATCTGGTATGCAGAATTTCAGGTGTGACTCCAGTCATACAGTGGTCACCATTAATAAAATCCTCACAATCTTATCTTTTTCCTAATTAAGATTACTATTGGGTATTTGCAAACTCTGTGGTGCAATTGATTATTTGCAACTGACAACTGATTGAAAAGGTTTTAAGTCAAGCTACTACTATATGAGTAGGATCAAGTTTAGAACTCAGTGGATTCATAGATTCCAAGGCCAAATGAGTCCATTTTGATTATCTAGTTCAATGTTCTGTACAGCACATAGAATATTCCCCCCATAGAATATTCCCCAAAATAATTCCTAGGACAGATCTCTTAGGAAAACATCCAATGTTGTTTTTAAAATTGCCAGTGATGGAGCATCCAGCACAGCCATTGGTAAATTTTCCAATGGTTAAATACACTCAGCATTAAAAAACTCATGCCTTACTGCAGGGCTGAATTTCTCTAGCTTCAATTTCCAGCCATTGGATTTATGTTGTATCTTTTTCTACTAGACTGAAGAGCCCATTATTAAAAATTTGTTCTCCATATAGATACTTATATACTGTTATCAAGTCACCTCTCAACCTTTTCTGTGTTAACATAAATTGAGATTATAGATTGCATTTTTTGAGTCTATCATTATGTATTATATACTTCAGAGAGTTTGTGAGCAAAAAGTGAAACTGTCCATCTGTCTCTTTGTTCAAGAACTCCTCCTAAACAGTAAGGCTACATCTACACTGGCATGATTTTCCAGAAATGCTTTTAACGGAAAACTTTTCCATTAAAAGCATTTTCGGAAAAGCGCGTCTAGATTGGCAGGACACTTTTCCGGAAAAGCACTTTTTGCGGAAAAACGTCCATGGCCAATCTAGACGCGCTTTTCCGTAAAAAAGCCCCGATTGTCATTTTCGCGATCGGAGCTTTTTTGCGCAAAACACTACTGTGCAGTCTACACTGGCCCTTTTCCGGAACAGTTTTCCGGAAAAAGACTTTTGCCCGAACAGGAGCAGCATAGTTTTTCCGGAAAAGCACCGATGATTTTACATTAGATTGACAGTGCTTTTCCGGAAATTCAAGTGACCAGTGTAGACAGCTGGCAAGTTTTTCCGGAAAAGCGGCTGATTTTCCGGAATAACTTGCCAGTGTAGACACAGCCTAAGAGCTAGGACCACCTCATTTGGCATGCAGCTTCCTCTTCTCCTAACTTTTAAAGCAAGATATGTTATTTGTAAGATCCTATTTTCTTTATTAAATATTTTATTTAAAGCAGGTATACTAAAACAGAATACACTGGTAATAATAACACAAGTATATTGCATTCATAGGGTGATTTTCATCCAAACATAATCTAAATTACACAAGCTTCAGGAGGTAGCCGAGTTAGTCTGTACAGGATAAAGTTAAAAAACAAATGGTTGGGTAGCACTTTATAGACTAACAAAACATGTAAATGGTATCATGAGCTTTCGTGGGCCCAGCCCACTTCATCAGATGACAGTCACCATTGTTTTCTGAAGGAAGCAAAGTGCTATAGCTGATGGAAGGTGGAGTAAGAATAGCTTTTCTGGGGTTGTAGTTAATAAAATAAATGCTTCACTCTTGGATTCTCAGGTCTCGTCTTCTCAGAGATAGCCAATGCTGTCTCAACTACAGCTTCCCATTTGGCTCCTGGTACTTTCAGTATTTTCCAGCTGCAGTGTTAGCATCTTTAAGTGAATTTTAGAGGATGCCTTTCAGATGACACTGGGTTCAATTTTACTCCGCCTAGGATACATTTCACTTTGAACACCAACAAGGGAACACAAACATTGCAGGATAAATCATGGGGACCAAAAGGTAGTGGTTATCTGATCACCCTCCCATTCTCTGTTCACTTAATCAGCTTAAGTCAGCGATCTAAATGGAAGCAAAAAAAACCCAACAAATGGTCTGGTAGCACTTTATAGACTAATAAAACATGTAGATGGTATCATGAGCTTTCGTGGGGTCATTAGTGCTTCATGAAGCAGCCTAGTTGATACCCCTTCACAGCCAAGAGATCAAGGAGCACAAATGGTAGTTGTATCCCACCCATCCTGGGGACTTGTGACAAAGCACAAATCACTCACACCAGAGAATGAGGTGTTTTGACAACTCACTCACACCAGAGGGTGAGGTGCTTTGACTCAGTCTGACTCAGAACAGGGCAGTTAAAGGTTCCTGTGCTTACTTTCAGGCTCCTCCACAGGCTTTCTGGGTTGAGAGTCCACTAAAAGACACAGCACAAAATTCACAGCCCATTTTGAGGACGGGGGACAGGGGTACTCAGGCTTCATCCCTGTCCTGATCTGCTCTGAGTGCTGAAGAAGCCCCCAAAGTCATTTAATCATTCCTGTACTTGGATTTCTCAAAGTCAAAAGACACTCTTATGGGCTGCCTTATGCAGTGCCTGTACTGGGCAAATTCTCCCCCAGAAGGAACTAAGGCTTTTCAAGCCAGTCATGCATGCCATGCCAGCACTTTTAAACAAAGTAAAAGAGTAGGAGGAAGGGTAAGGATCTGAGCCGTGATATCTAGAAATCATAGAAAGTCATTCCATTGAATTCATTTGCTGTGGACTACTATAAGAGTAAGTTGTTTTACAGAAAAAATTAGGGTTGTGTGAAAGCTTTCACATTATATTCCAGCTTCACAAAAAAACCTGTGAAGTTGCTTCAGAATACAGCCATGGATCTGTTTTTGAGTGCTAACAGTGAAATTCTAAAGTTTTATTCTAAGAAAGATCAAATTTTTGAAAAAATGAAAAATGTAATATATATACATGTATTTAATATAAGAAACTGCCATTTCACAAAAACTTCATAATCAGTGGAATTATAGGCTCATAATAATAGCCATTTTCTGTAAAATTCTGTGGAAAAATCTTCACTGTTTTCCTCCTGCCTTTTAATTATCCAATTAGCAAGTATTAAAGATTGTCGAAAGTCTAGTCTGTATTTAGTGGAAAGTAAAGCCAGTTCTTTGCAGACAGCTTGTAGAATTTACCTGATCTACAGAAATCAGGCTTATTCTTCTTTGATTATTTAAACAGCAGTGCAGGCTAGTTAGTTTATGAATGTTTCATGTGGGCATTATAAATTACATTCCCTTTCTCCTTTCCAGAGCACATGTTTTCTGTTAAATCACTGCTCCATTCCCATGTTGCTTCACAGAAGAATGATTTCATTTTATTTTGGTCCTTACTGTCCTATGAGAAATCCTAACAAGTCTGCCCTTGAGAAGAAACATAAAAAGAAATAACACAAGAAGAACACGTCCAGAGCTGCAGCCCTGAGCTATGTAGGATTACATCGGGTTTCTGGTTTCCTAGAAACATGGATACTTCCCCCACAGAGTTGTGTTTGTGGGCGGCGTTTTTGAATATATGCTAATTCAGCTCCTGACAGGAGAAAGAGCCATCTCATTTACACAGCTCTCTTGACAGCAAACAGTAGTAAGAGGCTATTATAGAGTAAGGCCATGCATTTGCTTTTGTGACAGGGTCACTTGATCCAATAAGTCAGTAAATGCTGGCAGTTGTCTTTGTTGCCAGACAGTAGAGACGACATGTGCCTGTGATAATGGAGATAAAGGACTCGGGCAGCGTGGTTCTGACAGCCTACCACTCTTACACTCCATCTAGGATACCAATAATCGAACAGAGTTTTGTGCCAGAGATTTCCTCCAACCACTCTCCAATCAGCAGGTAAAGCATGAGGATTGTAATGGGTACTGTGTCAGTAAGTTTGGTCTGAGATGATTTTGCTTTGCAGTCATATTTTCTGCCCGTATGTTAGGCAGTGTGTTGATGTTTTCAGATCACTTTGCCATTTAATCATCACTTTATTATTATGTACTCTGATTACTTTCCTGTTGTGGGAAAAGGATTGGTGTTCTTGATTAGAAATAGAAAACACAAGAGTTTACTTTAAGTTTTGTACAAGAGAGAGAGAGAGATAAGGTTTGCTTGCTATCAAAGATTAGCAGCAAAATAGCCCCTTGTTAAACAATACATAAATCTAGTTTCTTCTCGGTTCATTTATTACCAAGCTATGAACAATTAGAAGGCTTGGTGCTAGGTGAGATAATTCATCAGATAATTCAGTCCACTTTTGGATTTGGTGTTGGTTTAAAACAATATACTTCCTATGCTCCCTGTCCCTTCCCCCTATTCACCCCCCAAAATGACAAGGATCAAGACTTGCTTTTTTTAGGAAGTTGTGGTTGCTGATTCTCATGCAGTCAGGCTCACAAAGGCTAGTTCTTGAAAGATGTCATCTAAATGAGAGTATTTCTTTTAAAAGATTGTATTGCAATAAATCAGGTATTTCATACATATTAATTTGTTTAGGTACATTCTGTGCACTTGTCCACGTGTGTATATAGTTCTGACATAGCAATACTGTCTTGACAATTTCAATATAAATGCATTTAACCTGACAAATTTGACCTTTCTCCTACATAGAGGAGTGTATAGATTTACACTATTTTCTAAAAATTAAAATATGAATCTCTGTATGGTCAAACAAAAGTTTAGGGAATGCTAGCATTGAAAAGGCAAAGTTATTTTTATGGTCTAACTGAATAATATGAAGAAATAATGGATGTAGTTTAGATTCATCTCATTGACAGTCAGATCAACTTTTATTTTTATTGAGGTGCTCTTAAGGAGAGTGCTGCTAAGTGAACTTTACAGGATGCTAGTTAGTTTCAAAGTTATCGTTTAGTTTAAATGTACATGAAAAGATGAACATTTCAAGCATCTTTCTGTTCTTTGTTTTCACTATTCCTGATTATCTGAGAAGGATAACTTCTTTGTTCCATTTAAATGCTGCCTCACAGAAGTAATAAATATACAATTTCATTTTCAGAAAAGAAACCTACCGTATTGTTTTGGTGTTGGATATAGTAAGAATGATTCCTGTTATTCAAGTCATAGAATGATGGTTTGGCATTCAGTTACTGGTGATTTGTTTTTAAAAAGAGCAAGTAAATTGGAATCTCAGTGTTTATCTGTGAGTTGAGCAATGAAAAAGTGGTTGTCTGTTATCATTTCACATACTTGTGTTGTTTCAAAACTTGTTGAAAGCTCAGCTGGTAATGTGCATGAATCTTAAAGTTCTTGAAAAGAAAGAAGATCTTGGTGTTTTTGAGTATTTTGGAAGCTGCTGTCATAAACTAAGATTTTGTATATGACTCTGGTGATGCAGTCTCCCATTTCTTGTTTTTCACTTCCTGCAGCTGTCTGGTAGCAATAGCCAGACTCTACCATATGGCCAGTCAAGGACTCCGTTCGTGTTTCCAAAGCATTTTCCAAGAAAGGTTTTATTAACTCAGCATGCAGCCCTGTGGAATGCAGAAGGCATGTAGGCAAATGCACTGAACATTTTAGCAAATGGTAGACTAGTCTCTAGCTTAATCCCTGCTTCAGTTTCTGAGAGTTCTGTATTTCATTTCAGCTTCCACATGGAGAGCTCTGTTACTATCCTATCGCATGAGGTTTCTCTGGTACAGGCTATTTCTGGGGTTGTTGAATCACAGTCTTACTTCTCTCACTCCAGTATGAGAATTCTCTGGTTCCTGATGATAGCAATCTGGAAAAGTATTTAGAGACTATATCTGCAGACAGTCAGAGGCCACCATGTATCTCACATTTGATAACAGAAAGTAAGCAAGCATTTAGGCCCTGAGTTCCCTCTTCCTTTCATTGGGTTTATACAGGTGGATAGAATGAAGTAAGTCTAGATTTACACTGGTGTAAATGAAAAAAAAAAGATCCGGTCTTGACTGCCCTTTGACTTAAGCAGTAATCCTAGCATCTTGGGAATTGGGATGTTTCATTTCCATTTCCTTAAAAGTGGAAATGAAAATATCCAGTAATTTGCTTGTCTGGGAGAAATGATGTGTTGTTTTTATCAGAAAATCAGCGCAAGTGACTCCAGTAGTGAGTGAAGGAATGCATAATTGCACAGTTTTATAGCTTTATGTCTGGCTTTCAAAAGAAAGAGAACAAGTTGCTAAAAATGCCCAAAATTATTGGTTTGATACAGAAATAAGGAAGTTGTTCCTGTGCTTTTTTACATGAGGGTAAATCAGGAGTAATTCCTTTGAAGTGACTGGAGTTATACCAGTATGAAATTTCCATGTGAGAAAAATAAGGTCCAAATATATTACTTTAAAGATCCTTTAAGTACATTGGTTTTCAGTTATTTCTTCAAAAACAGCAGCTGACAACAAATGCCAGCCAATTAGAGATGTTTACAGCCTTTCAGGGGTTTCTATGTCCCACTACTCCCATTGACTTGCCTTTACAGTTGTTGTTACTCAGCATCGCTGTAAATTAGGCCTCAGTAGAGATTGTTGGAAAATCTTGGCCTGCTGTCCCTCCCCATCAAAAATGTCCCATTGTCTTAAATGGTCCTTCTCCCTATGAAAGTCCCATTCTCCCTTGTGTCCTCAGTACCTCAGTTTTTTAGTTCTTGTCAGAGAGATATGAATTGCTCCTCTTGGGAAGTAGCCTTGAACCCACTATAAACTCAGAGCGATGCAGATTTCACAATCCATCAGAGGAAACAGGTATCTGCACAGATGCACTGCTGCCCAACCTTACTTGTGCTGCCCAGGGTTGGTCATTTTCAGGGCCTGTCCCAAACACAGTCCCCCAGCACAAGTTTCATAGTACAAAGAGCAAAGCAGTGAACGTGAATGCAGCCTCATACACTGTTCACTTGCTCAGCGTCACCCATGGGCCTGAAGGGAGAGAATATGGAGGTACCCAACCAACTCCTCTAAATTGCCACTCCTGCCCTTGGCCCACCTCCTCCAGGCTTTCAGTAAGGACTGCATGATCACATCTTTGATGCCATCTCTTTCTATGTGCAGAACTCCCCATAGGTCAACTGAAAAAAATGTCAGAATATGGGCTCTATAGGCCTATAAACTAAATAAAATTCTCCTCAACTATCTATACCTCTCATTGAAATTGCCTACTTGGCTCATTTTATTTCCTCTGCAGACCTTCTCTTTGATATCAGTGGAAGTTCCGCACATGAAATGCATGCAGCTTAGGAAACAAGCTTGTGTTCAGTGTTCCCTCTAAGGTGGGTGGCAGCAGAGCTTCACAGGGTTCCCTGCATGGAGCTGACTGACTGGGCAGGGCTGATTAATCACCTGTTAAGTTGTGCTGCCCCACAGCTGAGAGGGAACGTTGCTTGTGTTGCTACTACTGCAAGATCCATGGGAATGAAGCCCCAAATTTCCTTTCTATCTTGCAATCAAAATGCAATGTAAGTGGCAATGTGGATTTGTAAATTAGAATAATTTTTCCCTTGCCCTGTGGGATGTTTACTTTCACATATTTAATTTTTTCATGTCTTACATTTCACATGGTTATTCAGAGCATGCTTATTTACATTTACCTATTACTCATAAAGACAGAAATACTGGTGTGCTTTTTGCTTCTGTTAGCAATTAGTCTAATTAATATTGGAGTTGGTGTGCATAATAGAGAAAGATTACTCACCAAATGCTCTTCCAAATACTCTCACTTTTCTATCTAGCCAATATTTACTTGAACTTACAATTTTGATGGACCCATTTCCTTGGAGCACCGCAGTGTGCACATGAATTTTCTATGGCCCAGAAGCTTGTGGCAACAACAGCTACTGAGGGATATATGCTTCTTTCTTATTGAACTGTGCTTCTGAAATTATTTAGAATTGATCTTTCTCTTGAAGCAACAAAGCCAAGAACACGCTGGCTGTGTCTAGACTGGCCGCTTGAATTTCCGGAAAAGCACTGACGATCTCATGTAAAATCATCAGTGCTTTTCCGGAAATACTATGCTGCTCCCGTTCGGGCAAAAGTCTTTTTCCGAAATACTTTTGTGCAAAAGGGCCAGTGTAGACAGCATAGTACTGTTTTCCGCAAAAAAAGCCCCGATCACGAAAATGGCGATCGGGGCTTTTTTGCGGAAAACCGCGTCTAGATTGGCCACGGACACTTTTCCGCGAAAAGTGCTTTTGCAGAAAAGCATCCTGCCAATCTAGACGCAATTTTTCCAAAAATGCTTTTAACGGAAAACTTTTCCGTTAAAAGCATTTCCGGAAAATCATGCCAGTGTAGACGTAGCCGCTGAGTATAACAGATGATGATTTTCAAGCATATTGATAGAGTGCTCTAAATGACCTCTTAAGGAGGGAAATTGGAATTTGAAAGAATAACTTTCATGAAAGCCTTGTTAGAAAAGAGTTTCCAAAGCTGAAAATACCAATTTCAGGCTACGTCTACACTGCAGGCTTTTTGTGCAAGAACTGTTTTGCGCATGAGTTCTTTTCCCCCCGAGGAATAAGCCCTCTTGTGCAAAAGTTCTTACACAAAAGGTCTTGCACAAGAGCGTGTCCACACTGCCATGTGCTTTTGCACAAGGGATGTGCTTTTGCGCAAGAGTGTCCATGGTAGTGTGGACGCTCTCTTGCGCAAGAAAGCTCTGATGGCTATTTTAGCCATGGGGGTTTCTTGTGCAAGAAACCCTTGTTACCTGTCCACTCTGTATTCTTGTGCAAGAGGGCTTATTCCTCCTGGGAAAGGAATAACTCTTGTGCAAGAAGCCCTCTGTTCCAACTGTAAATTTACTTGTGCAAGAATGCACGCACAAAAAGCCTGCAGTGAAGATGTAGCCTCAGTGTTTTCATTCTAGTGTTTTCATTCTGTCGGCAGAGAGATGCAGATTAGGCAGGTCGACATTGCAAACGAGGCAAGAATTTAAATATCCCACACCTAATTTGCATGAAAATGGCTGCTGCGTTTCGCCGACTTAGCACTTTGTCAGCAAAAAGCAGCAGTCTAGACGGGAATCTGTTGAGAAAGAAAGCCTTTTTCGACAGATCCTGTAAACCTCCTTGCAGGAAGCATAAGGATCTGTTGAAAAAGGCTTGCTTTCTCAACAGATCCCCCTTTAGACTGCCGCTTTTTGCCGGAAAAGTGATGTCAGCAAAACGCGGTGGCCATTTTTATGCAAGTTAGACACGGGTTATTTAAATCCCTGCCTCATTTGCAATGTCGACCTGCCTAATCTGCATCCCTCTGCCGACAGAGGGATGCAGTCTAGACATACCTTAGCAGAGGGAGGGCTTTCACAGCACCATTCCCAGGAGGGAGGCAGGAAGATTTTCTCATCGTGCTCAGCTACCTATGCTAGATAGGGTGAAGGAGCAGTAAGGTTATAGCTCTGCTTCCACCTCATCCCGCTGTGTCCCATTTGTCATAGCCTGTACTCAGGAAGGTGCTAGGAGGGAGCAGTCGCTGGACTCAAAGGAACACGGGGATTGTGAGCACGCACAGCTGCCTGTGTGCAATGCAAAGAGGAGGCTCCCACACTCATCCATGGATCTGCTGGATTCAAAGCCATCATAACTGGGTTAGTTTAAAGATTAGGCTTGTTGTACTTAGACTCAAGTACAATGTCTAGCCTGTGGCTTCTGCACTCGTGGCGAGCATGGCTACCAGTGGGGGTCCTGATTCCACTGGCAATCACACCCATGCAAATCCAGAGTTAATCCACTGCAGTGAATGAATATGATCTCAGAATCAGACCAAAGTGGTTTTATTCTTGTGAAATTAATTTAAAATAGTTTCTAGAGATGGAATCATGCAGTTATACATTCACTACTATTCACTACTATTCATCCCTATAACTAATAAGCATTTTGGATCACAAATACATAACTACTGACTTGATGAATGTATGAAGGAGAAATGATGTTCCAGTGTTTCTCAAAGTGATCCACGGATCCACTCTGAGAAACCTGCTAACTGGCCGCTCCTCTTTGTTTCTTTACCAGCTCCTCAGCCAGAGACCCTCATGGCTCCCATTGGTTCCGGTTTGCCACTTGAAGCCAAGGGAAGCCGTGGGAAGTGGCACGGGCCAGGCCACTGCTTCCCGCAGCAGCAAAAGATAAACTGGAGCCAATGGGAGCCCTGAGGCTGCAGAGCCGGTAAATAAACAAATGGGAGCACACTGTTAGTGGGATTCCCAGAGTGGATTCGCAGACCACGTTGCGAATCACTGCTTTAAGCAATCTGATTAGTTGGCACATTAGTCGGGAAGTCAATTCTGAGATCTTTCAGTTGTTTCATGGGAAAGAAGTATTATCATTGACTGCAGGTTCAGCACATCTCCTCCCATTGTCAGGCAGATGTAATGCTCACAGAGCCCGGTTATCTGAGGACAGAATTAAACCTGGGTCCTTTAAGGCTTAGTGCATGAACCTCTTCTGTGTGAGCTAAAAGCCAGATGATTATTAGCTAAGGCAGTAGAATGGATTCACTATTCTCTCTATAAGTGGCCTTGGAGCCTCTAGCCAGTACCACATACCCAGCAAGTGTGTGGGTTTCATAGGCAACACTAAACAAGAGAGTCAAAAAAGAACGTGAAAAATGACTTCAGTTACTCAGTTGTCTCAAGTTACTTGGCAGCAGTTTCCAAAATTCTTGGTCAGCAGGGACAATTCTCACAGATTTGGGGCCCTCTGCAAAGCCATTTAATTGGGGGACTGGGCATTGCATGGCACAAAATTCTCATGCCACATTCTCCCCTTCTAACCTCTCCCCTTCCTCTCCCCGCCACCATTTATCTGCCCCAAACTCCTATGTGATGTGATTTAGGTGAGGGACACGTAACTATCCTTAAATGTTGTGTGTGGCGCTGGTGGTAGCTAGTGAGCTAGTGAATGGAGGATTCTGTAAAACTGAAAGAGGAACCTAATGGATTTACACCAGGGTTGTGATAAAAGCCGTGATGGTGATGGTGAAGAACATTTTAGTTATTTTCACCACAGAAGTGTATGAAGCAATGCATGTTCAACAATTAACATCACATTGCATGTCCAGAGGGTAGGAGCCCTGTGGCTGGCTGGATGTGCAGCCCTATTGCTCACCTACATACATATGATGCCGAGAACATCTTTTGCTGCAGTGCAGTGTAAACAATCTTAACTATTTTTTATATTTAGATCATTGTACTATAAACTTTCTCAGAAAACAAAAATAGGGAAAAAACAAACCATGACAGCCTCTTTTTCAAGAACAAATTATGAAGCATCTCTGGACCATTCACAGGCATTAAAATTCCAAGCCTATAACATCAAAATTGCAAAGTGCAGTCATTGAAAATGGTAAAAGAAATAGGGGTAAGAACTGGGCCACATTAAAGTTAAAATTAGCAAAGAAAAACAGAAGATTTTGACATCTTCCACTGACTCACTTATAAGCAGCTTCCTAAAATGGGTGGTGTTATATATATATATATATATATATATATATATATATATATATAATATATAATATATAATATATATATATATATATATATATATATCTCATAGAATCATAGAATAATAGGACTGGAAGGGACCTCGAGAGGTCATCGAGTCCAGCCCCCCACCCTCAAGGCAGGATCAAGCTCCGTCTACACCATATATATATATAGGTTATGCATATAGGTACATAACCACCCATTTTAGGAAGCTGCTTATAACATATATATATATATGCAAGTTCCTATGCACTATTATTAAAATGTTGGGCTTATAAATAAGCCAGACAATAGAAGGCACGTTTCTCCTGTAGGCTTTAGAAATACCTACGGAATGACCTCTGGGACTCTTACTAAGGAATGTGGTATTTACAGTCAATTCTTCATGTTATGGTTGAAACTAGAGTTGGCTTCTCTGGTTTCTTTTTAGTGTAGTGCTCCTGCTGATCTCCCGAGTACCTTCATGTGCAAAGCTGATAGAAAACATCTGGCACTGCCCCTTTGATCATTTTGTTTGGTTGAGCATTTGGACAGTTGCCCCATTCATTTTTAACTAAGTCACTTATCTCTGATTACATGATGCTTGGAGTTGTCTGCAAAAATGCTGAGATGTGAGAGCCCTGTGTAGGCTCTTTTCTATTGAGTTGGACATAACTAAGAGACAGCATAACAAATAGTAAGAAATTAAGAAGATTGCTGTATTATTTTTTGCATGACAGCTCAGAATGATTGAGTGTGAATATTATAAACTGTGAAAACTGTGGAGGAATGAAATTACAATATATTATTTCCTTTAGAAAACACCCTGATAAAGTATTACTAGGAAGAGTGGGAGAATGGATTCAATATATGAACCGGAATCTAATTAATATTTGAATTATGCAAACACGAAGCTCGATCCAGAATAATAGCAACAACATTCCTCAATGTAGCACTTGTTTTCCACACTTTATTTCAAGTGTCAGATAAATTGACAAATGTCCTGGATTCTGACTTCTTGCAGAACCAGCAGTTGCTTGTTCCCTAGTAGTTTTCTGCTCCAATTGGCTAGACTTCTCAACTGGGAAGAACCTGGCAGAAGTTAGATTAGCACTGGGGCTATCTGCCATTATACTTCAGTTTGGATACTCTACAAGGTCTTAGAGAGACTGCAGAAGCAGCTGGCCCATCACTCTAACTTCCTCCCGCTTTTCCTTGTGACTCTTCTGCGCAGCTGTTCCAATCCTGTGACAGATGCCAAGACAGCCCCTGAGAACATCAAATCACATTAGGGAAGAAACACCAAGAGTTTGAACCATCAAAAGAAGAACAAGATGGTAGTTGGGAAATGGGGAGCAGCCATTGATGGTGGCAAGAATAATTGTCAGGAATACTGATGAGGGAGGAGAAGATATGTCTGAATAGGAATTTGCACTAGTGCTGTGCTTGTTACAAAGGTACCATTTGCAACTAACACTGTAGTTCCATGGGTTGCCTGTGAGTTTCCAGGTGATTTTATACCAAATTATTTGAAAACTTTTCCAAGTCCACTGCTGCTACAGTAGTGGTCAGAAACAGCATCGAGTTCCCTTGTCAGTAATATTAGGGAAAGATTCACATCTTCTGAGAAGGTCTCCTTAACTCAGGAATTCACTTCCTCTCTTGTCTGTGGAGCCTGTCTTTTTTCTCTAGCCATTGAGAGTATGTCTACACTACAAAGTTAATTCAAACTAACAGCTGTTAGTTCAACTTAACTTTCATAGGCGCTACACATACAAACCGCTAGTTTGAACTTAATTCGAACTAGCGGAGCGCTTAATTCGAACTAGGTAAACCTCATTCTACGAGGACTAACACCTCGTTCGAATTAAGTAGTTCGAATTAAGGGCTGTGTAACCACTTAATTCGAACTAGTGGGAGGCTAGCCCTTCCCAGCTTCCCTTGGTGGCCACTCTGGGCCAAACCAGGGAAACTCTTCTACCCCTCTCCCAGTCCCGGAGCCCTTAAAGGGCCATGGTCTGGCTACGGTGCCCGTGCCAGGTGCAAGCCTGCCAGCACCCAGCCAGCAGACCCTGCACCTGGCACGGCACGAACCAGCCACTCACTGCCACCCAACCCTCCGCCTCTTCCCAGGACCAGGCTGCTACCTGGGGCTGCAAGAGACAGGCGCCCACCTGGTCTAGTGCGGAGATTATAGACTTCATCCAGGTTTGTGGAGGAGGCCTCCAACGTCCACAATCTCCATACTAGGCACAGGAAAGTTGCCGTCTAGGGCAGGATAGCTGCCAGCCTGGCCACCAAAGGCCACATACAAACCCAGGAGCAGGTTTGCATGAAAATCAAGTTGGTCCAGTGAGACCCCCGACCCTGAGCCCTGAGCTTAGAACATAAGAACGTAAGAACGGCTGTACTGGGTCAGACCAAATGTCCGTCTAGCCCAGTAACCTGTCTGCCGACAGCAGCCAACACCAGCTACCCCGGAGGTGATGGACCAAAGACAATGATAAAGCCATTTGTCTCGTGCCATCCATCTCCAGCCTTCCACAAACAGAGGCCAGAGACACCATTCCTAGCCCCTGGCTAATAGCACTCCATGGACCCAACCTCCATGAATTTATCTAACTTCTCTTTAAACTCTGTTATAGTTCTAGCCTTCACAGCCTCCCGTGGCAAGGAGTTCCACAGGTTGACTATTTGCTTTGTGAAGAAGAACTTTCTGTTATTAGTTTGAAGCCTGCTACCCATTCATTTCATTTGGTGTCTTCTAGTCCTTCTATTATGGGAACTAATGAAGAACTTTTCTTTATGCACCTCTCCACACTACTCATGATTTTATAGACCTCTATCATATCCCCCCTCAGTCTCCTCTTTTCTAAGCTGAAAAGTCCCAGTCTCTTTAGCCTCTCTTTATATGGGACCTGTTCCAAACCCCTAATCATTTTAGTTGCCCTTTTCTGAGCCCTTTCCAAGGCCAAAACATCTTTTTTGAGGTGAGGAGAGCACGTCTATACACTGTACTGAAGATATGGCGTATCATAGTTTTATACTTCCCCTCCTCCTTCTTCCCCTGGCTTTCCCCTTCCAGCTCCCTCCTCCCAGGTTTCCCCCTCCCCTCTCCTACCCTCTTTCTTCCCCTCTCCCACCTCCTTTTCCCAGTTTTCCCAGAGGTAAATCTCCTCCTCACCTCCCCAGTTTTGTTAAATAAAGAAAGTTTCTATTTTTGAACACACGTGTCCTTTATTTTTTACATCAGGAAGGGGGGCTTGGGAAGGGTAAATGGAAGGAGGTGAGGGAGGAATGGGGCACAAGCCCCCGATGGGGAGGATTGGGGTGGCTCTGCGGGCTCCTCTGGGTGGAAGCTCTCCTGCAGGGCCTCCTGGATCCTGACAGCCCCCGATTGACCCCCCCCTGATTGCAGCCTGGGGCAAGTGCAGCCAGGCTGGTGGCTGAGTGCTGTGATGTGCCGAGTGTGGGCACTCAGGGCACTCCAAGTCAGGACTGCTTTGCTGTCCCTCATCGAGGTAGACAAGCGAGCGGGGAACCCTGAGAACTGTCTGTCCAGGGTGGGGGTCGGGTCCCTTTAAGCACAGCCCTCGGCTAGCCTGAGATAGCAGCTCCACACTCTAAGTCCTAACCTGATGCCCTGCCGGCACTGCTTCCGGCCAGCCTTAACTTCGGTTCAGGGTCCACTCAATGTGGACATGCTAGTTCGAATTAGCAAAATGCTAATTCAAACTAGTTTTTCGGTCTAGATGCACTAGTTCGAATTAGCTTAGTTCGAATTAACTAATTCGAATTAAGTTAGTTCGAATTAGTGCTGTAGTGTAGACATACCCAGAGGGAAGAAGGTGTTGTGACAGTGGGTGAGGTTTGTGGAGGTATCTGCTTGGAAGGGCATTTGCATGTTTGTGTGACGTATGACACTCAAAAACTTTGTGGTTGTAGGATTTTAATATCTGTTAATTAAGTCAGTGCAGGGGATGGGAATTTAATCAATGTTAATAAAAGAAAGAGTGAGGGGGAAATGTATTGCTGTAGCTAAGAGCCTATGAGCATTTTCACACAGCTTTTATCTGAGCCTTTATAAATTCGCTGTAAAATCTCTTACTGTAGAAAATCCGTTTTAGCACATGACTGATTTTTACAAACATAACAAGCACAAATCCTTTTGTTGATACTGGACCAGTGCTATATTTACTGAAGGCTATGGAAGGTGGGGTGTGCTGGAGAGTTTTGTTACATGCAGGAGGAAAAAGAATCCATTAATCCACTTGGAATGGTTGTCATTTACAGGTCAAACTTAACAACTGTATGCCCAACCTAAAACATTGGGCCATTCGTATAGTTGACTACATAGCTTTAGCTGGGTCCATAAGGCATAAAGTCTGACTGTTCACATTTTAGTGAAGCTAATAAAAAAAATACTGGCTTGTCAGTACATGAATTTTGAAGAGGAAAGAACTCACACTAGATCTGAATTTGACCCACTGAGTGCTGTTTTCCTGACCTGCTTCTTTATGCATTTACCAGGCATCAATAACAATGCTATTACCTAGGCCACAAGGGTAGTGTGCTCAAACCCTGGGGGAAGAGATAGAGTGCCTTGTGTCAGTCAACATCAGCCCCTCTGACCAATTAAGAGATCTGAAGGAAATTTCATCCTGTTCCCTTTCCTGGACAGATGATGGTCATGATGGAAGAAGCCTTAAGGGCAGGGAGGGATTAAAAACTGAGAAACAGAGAGAGAGATAGACTGGACAAGCATCACTGGTACAGAGTAAATCTGCAGTGACTAGAAATAGTAGTTGCACAAAGACTCGCGTCCTTTATTTGTATGGATTTTTAGAGCACCTTAGAGTAAATATAAAGAACTATAATGTGAAATTAAATGATGCTCCTCTTCTGCTTGGAATGATTTTAAGGTTGAGAAGCAAAGAGAGAGAACTAGAACCCTCTCTGTCTCATGACAAAAGCAGGATCTTTCTTCAGAGAGTAAAATTGCATTTTAACATGTGTTAGCTTAAAAATTAATGGCAGAGTGAGTTCAGTAGGGTTGAAGTTCTAACTCAACTTGAAATGCTCAGTTCCACTGTTTGATCTAATACTTAACAGATGGTAGGGTGGAAGGTAAAATGGAATGTGTGTGCTCGATCACACACATGTATTAAATTAACATAGGTTCTGCACTATTCACAGAATACATGACAAAGATCACAACTGTTCACAAAATTATTGTTAACTTGAAGATTCTTGAAGCACATTTGGAACTTTCTTTAAACCATCTGCTGACATGGATGAAGTGTTGCAGTTTTAGGAAAATCAAATAGTATATACATTTCTGTATAGCTTTCCTTCAGTAATAGAAGGCATCCAGACTCTGTCTTGCAACCACAAATAAAAAAACTCTTTAATTTTAATCATAAGTTAAAAAATTACAGGGTTGACTCTGCAGCTGACTGCTAAAACTATGTTGACTCATTGCAAAACAGAGTATGACATAATTGACTTCAGATGTCCTTGTGCACACTATAGAATTAAACAAGCTGATTTGATTTGTATTATCTCCCTTCACAGAATGTGACAGAGTTAACTTCAAGCATTGCTTGCCAGGGACCTCATTTTAAAATTACACGGTTACAAAAATCATAGGATATGGAATCCATTAGGGAAAAGTTTTCTTTGATGAAACACAGCTCAGATCACAGTAATCAAGAATGTGAAAGTGAGTTTATTACCACAGGATGCCACTGGGGGCCAAAAACCTCATGAGATTTAAAAATAGATTTGGAAATTCTTCTGAATAACAAGAATGTCCAGCATTAGAACAGCTAGCATGAACAAAAATTCTAGAACATATATTAAAGCTCTTGAATTAGAGTTTACACCAATCTCTATTATTAGGAATTATGAGCAGAACTAATTTGCAGGGCTGATTATCCAAATGGATGCCTAATGCAAGGTTTCTTTCCTCTTTCCCATGCTATTCTCCAAGACATGATATTGGGCTAGAGGACCATACATCTAATTCAGTATGGTGGTTCCTATATTCCTAGCTAATTTTTGAAACACAGAGAACAGGCCCCTCAAAAAGTCAAACAAAGCAGTAAAAATACAATCTCCTACCAAGTAGTTTAATAATAGCATAAAAGCTTGTGGCCACCGGGGATTCCATGTTTGTCATCACTAGGTTGCACAACATAAACACTCAGTGGGATGACTCAAACCTCCCTGTTCTAAAAAGCAGAGGCTCTCATCACTTGAGCTAAAGAAAAATTTCTTTGCTAGCTGGATAGAGCCTATGGCTGCATCTACAGTACAAGCCCGGAGTGTAATTTTCAGTGTGCATGCACATATTTGTAGGTATTCAGTTATATAAATCTGCAATAGCTTGGGCAGCGGCTTTGTGGATTGCAGTAATCATTAACTAGAAAGTTAGATCCAGACTTCAGGGATACAGATTTTAAATTGAATCCAGATAAAATATATGTAGGGACTTTTAAAACCAATCTAAAGCACACAACATAATCTTAAGAATGTTTGGAAATGAGAATGGGACTATACATTAATAAAGAGTTTGTGAGAATTCTAATATTATAATGAAATAGTTGATTACTTGCTATTTGGAATTTGCATGAAGCATATTTGAGCATGTAGCCAATTTGCTCAAGGTAGAGTCTCTAAGTATAGTTTCTTCATTGTTTGTAATATTTTATTAATTTTCAGTGATACCATTACATGCAAATGAAATTATATATGAAGAAATACCAAACTTTGATAAAACTCCCAGATAGTCTTACATATTCTTTTGTGTGGCATTTTTTTTCATTGTGAAAGGAGAGGGAAAGAGACAAGCAAACAAAAGAACTTATTTATGTATTCAAAAAAGGCCCAAATAATATTTGTCTTACATTTTTGATAACTCATATGGTAAATCATTAACTAACTTCTAACACAAACTTGAAAATTTAACCTACACAGAACATTCTCATTTAGCAACACAAATAGGGTAATTAAAGAGCTAATTACCTGAGTTGAATGCACAAAAGTGGCTAAAGTGTTGACGACTGACTGCATTTGCCAAATTTGTTAGCAAAAATGTGGAGACTAACTGGAAATACAGTCCTTTATATACAGTGGAAGCTTTGTTATACAGCACTCTGTTGATCAAAAAATTGTGTTGCCCCCAGCCACAATACTGCCCCGTCCTCAGCACACACACCTGATTCACCCCATCCAGCCAGCGGTTGCGGGCTTTCTGATAAAGCTTTCACTGTAATTACCTTTAAATAGGATGTTGGGGTATGTCTACACTACAGCACTAATTCGAACTAACTTAATTCGAATTAGTTAATTTGAACTAAGCTAATTCGAACTAGTGCATCTAGACCGAAAAACTAGTTCGAATTAGCATTTTGCTAATTCGAACTAGCATGTCCACATTGAGTGGACCCTGAACCGAAGTTAAGGATGGCCGGAAGCAGTGCCGGCAGGGCATCAGAGGAGGACTTAGAGCATGGAGCTGCTGCCTCAGGCTAGCCGAGGGCTGTGCTTAAAGAGACCTGACCCCCACCCCAGACAGACAGTTCTCAGGGGTTCCCCGCTCACTTGTCTAACTCGATGAGGGGCAGCAAAGCAGTCCTGGCTTAGAGTGCCCTCAATGCCCACACTCGGCACATCACAGCACTCGGCCATCAGCCTGGCTGCACTTGCCGCAGGCTGCCATCCGGGGGGGGGTTAATCGGGGGACTGCAGGAGAGCTTCCACCCCGAGGAGCCACAAAGCCACCCCAGTCCTCCCCATCGGGGGCTCATACCCCATTCCTCCCTCACCTCCTTCCACTTACCCCTTCCTAGCCCCCCTTCCTGATGTACAAAATAAAGGACACGTGTGTTCAAAAATAGAAACTCTCTTTATTGAACGAAACTGGGGAGACTGGGAAAAGGAGATGGGAGAGGGGAAGAGAGAGGGTGGGAGAGGGGAGGGCAACTAAAATGATCAGGGGTTGGGAACAGGTCCCATATGAAGAGAGGCTAAAGAGACTGGGATTTTTCAGCTTAGAAAAGAGGAGATTGAGAGGGAATATGATAGAGGTCTATAAAAGCATGAGTGGTGTGGAAAGGGTACATAAAGAAAAGTTCTTCATTAGTTCCCATAATAGAAGGACTAGAGGATACCAAATGAAACGAATGGGGAGCAGGCTTCAAACTAATAACAGAAAGTTCTTCTTCACAAAGCAAATAGTCAACCTGTGGAACTCCTTGCCAGAGGAAGCTGTGAAGGCTAGAACTATAACAGAGTTTAAAGAGAAGTTAGATAAATTCATGGAGGTTGGGTCCATGGAGTGCTATTAGCCAGGGGTTAGAAATGGTGTCCCTGGCCTCTGTTTGTGGAAGGCTGGAGATGGATGGCACGAGACAAATGGCTTGGTCATTGTCTTCAGTCCATCCCCTCCAGGGTACCTAGTGTGGGCTGCTGTCGGCAGATGGGCTACTGGGCTAGATGGACTTTTGGTCTGACCCAATATGGCCGTTCTTATGTTTTTATGTTCTAAGCTCAGGGCTCAGGGTCGGGGGTCTCAGTGGACCACCTTGATTTTCATGCAAACCTGCTCCTGGGTGGCCAGGCTGGCAGCTATCCTGCCCTAGACAGCCACTTTCCTGTTCCTACTGCAGAGGTCGTGGACGTTGGAGGCTTCCCCCCAAACCTGGATGAGGTCCACGATCTCCGCACTAGACCAGGCAGGCACCTGCCTCTTGCAGCCCCGGGCAGGCTCCTGGGAGCCGCCAGCCTGGTCCCGGGAAGAGGGGGAGGGCTGGGTGGCAGCGGGTGGCTGGCTCGTGCCGTGCCAGGTGCAGGGTCTGCTGGCTGGGTGCTGGCAGGCTTGCACCTGGCATGGGCACCGTAGCCAGACCGTGCCCCTTTAAAGTCTCCGGGGCCGGGAGGGGGGCAGACAAGTTTCCCTGATGGTGCCCAGAGTGGCTACCAGGGAAAGCTGGGGAGAGATAGCCTTCCACTAGTTCGAATTAAGTGGCTACACAGCCCTTAATTCGAACTAGTAAGTTCGAACTAGGCTTAGTCCTCGTAGAATGAGGTTTACCTAGCTCGAACTAAGTGCACCGCTAGTTTGAATTAAGTTCGAACTAGCGGTTTGTATGTGTAGCGCCAATCAAAGTTAATTCGAACTAACGTCTGTTAGTTCGAATTAACTTTGTAGTGTAGACATACCCTTACAGATGGCAGTTCTACACAGCAGCATTATTCCGGAATAATGGACGTTATTCCAAAATAACTGTGGGAGCGTCTACACAGCAAGTCTGTTATTTCAAAATAATATCGAAATAACAGGCATCTTATTCTGGATTCTGTAACCCTCATTGTGCAAGGAATAACTCCTATTCTGAAATAGCTATTTTGGAATAGGGCAGGTATATTTCAAAATAAGAGGCCTTCAGCCCTTTCCACAGGTGCCCTGCTGGCCACTCTGGCCACACTCATCAAAACTCTTCAGTCTCCCTTCCCCTGCAGCCCTTAAAGCTGCAGCCTCAGAGGAAACAATGTGTGGAACACAGCATGTCCTAACAGCCCTAGGCCACACGGAAGCTGCAGACCAGCATTTTCTACCACCATGAGCAGCTCTATTACTCCCACCTCACCCTCCTCTTCTCCTAGTGAGCCAACAGCCAGCTCCCTGGACCCTGCCCGGGGTCAGAAGAGGTGTGCGTCTTCCTGGTCTGGTGCAGAGATCCTGGACCTCATTGAGGTCTTGGGCAAGGAGGCAAACCTCCAGGATCTCTGCACCAGATGCACCAGGTGCAGGAATGCAGATGTCTATGGCCAAACATCAAGGACCACATGCGCACCCAGGAACAGGTGTACAAAAAGGTGAAGGAGCTAAAGCAGGCTTGTGCCAAGGCTGGGAGTACAGCTCCTGCACCAGGGCGGCACTTCAGGCCTGCCCATACTTCACCCAGCTACACAGCATCCTGGGGGTGGGGCAGTCTCTTCCCTCCCACCCCCCATGTTGTGGACTCAGGGCTGGAGACGCTCATCGTCACCCTCCTGAGAGGCACAAGTGATGATGAGGAGGAACAGAAGGAGGAGCCGGACTAGGCTAGCACCCTATCCATGCCCACCAGCCAGGAGGTCATGCTAACCCTGGAGCTGGTACCCCCCACCCAGGATGTCTCCCAGGCATCATCCCAAGCAGGGGAAGGCCCATCAGGTGAGTGCCATTACTTTCCTTAGACACACGCAGGTGGAGGCGGCAGGCAGTGAGGGGCTGCTGCGAGCTCCTTACTTGGCCTTCTTGACCTGGGGGGGGTTGTACAGCAGCCTGTGCACATGGGAGCACATGGAGCACCAGTCTAGGCTCACAGCATGTCCAGAGAGGCCTGCCTTACTCCTGACACCGGGACACCACTAGAAGGAGGATGGGGACAAACACACACACTCAGGAGTGCCACACATGGCACATGAGCAAGCCCACACTCTCTCTCCCAGGCACCCCATTGCCGTCCCCCCCTCCCCCCCCCCCCACACACACACAGGCTCCCAGTCTGGCCGGCACCTTCTAATATAATGCCTGCTTATCTCTGGAATGTGGGTGTTTTGAGACTCCCCCCTTGGACATCTGTGCCCCAGTAGGAAAGGGTCCACTAGCTAGGCTTTGGGTGACCTTGCTCGAAGCACATCACCTTCAACTGACCCATGGCCTTTTGGTCTCAGTTCAGAGATGAGGGCTGGCTTTAGACACAGTGTCTCCCAGGTTGACTTCCCTACTCTTTGTTCTACTTAGGTAGACCAGCTGCAAGAGGGAAGTGGCCAACATCTCCCATACCATCCTCCCGACTCTGCGTGACCTGTCAGTGCAGTAGAGCCCATGAGAACCTCCACAGGGAACATATCATCCCCTCCGCTAGCCCTGCAGCACTCCATGGAATGGTAGAAACGGAGACTCAAGGAGGACCTCCAGCTGCGCTGCAACACCTGGAGGGAGCTGCTGCCGCAGGGCTGAACCATCGGCGTAGCCTTCAACATGGTCATCGACTGCCTGGTGGCCATTCCTGCTGCTGCTCCTGTGCTAGCTCCCACCCCTCCAGGTACACCTCCTCATCCCGCCCCCTTGGCTGCCAAGGCAGTGGGACCACCTAAGGCAGGTGCCACTCCCAGTCCCAGCCCTCCTCCTCCCCCTGCCCCAGGTTTTTTCCCCAGTCTCTCCCCAGTTACATTTATCCCAATAAAAAAAATAATTTTTTGTTCCAAAACAAAAAGTGTAGTTTATTGTCTCTGCAGGGGAGGGGAGAAAAGAAGGAAGTTTGAGGAAAGGCAAAGAGGGGCAACGCATAGGCCCCTCCTGGGGAGGCCCAGGGAAGGGTGTCACGGGGATCCTTCTGTGAAACTCTCCCTCAGGGCCTCACGGATACACACAACTATGCAGAACTGCTCAAAAGTCTCTGCCCCCAACCCTGGCAGGAACATCTCCCCCTTGCTTTCACAAATATTATGAAGGACACAACAGGTCGCCACCACTTAGGGAACGTTCTGCTTGCCAAGGTCCAGCTGGGTGAGGAGGCAACGGAGCCTCCCCTTCTGATGTCCAAAGGTTTCCTCAACAACAATACGGGCTCTGTTGAGCCTGGAATTGAAGCATCCCTCTCTTTGGTCCAGGTGCCTGGTGTAGAGCTTCATTAGCGAGGGGAGGAGAGGGTAGACTGCATCCCCTACAATACAGATCGGCATGTCCACATCCCCAACCGTGATAGTGTTGTCAGGAAAAAAGGTGCCAGTATGCAGCTTCTGGAAGAGACTGGAGTTTCAAAAGACACGTGTGTTGAACGCCTTCCCCAACCACCCGACGTAGGTGTTTGTGATCTGGCCGTGGTGGTTGACAAGGGCCTGCGGGACCATCGAAGAGTGACCGTTCCAGTTGATGTATTTGGCTGCCCAGTGACCAGGGGCCCTGAAGGGGATATGGGTGCCATCAGTAGCCCCTCCCCCTGCAGTGGTGGCAAAACCGGCGACGATGGGGTCCACATCGCCCAGGTTGATGACCCTGTGTAGCAGCACAGTGTTAATGGCCCTCACTACCAGTAGAAGGAGACAAACAAACAGAGAATCACAGGGTTGCCAGAGCCCTCGGGAGGTACTCAAAGCCCCCTCTCCTCCCCAAAACACACACCAGTAACAACACCAACTTGCCCCATCCCCCGTCAGGGCTTTGTGAAGATGGGACTGAAAAACCTCCCGGGGAGGGGGTCTCCACCACCACCAGCACCCTTGCTTAGGGAATCCAATTCCAGCAGTTCAGTTCACCACCCTTCTGGGACACTAGCATTAGAGCAGCAGACCTGCATGACCATGCCCCCAAAGGTCGATCTCCCCATGCTGAACTGATTCCCAACAGATTGGTAGCTGCCCAGTGTTGTGAGCTTCCAGCTGGCAATGGCAACCCACTTCTGGAGGGGGAATTGCAGATCTCATATAGGTGTCCCATTGCCAGAGGGCAGGGGCGAATCACTCATGCAGCTCCATGAAGGTGTCCTTCTGCATACAGAAATTCTGAGGCCACTACTGGTCATCCCAGCGCTCCAGGTTGATCTGATCCCACCACTTGGAGCTGGTGCCCGGTCGCTAGAAGCAGCGATGTACAATGTGCCGGGGAGGGCAAGTGGGGTTGAGCTTCATGGGCAGCGCCCAGAGAGAGTTGAGGAGCTGCTCAACATTGAGCTGGGGATCCTGTTCCCGCAGGGCCTGGAAGGAAGCCTGCAGAAACTGCAGCAGGAGGTGCACCAAGTCATAAAAGAACCATTGATTGCTTGGAGGCAGGTCCAGCTCCATGGTTAGAATGCTGAGGTGTCCACAAGGACAACCACAGAAAGCAGAGAAAAGGCTTTGCTGTCCCTCAAAGAGGTAAGCAAAGGAGAGGAACCTGTGACACGGCTGTACAAAGGGGTCCCTTTAAGCATGAGCCTTAGCCTCAGGCAGCCGCTATGGGAAGTGACTGCTGTCCTGATGCCCTGCCTGAAGTGCTTTCAGGTGGCTTTAAATGTGATTCAGTGTCCAGTGAGTGTGGACGCTCTATTTCAAAATAGCTCAGTGCTATTTTGATGGGCATTTGCTGTGTGGACACTTTATTTTGAAATAAGCTATTTCGGAGTATTTCCTCCAAAATAGCTTATTCTGAAATAAGCGTGCTGTGTACACATGCCCAGAGATTGATCTTCCTCTGTCTTTTTGGAGAGTCTTATATATTCAGAGGCTTGATATTAACTAATGACCAGAGTCTGAATTAGTGTAAAATTCCAGTGAAGAATTTCTGGATTAACGCTATGTGAGGTCAGAATCAGGACTGTTGGCTACAAGTATACCTATTTAGATAATCTTTTGGTTAGATTGCTTTTGCATTTTCCTAACTCAATAGTAGAATTTTGATTTTCCTAAGAAATAGTTCCTAAAATGTCTATGATTTTTAAATAGGCTCAGAATGTATGTGTACGTCAGATGGGATCACCTCCATCACATCTAATAAAATCTCTTTTCCAATTAAATATCATCAGTGGAGGATCACCATGATATTCAGATAAAATTCTAAGCCAAAGTCAGCCCTTAGGTAACTCTATTGAATCCCAAAATGAGGGCCCATAAACTTTATTTTTGTCTGATCATTTAACTCTTTGATTCCCACGTGATTTAACAGCGTTCATACTGTGCTGCAACTATGCAAACAAAAGACAAACAAAAAAAGATATTGACTATTGTATGTACAGATGGAAAATCATCACTCAGCAGTTACAAGGCATGCCCACTGAAAGTATGACTGTAATTCTATGGAGGCGGTAGTGTTACTAAGACCAGATTGAATTTTTAAGCCTGCCTCCAACTCAGCCAGCTGTAGTTAAAGCCACAAAGGCTGACAAAATACATTCCTAGTTGTATCAACAAAGGGGAGAGCTAGATTCATTTACCACCATTGAGTCTACCCCTATGAGTTCCCATCAATGGGTAGAATTTACAGTTTATCCAAGGCCATGATAGAGCTTTACTGTATGTAGTAATAACAAGTCTTGCTAAATGTGCTTGAAAGCTATTATAAATAATTAAGTTTGTAGAACTTTACATTAATTGAAGCAATTTACACCAGGCACCGATAACAGCAAGAAGAGATGTAGGGAATGCTTTCTCTGAGGTCTTCATAGATGAGGTGTTTTTGTGCTTCTGCTGCTATTTGTCATGTGAATTTTCAGTTGCAAAAACTGAATTACTTTGTGGGAAATTGGTTTGTGATTTAGCCATTTCCATATACTTGACTAGATTGTCAGATTTCCTGGAATGAAGACTTTGTAACGAGTTTGAGCATCCTGCATAGTCTGTATTTATCTGCTCTGGTTTCTGAAAATTATTGGTTTACATTGTGCATCCTCACAACAGCCTAATATTACTTAAGCAATGCTCACACAAACATAACATTGTCTCATTAACATACTTACTCTCCTTTGGGAAAATGATAGGTGTTGCATTTATTTCTCTGTTTTGCTATGATCCCCAACTTATTTGAAATCTCTGAATATGAATATCCAAAACATATGGCAACATATAAAACAAGAATAATGTGCTGTACTACAGTAAAAATGGATTCAAATATACTCTAGAGCTATTGCAGAAGCAACAGAATAGGCTTCAAGAGTAAGCAATACATAAGACATAGCCTTTTATAAACACTGAAGAGAACTATCATCTCTCTCTATATATAAAAAGGTTTTTCCTGACAGGCAACAAAATGACATCATCATGCTCTCATGCTCTCTGGACGTCATCCCACTCTCACACTCACTAGTCACGAAAGCTGCCAGAAAGAGGGGGTTGGCAAGCGTAGTGAGTAGCAGGCACAGCCCCCTAATAGTCTTATAATAGCTAAGTAGATATGAGGGATGAAAATTGTTAACTCTAAGTTTCCACTTGAAGGCAAGAATTTTATAGGCATACAAGATTGCTATAATGAATTTTCCTTTAGAAGGTGTAAACAAAGCAGCCCTCATTGTTTAAAGCAATATTCCTGATGAGCTACCCCCACATTAAAACTACAACATCTAATGCCAAAACACAAAATAAATATTTCAGTTAACAAAACCCAGAAAATTCTATTCAGAATCATAATATGTGATCAGCATATCATAAGGGTCTTGTTTGTGAGAGAGACATGATTTTGTTTTATGTTTTCATTGTTGAACTAATTAGATTATATAGTTTAATTTTTGGATTACAAATCTAATTCCCATCAATTAACATTTAAGGCAGATCTAAAAATTATTAAAATCAATCGAAAAACTCCCACTGATTTCACTGGCTTTTGGATTGGTAGAACCCTACGTCAATATAACATTTGTATCTTCATCCGATGCTGAAGCTGCAAAAATGGTTGATACGACGATAGGTATAAAGTGGGTATCACATTTGCAGGGCTCTATGGCCTGAATCCTAAAGGCCTAACTTTTTTTCTCTTAACAGTGCTGCTAATATCTCATTATCCTAGATATGTATTATAATATCCATTTAATTCTTTATTTTATTCATCACATTATCTATAAAAAAATAAATATGTTTGTATTGAATTCACTCAAAGCTTTTACCTGAATTAATAGAGAATTCTGTCTTTTCTGTATAATTCTATAGATTGGTTTAAAAATTCTATAGAAAATTTACCATTCTCTATTAAATTCATTGGGACTCTTCAATTAGGGTCAAGAAAGAAAAAGCAGATTTCCATGGGATTTTTTTTCTCTTAGCTTCAATATAATGTGTGTGTATGGAAATGTTATCACAAGTTAGCACGGGACTCAAAAATCCAAATAAAACATTGAGGAAACACACACTTTCCTTCCTATTCTGATTGCATCACTAGGATCACTGGCTAATAAAGGCATTTTGTTTAAAAAACTTCCTTATGTGTCTCTCACGGTGTTGAGTGTCTGCATTCCTGCTCATTTGTATGCTTGATAAGTTGAAATCAAATACAATGAAATGCAGCTCCAACCAGCCATAAACCCACAGCGAACAAAAAATAACAATGAGAAATCTGCATTGCCATCCTCAAGGGAATCATTGTTCAGAAGCAGATCTTGATGTCATTTTGTTATTATGTCACCGCATATAGGTTTGCTTTTTTGGTGACTTACCAAGTTCAGATTAGACGTGTGGAGAGGTAACAAAAGATTTGGTGTTTCAAAATTAGAAATATCTGCTTCATACACATCTGACCCTTGGCAGGCTGCTGGAAAGAGGTGGCTAAGTTTTTAAGGAAGTATGTGAGTATTGGTCTCATCAAGTTATGTGTTTAATATTTTGTTCGTTACCTATAATAGCTCCTTTTGTCTCTCACTCCCTGATTTCTTCATTAATGCCTCTTTTTCTGTTATTAATATTAAACTCTTTACTTGGGACTTTAAGAGGGCGAAAAAATAAAGTGTCTTTCCTTCAAATTGCTGCTGCAGCTCATAGAGATATTGATTGTACAAATACTTCTAATCAGAGGCAATAAGTTACATTAATGAAAATATAATTGCTGTGTGCCTAAGATGAGATGGTGACCAATGCATCTGGGTTTTGTACTGATCTGGTGGAGAACTATGCCATGCTAATGATATGTTCTTGAATGTTTGTCTTGTACAAATTGAAAATGAGGACCTCGCAATCCGTGAACAAATATAAAAGTAGGAGCTAAGAAAATTGTCTTGTAAAAGGATATTTGCTATGGGTTAATTTAAACATGAATGTACAAATGGAATACTATATTGAAAGGTTATTTTGTAATTGTTATTTTATACATTTGGGTGATGGTATAAAGCAGGTGAGGGTTATGTAGTGCATTTTGACTAACACCAGCACAAGCAAAATTAGCCAACTTTTACCATAGTGAACTGCTTTTGGATACATCTACTCTGCATCACTATTTCAAAGTAACTAGTGCTATTCTGAAATAATTTAGTCCGCATCTACACAGCAGGCAGTTATTTTGAAATAGTGTCAAAATACAGTCAAGCTGGAGGACTTCTTACTCTGACTCCTGTAACCCTCATTGTACGAGGAGTAAAAAAAATTGGAGCAAGAGTACTCTATTTTGAAATAAGTGCTGTGTAGACACTCCCTATTTCGAAATAAGCTATTTTTAAATAAGATGCACAATTAACGTAGCTCAATTTGCGTAGCTTATTTCGAGTTAACCCCTGCAGTGTAGACGCACCCTAAGGTTGCACTAGAGTAGATCTTACTAGCTACAAATAATCTCATGAAAGGCTACACTAGTGAGCAATGAAGTGAGGAGTAGACTAAAGAGGTATGAGATTAGTAAATGGAAGATCATAAAAATCACTATAATCAAGAAACGTTTTTAACAGATTTCACCAACACTAACTAGTTCTAATGACTGATGAATGGATGTTGCACTTGCCAAAATCCAAATCATAGAATCATAAAGCTGGAAGAGACCTCAGCAGATCATCAAGTCCAGCTCCCTGCCCAAGGCAGGACCAGTCACAACTAAATCAACCCAGCCAGGGCTTTGTCAAGCCGAGACTTAAAAACCTCTAGGGATGGAGATTCCACCACCTCCCTAGGTAACCCATTCCAGTGCTTCACCACCCTCCGAGTGAAATAGTTTTTCCTAATATCCAACCTGCACCTCTCCCACGGTAACTTGAGCCCATTGTTCCTTGTTCTGCCATCTGTCACTACTGAGAACAGCCCCTCTCCATCCTCTTTGGACCCTCCCTTCAGGAAGTTGAAGGCTGCTGTCAAATCCCCCCCTCACTCTTCTCTTCTGCAGACTAAACAAACCCAAATCCCTCATAGGTCATGTGCTCCAGGCCCCTAATCATTTTGGTTGCCCTCCACTGGACCCACTCCAATGCATCCACATCCTTTCTATAGGGGGAGGCCCAGAACTGGCCACAGTACTCCAGATGTGGCCTCACCAGAGGGAATAATCACTTCTCTAGATCTGCTGGCAACCTAATGGTTGCATTTCAAATGATTGAAAAGAAGCTAACACAGAATTATGTGAAAGGGCTTGTTATGGCTAGCTTTGCCAACCCTCCAGGATTGTCCTGGATTCTCCAGGAATTAAAGATTAATCTTTAATTAGATATTATATCATGTGATGAAACTTCCAGGAATAGGTCCAGCCAAAATTGGCAACCCTATTTGTGGCTAGAATATTAAATAATGTTTTATGTGTTGGGATCAAGATGTTTATCCGGAAGTCTAAACAAGTGGCTGAAGCATATGGGTATAACTGGCTTTCTCAACAAACAATGCAAAGAAAAAGCACAGTTGATGGAAGGACTACTTGTAAAAGGGTCAGTCTATACAGTCCTTTCATGACCAAGACCTGAAATGAGTTATTACTCCTTTCAAACCATATTATATAGAAATAAAAAAATCCTGCTTCCTTAGAATTTCTGCTTCTCTGTTAGCAATGAGCTTGTACTAAGTATCAATGTTTACTTTTAGCTGAAATGAGGTTAATTTGCAAGAAGCAAATGATTAGGTGCTATCTTGGATAGAAATGGTTTGTTTACTTAAATCCTATTGCAGAAGATCTTCTGAAATATTTTGATCTAAGCAACTTCAGTTTTTGTCCTTGCAGAGATTTTGTGAATATTAAAGCCCAGCTCCACCACAGGGATAAACTAATTTAGTGCAGCAGAAATCAATGGCAGGATATTGATTTACATTATGGCTGGGCCGGGCCCCAGATTTAATCCTGCTGAGGTGTCCCACATTCCCTTCAGTGCCTGCTTGGAATGAGTGAGTCATATACGGTGCTTTTAATACACATGGAGCTGAATTGTGATATTGCTATGAACTACTGAAGCAAGAGTCAGTATGTTGCTTTGCTGTCCCTGGAGCAGCAACTTGCAGAGTAACAATCTGCCTGCTGGCTAGGAAAAAGGATAGTGAAAGTAGTTCAGGGCGAGATTCTGCCACTCTTTGCCCAGTAAGTAGTGCTTTACTCTGTGAGCGGTGGCACTGAACCCAACGGCAGTATCTGGAGAGCAACTCTCCCTGAGTAAGAACTACAGCATCTGACCTTATGTTATGGTGTGAAGGGCAGAAGGGTACTGTAGAAAACAGGTATCATAAAAGATACAACAATGATCCTGAGCTGGAGCCATCATGATGTGATTAAACAAGGATGAAATTATCCAGATTTCTAGGTGCTTGCAGATCTTTGATAACCTGTCATATGCAGGGCCGCTGATGGAGGGTGGGAGGCAAAGAGGGCAACTGCCCCAGGGCCTGGTGAGTCAAAAAGGCCCAGGGATCCCAAGCCGTTGCCACCGCTGCTACTGCAGCACTAGTGGCACCTGGAACCCCCTGCCCTTTGAAGCGCTATTGGCTGCACAGCACAATCCAGCAGCACTGAGGACTGTGAGGGTGCTCTGTGTTCTGGGCGGTGCTGAGGGCTAGTTGCCCTCAGTGTGCTCCTTCTGCCTGAGTCTCCCCTTTTCTGGGAGCCCTCCCCCCACACATTGCCCTGGGGCCTGGTGAGTCTGTCAGCTCCCCTAGTCACATACACAGCAACTAGAACTGCTTTCCAAACTTAGAGCCAGATTCTGATCCCCTTACTCATTTTCATTAGTACCTTGCTCCACAATTAGTCACTGTGACGGGGCAGGCAGCAAGGCAGCGCCGCTCTGCATTAGAGGCAGCCCCGGATCGTGGGCTGGAGATGAGATGGGGGTCTGCACGGCTGCGGGTAAGCGGCGGATAGCCGCGGGGGCAGAGCGGGTGTGCCAGAGGCCGCCGGCAGTGCCACGATCATGGACCACCGGGCAAACGCGGCGCGGCTGGATGACGCCACCGGTGACGTCACGCACGAGCCCCGGAGGAGCGGGGTGGGGAGCGCGGGGGCGAGGCCGGCAGTGGACGCCGAGACGGGCAACAAAGGGGGGGACGAGCCGGAGCGAGGCAGCGCACACCCCGGGAAGAGAGGAACGGTAAGCCTGGCTCCGCACTGGGAGCCATAGGAATCGTCAGGAAAGAAGTGGCCCAGGGCAGGGCCGTGGAACCCGTGAGTGGAGGGTTTAGGGGCTACAGACCCCTCCACTGAGTAGGGACGAGTGTCCCTGCCTTAGGGCCCTGGGCCGGGGCTCGGAGAGAGGGAGGGCCCACGCCCCCTTTCCCGACCTTGGGGGGTCCTTTCACGCTGAACCCCTAGGGCTCTTGCAAACACAAACACGGTCTGGAGTAAGACCGGTCAGAGAGAACCACATAGAGGTGCCTAAAGCCGTAGACATTTTTTGTCTCGTACGGGTGGAGTCGGGGACGATTTAGGGGAACTGGTGACAGTCACATGTAATTGTTTCTATGGGAATGCTCATGTGGTAAGGTGCTATTCTATATAAGTGAGAGAGGCTGGATCTAGTCCACAATTTTCTTGCTACTGACAATGGGTCACATTCAGATATCCGTACTTAGGGTGAATAATGCCTTACTCTGTGTGTGGGACCTCAAAGGGACCATTAATGGATTAAAGTGCTATTCTGCATAAGAAAGGGCATTATCTGTAGTTATGCAAAAAAAAATGCTTTTTCTGTCCAAAGCATTTACCCTTGATCTGTCTTGCCTACTTAGATTATGAACTCTTCGGAGGAGAGACCACCTCTTATTCTGTGTTTGTCTAGTGACTCGCAAAATTGGCACCCATTCTCAGTTGGCCGTTAGGACAACTGGAATACAAATAGTAACTAATACCAGCAAAGATGAGCAAAGACCAGTCTCACAATTAGTACACAAAGCAAGCACCCTGTATGGACAGGAAGGAATGGGTAGAACTGCATCATTGGATAGAGTAGGTGCATTATGGATAATGTTGGCAAAATGAATGTAACCTTCATACATTATGGCCATGTTTCTCAAATTGTGGGTCCCGACTCCCGGAGGGTCATGAGCAACTTAGAGGAGGGTTGTGATATCAGAAAGTTTGAGAATCCCTGCCTTATGGAATCATAACAAGAGTTTTTCATGCTAGGTCGATAGCATGGAAAAGAGCGCTTCGAAATGTAGCTCATTAAGAGAAAAGGTTTGGTTCTTATTTTATATGACACCCCTAACAAGCCCCTGTGCATTTATAGATCTCTGGTCTGTTGGAATGGCATTGAATTGAAATTCTTTTTTCTCAGCTAAAAGGGATGCAGCAACTAGGCTAGAGCGTATGGAGAAGGGGTTATTCTTTTTTTTTAATTAGTTATATGAAAAAGTTGAACATGATGTTTAAAAGGCTCAGTGCCAAGACATTCACCACAAACCTTGTAAATCACAGTGTGTTATCAGATATGTGCCTTTAAAATGGTTGTCTCATGTTATCCTTGAATAATGTCTGACTTGCATAATTTGTTCCACAGGCACATGCGTGAGTGCAGGCTCTCTAAGCATTAAAAACATCAGCTCTCTTTCCTGGTGTGTGTTAAATTCATTTCACACTTCTCCCCAGGGCTGGGATAGGATTAACAGTCATGAAGGGAATGGCCATGGGCCCTCGCCAGTGCAATTCCAGTTGCACAAATGTTGAAATGATCCCAGAAAATTGTTCAGAAGTTCCATTGTGTAACTCATGTGGTTGCTTAGTCTAGTAAAATAAGTGATGCTACAGTCTACTTGGAAGATGTCTGTAATCCCAAACCTGAATGGGAAGGTGAGGTAGCTGGTTGACTCAGCATTATGGAAAGCAGAGTTTTGTCCAAGCTCAGAGGCTCAGCTACTGCTAGAAATAGTCTTTCTCTTAGGATACTTATTGCTGAGGTCCAGTGGAGGGAGTGTATGGAGTTGTCTGCTACCATCTGTGCAGAGAAAGGGCTTCAGGTAGCAGAGCTTTCTATCTGGTACCTCACATGTGCTGCGTACAACATAATATGGAGAGAGTTTTTGGGAACATTTCTAATCAAGCAGTTTAGTTGATCCTGCATTCTGGTGCTAATTATGTAAAGCACTGCTAAGCATGTCAGTGCCAGATTGCTCAGCACCTTGCAGGATTGAACCCTTATTTTATTTTTTCTGATTTGCAGAAAAACCCTTGTACATGTGCAGAGTAATGCTTTGATTTTGATAAAAAATTGCTGTGTTCTTTTTCACTGCTTTAATGGTATTTCAGATTGGCCCCTTATTGGTCACGAAGCGGCGTCAAACCACGGGTTGCCAACATCACTTATTTAAAATATTTCCCTCAGCACAGATCTGTGTGCAAATCACAAAGTTTTTAGGCCCTGATTTCTAGAGGACTAGACCAGGGATGGGCAATAATTTTCATGGGGAAGCCACAAACTTTGGTAAGTCATTAGGGGCTGCATATTCCTACTTATAAAAATGAAATTACTTCACAATCTATTGTAAAAAGACCCCACTTAGGTTCTTTACACAACAAAGTAATTGAATTAAATCACAATTAACAGAATACACAATTAATCAAAGCTTATCTTGGACAATAATTTATATCGCAAACCATTTTGTCAACACTTTTAAAATGTGTAATAATAACACTAACGGTAAACCTTTACTTACACCTTATGTTCCATATTAAAATTCAATGTAAAAGCAGAAATGAAATTCAGTGTGAAGAAGAGAGACTCTGGTGAGCATTAACAAGGGACACCGACTTACCAGACCCCTGGGATAGGTGGGAGAAGAGTCTGGGCCTCTGGTGGAAGGGAGGGCCTCCCCCAGCCAGCTCTTCAGAGCTTTGAGTTATAATTCATTAGCAAACCTCCAAACTGTGTAACTAGATCAGCAGCAAATCCTAAGATTATAATTAGCGGGGAACAGCCAAGGCAAGTAAAGAATCTTTTTGCTCTCATGGGAAATCTGTAGTAGTTTTAGTTTCGAAGTCTCAGCCAAAATGAACATCTGTGTAATCTTACTTTTAGCTAATGATTAACCTGGAACCCCAAATCCCTGAAATTCATAAACTCTGTATTGAGATATTTCTCTCTTTCTCTCTTTCTCCATAGAGAATATATATCACAAGTGTACAATATAAACATTCTAACACACTACACCAATACTGTATATACTCTCCCCCCCCCCCACCCACCCACACATGTTGCAAATGCAGTGATGTTAGCCATGGGTGACAAATTGCAGTCATCATGCACCTTTAATTACCTTGCCATACCTTCACTCTGCCTGCTAGTCCATCTGAAACAAGTTTCATTTTAACAATCCAAATCTCTCACCAGCCTCAAATAGCAGTTGTTGTTTATTTTAACAATGGACAGGGGGGGAAAGTCCTTTCCTTCTTCATCATCTACCTCCATGCTTATAAAATTACATTGGCCCAAAGCCCAGGAAACACAGCGTATTGTTCTGGACCAGTGACAAGTTTAATGTCTGATATCTCAGGACCTACACAAGCATTTGAAATGAAAGTTTTGTATTACTGAAAATTCCTAATTAATTCCTAACTGGGATATGACACTTCCAGTATAGGTAGAATGTCCCCAGATACCAAATTATTTTTAAAAACTTCATTACTGCATGTGGCAAAGGCTCTTCAGATCATTTGTAGATGTTTGTAACATTTTATTAGTTGCAATTTCTTTGTCTTAGAGATTCATGCAATCTGAAAAGGAATCATTTGATCCATCTCTGAAATGCAGGTCTTTTTGGAGTGAAAGATGACTACTTATTTATATACATGGAGATATACACCTATCTCACAGAACTGGAAGGGACCTTGAGAGGTCATCCAGTCCAGTCCTCTGCCTTCATGAAAGGACCAAATACCATCCCTGACAGATTTTCCCCAGATCCCTAAATGGCCCCCTCAAGGATTGAACTTACAACCCCGGGTTTAATAAGCCAATGCTCAAATCACTGAGCTATGGTAAATTCTTTAATGAAGGGACTAACTTTCTGGTGGGGCTCTGATTCATCTTTGAAAACTAGGTCTGATCAAAATATAATAATCTACAATACATTTTACATTGTTTGTCTGTTTGATCAAGAACTCCTCCTAAGTGGTAAGAGCTAGGACCACAAAATTCCTCTTAACATAACTTACATCAATGTGAGGGTTTGATTGTACCATGAAAATGGGATGTGTCTGGAATGGGATTACGTCTCATAGACCAAACAAAAAGAGACAGAATCACTAAATCAAATACTGTCCTCAAAACTGGCATAACTGAGCAAATATTGAAAGAGACTGAATCAAAATGAGCCAGAAAGATAGGATGACCCTGGAATAGAATTGCTTCTCAATAAACTTTACAGAAAAGGGATAAAATGGATAACTTTGGAGTAGTGCTCTGTTTTGGCAGCTAAATCAATGCTTATTGGAAACCATATTAAATATAGCCAATTTTTTTTAAACATCGGGGATGTGTCTACACTGGCACGATCTCACGCAAAAGCAGCCACTCTTGCACAAAAACTTGCTGCCTGTCTACACTGGCCACGTGTTCTTGCGCAAGTAAACTGACATTCTAATGTATGAAATCGGGGCTTCTTGCATGAGAACTCTGATGCTCACACTCAGGAATAAGCCCTCTTGCGCAAGAGCTCTTTCATAATAGGCCAGTGTAGACAGGCAACATGAATTTCTTGTGCAAGAAAGCACTATGATTAAAATGGCCATCAGAGCTTTCTTGCGCAAGAGAGCGTCTACGCTGGCATGGATGCTCTTGCACAAAAGCACATGCCAGTGTAGACGCTCTCTTCTGGAAGAGTTTTTGCAGAAGAACTCTTCCGCAAAGGAGTTCTTGCGTGAGAAAGCGCCAGTGTAGACGTAGCCAATGAATGGTAAGAGTTTATTGGGATGAAGAAAAAACACGCTTGATGGAATTTCCATTTGTAAACAATTACTAAAAAAATTTAAAGGGATAAATTTTAACAATGCCCTTTTTAAAGAAATCCAACATAAAAATTAACTTCATAAAATGACACTGTATTTTTGAAAAATACATTCGTTTAAATAAAGCATGTACATTTTCTTTTTATTTAAAACAAAACCTTAATTAAGGATCTGTGCAATGCTGGTAAATCTGATAGTAAATAATAATAATACTGTAGTAATAGTTTAGCTGGACACACAGCAAAAACAATGTAGAGTAAGGAAATAGTATATAACAATTGGTTGAAACAAAAGGGGCAATTTAAGTATGGAGTAGGCAACTACTTACACTGAAATTTGGCCAGAACACACGGAATAACACTATTCAGTGTTGCTATAACTGTGATGATCCAAGGATATTAGAGACACCATCGCTGTCTACACTGGGGCTATGTCTACACTGGCCCCTTTTCCGGAAGGGGCATGTAAATTTCAGCAGTCGTCGTAGGGAAATCCGCGGGGGATTTAAATATCCCCCGCGGCATTTAAATAAAAATGTCCGCCGCTTTTTTCCGGCTTTTAGAAAAGCCGGAAAAGAATGTCTACACTGGCCCCGATCCTCCGGAAAAAAGCCCTTTTCCGGAGGATCTCTTATTCCTACTTCAAAGTAGGAATACTTCAAAGTAGCCTACTTCAAAGTAGGAATAAGAGCCTCCGGAAAAGGGCACTTTTTCCGGAGGATCGGGGCCAGTCTAGACGCTCTTTTCCGGCTTTTTTAAAAGCCGGAAAAAAGCGGCGGACATTTTTATTTAAATGCCGCGGGGGATATTTAAATCCCCCGCGGATTTCCCTACGACGACTGCTGAAATTTACATGCCCCTTCCGGAAAAGGGGCCAGTGTAGACGTAGCCTGGGCCACTTATTCTGGAAAATCAGCCGCTTTTCCGGAATAAGCTACGAGCTGTCTACACTGGCCCTTGAATTTCCAGAAAAGCAACGACGCTCTACTGTACAAAATCAGCCGCTATTCCGGAAAAGCTATGCTGCTTCCGCTTCGGCATAAGTCCTTATTCCGGAACACTGTTCCGGAAAAGGGCCAGTGTAGACAGCCCAGTAGTCTTTTCCGGAAAAAAGCCCCGATCGCGAAAATGACAATCGGGGCTCTTTTCTGGAAAAGCGCATCTACATTGGCCACAGATGCTTTTCCGGAAAAGGGCTTTTCCAGAAAAGCAGCCTGCCAATGTAGACACTCTTTTTCCAGAAATACTTATAACAAAAACTATTCTGTTTTAAGCATTTCCGGAAATTCATGCCAGTGTAGACACAGCCAAGGTGAAAAACTCTTTGTGAGCTCCAAAGCTTGTATCTCTTACCAATAGAAGATGGGCCAATAAAAGATATTACCAAATCCACCTTGTTGCAAGAGTAACACTGATATTCCTGCAAAAATTACCATAGTATCTTAATAAAATCTTAAAAACTTGAGCCCCTAGATGAATGTACTTTCTATAAAAGGGGACCTTGAACACTACAGGATCTGTCCTCCTATCATACTGGACTATCAGTTTGGGAAGAGTGCTATCTACTGAGTCACCGGCAGAGCTTCCTGCAGCATCCTAAGAGGTCCTTGAAGGTCTTCCATCCAAGTATTTACCACAGCTTCCCGTATGTTTGACAACTTCACATCCTCAGATATGAGGGCTGCAGATGCTCGTGGTTGTAATGCCTCACAGAAGTGCTTTGATTATTTCAATTTTCAGAGCAAAACTGACTTCTTTCTTCTCCTGTGCCAGCTTTAGTGAGCTCAGAGTTGTGCATTGTGCTCACCTTTGCCCTTCTCATTCCAGACTGACACATTCCATTATTTCATCACTCTTTCATTAGCAAATGATGCACAGTCTGGGGAACCTGGGATTAAGGGGAGCTTTCACTTTGGCAGCCCACCTCAGAAGTGCTTATACATGATGTTTCTTTGGCTTTTTGGTGTGCGAATATCGGTGTTTGAAAATTAATGTGTCTGTTGGCTTTTATTAGCAGCCTGATCTCTACAGTATAAAATTGAAACCATATGGGTGTGACAGTAATGATCAGAAGTTTGGACCTATTTGTTATATGTACCTATATATAACTTCTGCTGCACTCAGTCAATAGTTAATACAGCCTTAGCTATGAATTGCAAAGGGAAATAGTATGAATACTGTGCTCAGATCTTGGCCCCCGTTGTATTCACATTGCATTGCTCTAAGAGTGCAAAAGGGATGGACGTGATGAGTGTTCTGAGTCTGATGAGTCATCACTGGGCCTGATGGGTGATCTGAGATAATTTGCTGCAAGTCCTAAGGGCCCAGCCAATCCACAAGTTAGGGTTTAACCAGGTAAGCCAAAGATGGGTGTGGGGACTCCCAATGAAAGCAGCCATTCCAGTCTGTTCAATATCACAACCTTATTGTTGGGGGAGATCTAAGTTGGATATTAAGAAAAACTATTTCACTAGGAGGGTGGTGAAGCACTGGAATGAGTTACCTAGGGAGGTGGTGGAATCTCCATCCCTAGAGATTTTTAAGTTCTGGCTTGACAAAGCCCTGGCTGAGATAATTTAGTTGGGATTGGTCCTGCTTTTAGCAGAGGGTTGGACTCGATGACCACTTGAAGTTTCTTCCAATTCTATGATACTCCCAGTTGCTGGTAGTTCTGATAGATTGTTTCTTCAGCCATGGCCAATGACCTAGCTCTTCTGGCAATGGAGAACCAGCTTAAATATCCAGCTGGGGAGTTCGTTGTGTGGGTAAGACTGAAGTCAGAAAGCTAGTGTAACCGAACCCCATACGATCTTCTATTTTCCTCCTGTGGCATAGCAGGTATTCTGGATGGGGAAGGAACATGGTCAGAAAGTACTGCACTCCTGAATGCCCAGAGCTTATTTGTTGTAAGCAATTCTGTGGCAGTAGTAGCCCCCAAGGGGTGGGTCATTATGACTGGCACAAGTTACTGGACCCCTAACTGGCCCTCATTACCCAGTACTGGGATAAAGAGCAGACTGGTGATGGAAACCCTACCATGTATGTCAATTGCTTCTCAGTTATGCCTGAATATTTGGTTTTCTCTCTCTACATATGCCCACTCTCAATGTAGTGCTTCAGCATGTCTCCGTGTTCTAAAAACTAGAAACTACAGGAGTGTGCTGTGTATGTTCTTCATAGAAGGAAAAGCCAGATCAAAGGGTTGAATTTTGAATTTAGTCCTGGTTTCAATACAGTTAGGCCTGGTCTACACTATGACCTTAGTTCGAAATTAGCCCCCCTTCCCTCCCCCGGTCGATTTTCTGAGCGATGTGCCCACACTACCAAGCCTATGATTCCAGAATAAGGGATCGCAGAATTCAAACTCTGTAGTCCTGTTTTTCATGAGGAATAATACTATTCCTAAACTTGCAAGTCTGAAATAACTTTAGTGTAGACACTCTAGTGCCACTAATTTGAACTAATTGGCCTCCGGGAGGTCTACGGAGAGTGCTTCCTAGGGCTCTAAGTCTGAGGCAGGCTCCGTTAATGTGAATGCGCTACCTCGGACTACATTTGATTCTTCCCCGTAGTGAGGACATGGGAACTTCAAATTTGTAAAATCAGGTGCCCAGACTTAGTAAATTAGAAATAATCACCTAGTATAGACATGACCTTAGATTATGAAGGGAATATTTCTTTATATTATACTTAATATGTGATCTTGCCAAGGTTGGTACCTCCCATCGCTTCTAATATGGATGTTTTCACATCTGCTGTAAACAAAAGCTGGTTGCTATCCTGGGTTATGGCAGCCAAATAAATACCTGTGATTGCACAGTCTCACTAACTGTATCTACACAAAAACAAAAAGCAGACTCTGTGACAGATTAGTACATTGTGGAGTCTGGAGCATGTTGCCTACAATTATAGTGATTGGTTAATGAAGCTGTCTCTGCAATTTTGGAAGCACCACCCCCATCTGAAATTTGATACCTTATCACATCTCATGCATTTAGCCTCTCTTTGATCCACTACTTTCACTTTCAGCACCTTTTTCTTACAAAAAGCAAGGACCGCACAGATTGTGAACCCACCACTTCCACTTTCTTATGTGCAGAGCTTGCATTGCTGAAAAATATTGCACAAACACATGCCAGTGTTCAGGAGGGGGTTGATATCAGAAGGAATGTTGCCAGGGGAACAGCTGCAGTTTCAGATAATTGTGTATCACACATAAAGAATATATAAGAGCTATAACAGTTCTATTTGTTTGGTTTTCCCAGGCATCAGTTTGATTTAAAGTGAATGTCAGGAACTGATACCGAAAATCCCAACATACAGTTACTGTTAGACCTGAAATTCACAGATTGTATTCACATATTTCATACACTGTATTCACCATACTCACATATTTCACATATTATAATAAACAAAAAATTGTGAAAGTTACTCTCTTGGTTTCATAATTAGTTATAAATGTTAATTATGGTCTTGATCTTGTAAGCATGCAGAGATTCCATTCAGGTCTATGTTTTAAGTGTTACAGCTAACCACATACATTTAACGGGCCCAGCTCTCCATTGACTTACATCTTGTGAAGTTAGTTACACCTGAGCAAAGCGTGGTGTAAAACATTGTCATTCTGACCTGTTAGCATTATTATACTCACTTGGCACTGCTGTATTAAGTGCAGAAAATCTGTACTGTGCCAAGCACGATTAGGCTACTGCCTTTAAGAATTCAAACAATAAATAAAGATGCAAGTCAGTGGAGAATCAGGCCTTATGAGCTAAATCCTCAGTTAACGTAACTGTTCACTTAATTGACAGCACTGTTGTATGGCTTTGTGTGGGTGTGTATGTGTGTGTGTGTGTGTGTGTGTGTGTGTTTCGACCTTTCATTGTTTATCTTATTAAATGTCCTTTCATTATTTATGATGTTCTGTTGTGGGCCAAGGGTTACAAATAGTTCCGTTGGGTAGTTTTCAAATTCGTTGCTGAGGTCTGTTTTTTGTAAAATTAAAAAAAATATTTTGCTTGGTTGCCAAATACACGTCTACTCTTTGGGCTATGCCAAGCCATGAATACAAATTTGAGGCACACGGAATCTTTGCTCACTCCACACTGTAACTTCACATGGCAGCCATTTGTCTTAGGTCTTTTTTTTAAAGAAAATGTACAGTGAATCTTGAAGATTAAATATTAAATATAACGAACATTTTCAGAGACATACATAGTATTTTCTCCTTAAAATTACTAAAAAGCTTATACCAAAATATTAAACACTTCCATTCTCCATCAAAATTTTCTGACTTTACACAATGACTTTGAAGAGTCACCTTAACAAAGCACATTTCATGATGCATTAAAAAAAAATCCCTTGCATATATTGCAGTACTTTAGTTGATTAAGTTTATTATCCAATAGAAAATATTATAATTTACTTAGTTCAAATTAAATATTCACCTTTATGAAGGGGAGTTTGCTCAATTAATCATCTGAAATTAGCCAGAAATATAACCCTGTTCCTGAGACTAATGGCAAATTTGTCAAATCCTGGCCCCATTAAAGCAAATTGAAGTTTTGCCATTGATATCAGGGAGACCAGGACTTCTTCCCTGGCTTTGTTTGGATTGAGACAAAGTTCCCATTTCCCTTGTCAAAGTCTTCCAGAATTTGCTGAAATCCTTTGTGGAGTCTCACCATGTTTGAGAACCAGTTTTGGTCCAGCAGCTGTCATCACATGTTGTGAGTAGGTTCTTCAGGGGATCAGAGATGGGCAGTCACTCTGGGAAAGATCCAACTAGAACGCACAGTGTTTGACCAGAGCCTGGATAATCAGAGCCCAGCATACAGATTTCGAGACCAGACAACTCCACACACCTTTTGCAAAGCTACCAAACACTGGATGTCAGCCAGCAGCATTAGGGCAAAGGGAAAAGATTCAGATAGGTTGGGGAAGGAAAAAGCATGATCAAAAACAGAAAGAATAGGAAGAAGATACAACAATAGATAAGCTCTAGAATGAAATCTTGGCCCTACTAATATTAATGACCATTTTTCCATTGATTTCTCTCATTAACGTTTGGGAAATTACCCAGATAGTACCTGCTGCCCTTTTCAGGATCACACATTCCTAATGGCTGTTAGACTGTTGCTACAGGGCTACAAATCCAAAAATCATTTGTGAGTTTGGGAAATTTTAGCTCTGGATCCATCTGTGTGGATTTTGGCTCAAGTTTATTTCACACAATGAAAAACACATCTGAATTCAGAAATACTGACAAATAAAACTGCCTTTCTGTCCTCTTGCCTAGTAACTGATCATATCAGGCTTTCACTCATTTCCCCCTTACTTTATGGCTCATTTCCATCACTCTATTGCCTTCTTCTAACTTGGCCCCAGGGTGATATTTGTTTAGTTTTTTTAAACAATTGTTGGCTTGTAGGGAAAATAATTTTTCCCGTCTGACTTTGCTTTGGGAATCTTACTCTAAATTCTATGGATTGGGGTAGGCAGTTTCTCCATGACATGACTTAATGCAAAGTGAAGAAAGATAAACCCCATTATAGAACTCTAACGAGAGAATATTGTCAAAAGATATCAAAGCGGGGAAACATTACCTCTGAATTTCTAAGGTCATTGAAATTTTCCCTCCAAATACTAAAATGCATGCATATTTTGTTTCTAATGGTTCTAGATTGACCTAAAGTATATTTTGCTTGCCCAATCTGTGTATATCTCCCAGTTTGTACAGATACTTAACTTGTACATCCGTCCATTCATCCCTGTTTCAAAGCCCTTGTAATGAGGCACTGAAAACAAGTTCAGTACTCTCGCAGTTAATTTCTTCTTGAAGGAGGTTTATCCAACAAGCATATTAATTTTGTCAAGGTGACTTTCAGAGCCAACATTTTTTTTTACTCCAGATAAAGAATGCCATTTTGGCTTGGTTATGAAATTCAGCTAAGTGAGCAGGCAGCAGGACTTCTGTAATGCACAGCAGCACTGCAAAAGAAAAATTACTGCTACAATAAATGCAAATTTTCTTTTCCACTAGTCTTCATCTGCTGGCACGACACATTCCAAAATCTTTCCTCTCTTTTGTCATGCTCTGTAAATCTCCTCTTGCATGACTGCTTTTATGTTTAAACAGGCTTGGGGGTTAAATGCTTTAAAAATCCGTATTTCACACACTGTATAATAATACAATGATAGGCTTTCCTAGTCAGAGATGGGATTATCATTCAAGTTTAGCAGTTTTCTGTTGATCACAAATTCCTGTTAAAATATAGCAAGACTCCCCTGCAAAACCCACCGGATGAGTTAGAAAGAATACATAGAATTGCTTCTCCAGCCATTACATAGACAAACCTCCCACAGATGCCACTGTCTTTCAGGATTGCACGCTCCTTTATTAGGATTCCAAAGGTCTATCACAATCATTTAACATATGTCAGATATTAATATTTTGGCCATCATTGCTTCCTCTTTATGTCCTATAATGGCTTATCTTTCGTGTACCTTTGAGTTTCAGGATAATGTTATTTCACTCCAATGAAATCATGCCAGATCTGGAGTATATGTGGTTCCTGTATCTCTGACTTAATGCAAAATTCTTTTATGCAAGATTCATTGATTTCTGCCCGTTGTGAGCTGGAATAGATCAATATGTTGAGCCTTTGTAAAAGGAGTGGTAATGATGTTTCAGTGCTAGTTGGCATAAGAGTTTATGATCATGCCAGCTTCGTTTTTGCAGAATGGTTAGTCAAACTAAGACCCTTCCAGAGACTTTCTGAAGGATTCTCTTTGTTCATGCTCTTCAGATATAATCTGCTCAAGTGATTATTTGGGGGGAAGTTCTCTGGCCTGTGTTATGTAGTAAATTAGACTAGATAGCACAGTGGTCCCCCCTAGCTTTGAAATCTGTGAGCCCGTATCTGAGAGCTTAATGGAGTCCTTCAAGAAGAATCACCATAACTTTTACTTGTTAAAGTGGGAGCTCTAATTAACTATTTAAGGCCCAGGTTCATCAGAGTACTTAAGCACATACTTAACTTTAAGCACAGGGACAGCTCATATATGTATGCAGCAATAAAATAGATTTTTTTAAAAAGATTTGGGTCAATTACATTCCTGTTATGTGTGTCTCATTTGTTTAATTCTGAGGAAAATAATACTTCAAAACCAGATCTATTGGTCATTGCTCAGCATTGCTGCTTCTAAAACAATACTCCCTTTTCCCACTGAATGAATTATCTTCAAAATCAGCTCAGAGTTTCTTGTGCACATGGCATGAAAAAAGTTTTCCTGGACTGACAAATGAAGGCCTTGATTTTGCAGAGAACATTGGCAAGCAGACCAACATTTGCAGAGAACATTGGCAATGTGACATGCATAGACCTACTAGCTTCAGTGGGGCTTGAGCAGTCCATTATTATTTATCATTGCTATTTATTATATGTACCTACAGGCCAAGCAATATCATGGCCCTGTTACATATAAACATACGAACAGCCATACTGGGTGTGACGGGCCAGCGGCGGCCCGCACTAGAATGGGGCGGGCAACAGCCCCGCCGCGGACCGAAACCCCGGGAAGGACGGCTGCACCGGCGCACCGGCGGGGAAACGCGCCCGCCACTCGCGGCGGAGAGCAAAGCCGGTCGGCCGGTGCAGACAGCTGGGGCCGGCGGAGCGAGCCGGACGTGCGCGGCCCCGCCAGGGCGCGCCGAGAGACGGCCCCTCCCCCTCCGTGCCGGCAGGGGGACGCCCACGCCGCCGAGGGCGGAAGCGGGGCATTTAAAAGGAGGCCGCGGATCCGGCATCGGGGGGGACGCTGCGGAGACGATCCCTCCCACCACGGTGGAGCCGGACGCACCGGACAGCGGGGGAGCACCCGACCCAAGGACCCGGCGCTGTGGGCAAAGAGGTGAGGCCGGGCGATTCAGGGGTCAGGGACGACCCCACGGGGGTGGCTAGGAAGCAGCCCGGGACGGGGACCTTTTGGCGCCCGTGGGCTGACGCGCTACGGGTTGGAACCCCGTCAGCTGGGTGCGGGAGTGGCAACCCCCAAGCCCTGAGGGTCCTGGGCTGGGACCCGGTGGAGAGGGCGGGCCCGGGTCCCCCTAGGCCCCGCCCGCAACGCAACACACTTTCCCCCACGGGGGACTCAAGACAAGGACCCGGAGTAGGAGGTGACCCCCTTGGGAGGCGGGACCGACACCTCCCGGACGAAGGGGGGGGGACCAGGGCTTGCTGGGCCGTGACCCTCGGAGAGGGGGCATGAGCTCGTGCCCGCAGTCTTGAACGGACGTGAAAGACCAGTAAGACGGTGGGGCTCGCAGGGCCGTGACCCTCGGGGAGGGGCACGAGCTCGCGCCCATTACGGACCCTGTCACACTGGGTCAAACCAAGGGTCCATCTAGCTCAGTATTCTCCTGTTTCCTGAAATTAGCCAATGCCAGGTGCCCCAGAGGCAATGAACAGGTAATTATCAAGTAATTCCACCCCTGTCACCATTTCCAGCTTCTGACAAACAGAGGCTAGGGACACCATTCCTACCCATCCTGGCTAACAGCCATTGATGGACCTATCCTCCATGAATGTATCTTGTTCTTTTTTGAACCTTGTTAAAATCCTGGTCTTCACAACATCCTATGGCAAGGAGTTCCACAGGTTGACTATTCATTGTGTGTTGGGCATTGTGCACAGTCCCTGCCCTGGAAATGTTAAGCACCCATGGATGAGCTCCTTCCAGGATTGTGGTTCTGGAAATTGCTAAAGGGATGCTATTAGGTTAAAATGCATGGGCTATATTTGTACAGCCTTATTTTGTTACTAATAACACGCTACATATTGTGCACACACTTGTAGAGAATATCCAAATATAGTGTTTTCACTGAATTTTGAAAGGGATCTTGGAAACATTTCTTCTAATATTTGATATTTTTTTAAAACATCAATACAAAGCTGGAAACTAGGTTTGAAATGACCAGACAGCATTTTTTAATTTCATCCTTTATCCATAGAACAGGCACAGCACAAGCAGTAGCCAGCTGCCAGCTTTTCAGTCCTTTTATCCTACCACTTAACTGGTGAGAGAGATGCTCTAAGGATGGAGAAATAGGTCAGTTTCCATGAGCTACAGCAGGGATTGGAAATCTAAGGCCTGGGGGCCAGATGCAGCCCCTGGGTTGCCTGGATCTGGGCCCCCTGAGAATTAGAGCTCATGCTGGCACTCTAGCCCACCCACCCCCAGCGCAGCCTCTGGCCCCTGACTAATTTTTCTGTGGGTCAGCAGCTCCCGACCCAAAAAAGATTCCCCACAAGCTACAGCCTTCAGCCTCTCAGGTAATGCCTGTGGTGATGGTATTGTATATGGGGTCTGTTCAGGTGAATATAGACTGAGACCACAACATTTTTAAGTCATTACCAATGCAAGTTGGTTTCATAGCTTGAAAACACACAGCCTGTCTCCTGAGTCACCCAGTTCCTTGCAACTCATCCTTAAAGCATGACTAGCCTGTCCATAATTACAGTGACAAGCAGCAGCATTCTTGATCCCATGGATAATACCCTTTAAAATCCAATGGGATTAATGAAATTGAAAGGCTACATGAAGACAAAATTTTGTGACATGAGACTGAGAGATTTTTTATTTCCTAAACAAACACAAGAAAACAGTCTGAGTTTCAAGTTGAATTACAAAACAAAATCCCATGTTGTTTTCCGTCTACTGTTCCTGCAGATGTATAATGGCCATTACAGAGACAGTTTCTTCTTCTTTTTTTTTCCCTCCTGATACTGGGTTGATTTTTTACATTAGAAATATCAGGTTCTCTCTTCCTCACTTTGTTGGATAACTTGAACAAGGTCTCTGGAGGCCCTAAACAGAGATGTTAGATGAGTCTACAATCAGAGTTTCAGCTCTTCCTCCTACAACTCGGGGATGAAAAGGGTAGAGGAAATGGGTCTTAGACACACCTGTTTAGATAATTGAACAGTCTAGCAAAGCTTTTTTTTCTTCAGAAAATTTGAACATTTGCAATACTTACGTTGTTTCAACACTATTTATTAGACCTCCTTTGGGTCAGTTAACAGTCTGCAGTATAAGGATTGTTTCTATGGTTTATTTTCCAGAAGTGGACCTGAGCCAAAACCTGGATCCAGTCATGCACAAACTACAGAAATTTTGGATTTGAATGCAAATGTTGTGATACAAACCCAGCTCTACCGTTTTCTTCATGTAAAACCTGTTGCATATTCTCTAAAAGTTTCATCATGTTTGGGCTGATCTGCTTTCTTGGATATGCCCTGAAGCTGAAAGCTTTCACATACATGTTAGATTTTCCTGTAATCCCCGTTTTGGCTCACTTTTCCTTCCTAGATGTCATTGTGCACTGACGTTTTGGATTGGGTGGGGTTGCAATATCAGTACAGATAGAATTCTTCATTACATTAGATGTGGTCACTTCTTTGTGATTTTTTTTAAAAATAATGCTAATGGGAAATGCCTTACATCCTTTCAGTGGAAAACATATAAATTCGCCCAGCCTTTCTGTTTCACTCACACTACAGGGGCTCCCATGAATCACAGAGCTACTAGTAACAGATAATGCTTTTATTTCTCCTGTTAGGAAATGGATGAAAGGGTTAAGTTCTGGCACAAACAGGAAAACAGACTATGAACATTTATCCTGAAGGCATCAACTCTTTAAATAGCTACTCAGCAGTGTGACTGTTTCTCACAAGGGCCAGAAACTTCACTGCTCTTTGTTTCTCTAGTCCTTGTATGACTACAGGCATAAAGCTTTATCCTATCGCAGTATGTTCAGATATCTTTCAAAGTATGCATGTCTGTAACTGTAGACCGGGGAAGCATTTACTGCCACTGGAGGCATGAAGAAACTTGGTTTCAGTGATATTTTTCTCTGTTCCTTTAAAGATATCATCAGTGAGACTTTATTCAGCTCCAAGGTAAGTTTACAGAATTTACTAAGTCAATCATTTTTCAACCTTTCAAGTCCTGTTCTCTCCTTTCTTGTTTCTCTTAAATAACAAATGGCAGGACAGGGAGAAAGTTGTCAAAGATGTAACTTGTGACATTTTCTAGCTACACAGGAAAGGAAAAGGGGGAGGGAGAACCAAATGATCCACTGTAGAAAAACAATAGGATACATTGTAAGTGAAAATGACTGCAAGACAGGCGTAAGTGTGTGTTGTGTGCTTCCAAAAGTGTTGATTGACTGTAAAGCAAAACAAAACTACTTGGCAATCTAATGTCATTAAACTTTTAAAGATCCTGTTAACATCGCATGTAGTTTCTGCAATTATTGTGTTGTTTAAGACTCACTTTAATCATTGTTTACTCCCACAACACAAGTTTCAGTAACTGCCTCCTGACTTACCCCTTGGTGTGGAATTTTTGTTTTGCTTAAAATTACAAAAAAATAAAATTTTGTGTACTTCCCCTAGTTTTAATCAGAAATTAATTTTCTTGAATTTCATGTTATATCTAATACATATATAACATCTGGTTTTAGATTTTAGTTTTTGTTAACACTAGTTTCACTCTCTATTTATTTCAGTGGAGTTTTCCTTCATTTACACCAGCCTCAGGGAGAGCAGAATTAGGGCCCTTAATTGTGAATGGGCCACAATGTCACAATTTACACAGCAAGATGAGAAGCAACACAGTTTAAATTCACAAATGCATTATCCAGCATCAACAATGATCAGCAATTTTCAAATGTTCTTTGAATTTGAACTAATCTAAAACGTAATTCAGCTCTGAGAATTTGGAAGCCAGCATTTTCAAATATTGCAAACTATAAAAAAGGAGTCTTTTTTTTTAACCTAGAGGAATTTAAATCTGATAACTTGGTGAAATCCAGAAAAATATGTTGAAGATCAGTTATAAAAAAGTTTGTCATTAGTAGTGTGTGAAATTTTCAAAGGAGTTATAAACTATCATCCGTCCTTGTCACTGTCAATCTCATTGTTCTGGTGAAATGTAACTCAGATTATATGCTTTTTTTTTGAACTAATACAATATTTCAAAATAAAAAGGATTTGAAAATATATCTATACAATTAAGTACATAAATATAAAAATATCCCCATTTTTCTCCATTTCCATGTCCTGTTTGCTCCCCTTTCCTTCCACACACCCTCATCTTTTATTTCAACATTCCTTTTGATTTCTATCACACTGATTGGTTAACCTGGACAATTCTGGTACCCCTTCTGTTTAAACGGCTTTGGAGCCACGAGAGAAATTCTTTTAATAGCTCTAATGGCCACAGGTCCCTGATAAAATGGTCAACACAACCACCCTTCCTTCAAAATCCACTGAGCCTAGATCATCACTTCCCACATAAAAATTTATGGCTGGTACTTTATGGGAAGCTCCTCAAGGAGTTCTTTTCCTATTATTCCATCTGTTGAAAAGGTTCTGCCAACCCATTGAATAGCCTCAGGGTCTGGCCCCAAACCTGACAAGTTGCTGGGAATCCACTGGAAGCAACGTCATCAGTAGTAACCATGTATTTTATCCCAATTGTCTTGGTGAGGAGGTTCTCAGCTGCAGATATTTTCTCTGTCCTATGCCCGGGCCTGATATTTGACTGTGAAAAGCAGCTGACTGCATTGAAGCAACTGACTCTTTTTGCTAGCAAGTTTCTTGATTAAATTGCTTAGAAAAAGGAGAGAGATTAGGCACTGCACAGATTTTGTGATGTCGCTGTTGAGCAGTGGTTTCCTTAGTGTCAGATTTAAGATGGGTTGTAGATTCCCTGCATTAAAGGAGGTGTTGAAAATTTATTATTATGGAGTTCTAAGGACTCATTGCCAGGGACATGAGCCAGGGTCAATCACCAGCGGTGGCTGGCTGCCCTCACTGTTACATGTGTGAATGTGATGCATCCTTAGAAAGAAAGGACACTTTCCCCCTCTGGCTATGTTTGAGGCTTCCTTTCAATGGTCTATGAAGGCATCATACATGCTGGTGATCTTTCCTGCAATCACAGAACCCTGAAAAAGTAGAGCTGGAAGCAACCTCAATTGGCCATCTAATCCATCCCTCTGTGCTCAGGCAGAATTAAATATACTTAGATCATCCCTAAGAGGTTTTTGTCTAACCTGTTCTTAAAAACCTGCAACTTTCCTTTTTAGTTGCTTAACTATCCTTATCATTAGAATTATTTTCCTAAAATCTAACTCAGTTTCCTTTGCCGAAAACTGTGCCTATTACTACTTATGCTTGCTTCAGCGTAAAAGAACAATTGATCACTATTCTCTTTGATGTATTTGAAGTCTGTTGTCAGTCCTCCCTCGCCCTTCTTTTCCCAAGACTCTTTCCTCACATCCCCAGTTCTTATCACCTTTCCTCACAGGTCATGCTTTCAACAACCTCTTGTCAAGTTAGCTCCAATTTGTTCAGAGCTTTCTTAAAGTGGTGCCTCAAACTGAACACATTATTCCAGCTCAGGCTTCTCCTGTGTCAAGTAAACAGAACAATTGCCTATTCTGTCTAATGTATAACACTCATTACATCTCTGAAGGACATTTAAGGTTAGACTTACATGTTACGGCTGTAGCTGTGCTCTAGGGGCAAAGTGGAGGCAGATCGGGTTTTCAAAGTGATTTATGGTTCAGCAACATTTCGTGTGGGTTAGCCTGGCTCCCTGGATGGGGAAGAGAAGTAAGGCTTCCATTGTCATCGTCATGGGAGAGGCGTAGACTTCTAGAAATTCTCTGGTTTTTGGTGATATGTTGTTTGAACATAATGGCCAGATCTTTAGATTTTATAAATGAGAAAAGCAACATAGATTATAAACTGCTGCAATATGTTATTCAAACATTTTAATTAACCTGTATTAGAAAACCCCTGCTTTTATTTTAGAACCATGTAAAAACTGGTCAGTTATTTTAGAAAACTCCATAGACTAAAGCCTATGCAAGAGAACATAGTTTTGAGGCAACATCTTGTTTTGTGACATATACCATGCCTAAAATGATTTCCAAATATACTGAAAATATTAATTATAGTTCTGCTCCATCTTTATTCTAAAGACTGCTGCCATTAAGCAACCAATTTCTGTTGGTCCCTTGAGCTATGTCTTACGAAGGGTCTCCCTGTACATATTATCTAGACTTCTTCATAAGGCTCATGGAAGATTATGAAACTATTCCTCCCCTCCATTATTTTGTTCTGACCAATGTTATGCATGTACTTCTTAAGAAAAAAAGATTAAGAACACAATATAATACAAACAGGCTTACTCCGCAGAGCCTTGCAGAAACCCCAGCCAAGTAAAAAAGAATAAATAACAGCTGTGCTAATCAAGTTTCAAAAGATAAGGCTAGAATTTAGATGTGGAAATGCCAGTAAAATAGGCAAGCTTATCCTCCACTGAATTTCAAGTAGAATGCACTCCGTAGTTTAAAGCTTCAGAGTAAAATTTTCTAAAGTGGACAAGTGATTTTAGGAGCTTGCATCCCATATGGAAAATGACTTAGGCACAGAGGTCTTATTGACTCTTGGGGGTCTGTGCCTTTAAGATCTGAGCATCCCAGACACAGAGACTAAGTAAGGCACTGTGCAGCTCTTGTTATGCACAGCCAGTTGGAACCAGACACAAAATAAATTAGATCTTTTGTAAGCACCTTATGCACTTTGTGATAACTGAAAACCAACAGGTGAGCCTTACACTCCCCTGTGCCTAAGTCATTTTTGAAAATTGGACTCCTCAGTCACGCAAGCACTTTAACATTTTTACCCATCATCTCTTTCTGGGATTCCAGGAACAGGTAAATGACCCATCAACAGCAAATTGTAGACTGCAGCAATAGTAGTTGAAATAAAAGAGGTAAGACCCACCTTTTCAAAGTAATTTAGGTGCCTAACTCTCATTGACTTTTGAGACTTAAATGTCTGAGATGTCCACCATGAAACTGATAATCAGCCTAAGATTTTAGAAGGAAGCAATGTAGTGACCTCAATTCAAGTGAAACATAGGACGATGTATTAGTCAGTTTTAAAAATCCTGGCAGCAGCATTTTGAATCCATTGTAACTGACTGGCATTTCTCCAAAGGTGTATTATGACAGTGGCAGGGATACGCAACACAGTATCTTCGTGGGAGGACAGCATTGCAGATTTGTAATGTTCATCAAGTGCCTGCATAGTCACCGAGTTGATACAATCATTAAAAGATGGGCAATCGCCTTGAAAATGTTCACCCCTAGCATACATCATGAACCTTATCTCGACAAGACAGGAAAGAGAAACATGGGTTTGTGAAGATAGGGAGAACAACAATAGCTTAATTTTACTAGTCAGTTTACATTTGAGCATTTGGACATGATCTACTCTATTTGCATGGTGATATTAATTATTTTTATAGAACATCTAGTCAAGAATGTGTGGTGGGTTGACAAAACTCAGCTAGACACTCTAGCCAGACAACACGCTAAATGCAGAAAAAGTTCTACTCCATGGGCAAAGAACATTTTTTGGGTTGGGGGCTGCTGACCCACAGAAAAATCAGTCAGGGACCAGGGATTGGGGAGGGGGCTGGAATGCCCCAAATTTCAGCACCAAATTTCAAAATAAGCTATTTCTAAATACAATCGAAATAAGATATGCAATTTGCATAGCACAAATTGCATATCTTATTTCAAGTTTAGAGTGCTGTGTAAATGCACCCTTACTCATGAAAATACTTTGGTTGACTACACAAGGTTACTTCTGTGAGTTAGGACTACTCACATGAGCAAAGGATTGCAAGATCAGATCTTTTAATGATCCTTTTTTATAAAGATTAGTTTCCCTCCAGCTACAGAACCTTCAAAGAATCTGGAGGCAAGGTGAATAGCTTGCTTTGAAGTAACTGGCATGCTGCATACAACAGCCTCCCTCCGAGTCCTTCAGCATGAAATGTCTACCAAATGCCTTTAAAGGAAATAAGTGGGGAAAAAATACCTAGCCAAAATGTTGTGGGATTTGACCACTATTAAGATTGCTGAGTATAACTGAAGGCTCTGGATCGCCCTTTGGCATATTGTTTCTAATGTTCCCTTTTAAAATATTTTGTTATAAAGAAAGGTGATATGGCCAATTAGCTTTGGCCCACAGTGGAATCCAAGTGGTTTAGAACCATTGTTGAATCTGTTAAAACCCATTTTGTACTGAGACTCTCAGTATAAATGATTCAAGCCCTTAACAATTGGAATTTAGGGTTTTGCATTGACAAGCCCACATGCAGAAGCTAGTCTTATGATAGTTTTACACAAGGCTGAGTAAACATTTTAACACCACAGATGATCATTTATGTTGATAGGTTTATTATATCATTTTTGATCGGTAGCTAAAATGTAAGAAATGCTTATTTTCCATCTTTTTTGACACACCTCCGTGAAAAACTGAAATACAGAATAAGAGAAATCTGATTCTCATGACATTTTCCACACATACAAATGAGGAGTGTTTCCCTGAATAGGGTTACTAGATGATTTCAGGAGGAGCAGAGCTGACTAGGGAAGATTGGGGGAAGGAACCAGCCAGCGGGAAGCAGGGCTGGCTTGGACGGGATTGGGGGGAGCGGGGCTGGCTGGGGGGGAACCGGCTGGCAGGGAGCGGGGCTGGCCGGGAGGGGGTTGAGGAGAGTGAGGGGGAACCGGCCAGTGGGAAGCGGGGCTGGCCCGGGCACACGCAGATCCCGGGGTGCTGCCCATCCCATGCACAGTCCCGGCGGGGTGCAAAGGTGAGTCTGGCCCTGGGGATTCCATCCCGCCCTGGCCCTACCAGCCCCTTCTACTGTGTAGTTCCATACTGCCTACCAGGCAGGCAGTACACAACTACGTACTGATACTCCTGATAATAATAAAACTTATTTAATTAGTAAATACCGGACATTTATATGTCCGGTATTTTCTCAATTTGTTTCCCAGACAAAAAGCTCAAATACCGGACTGTCCAGTTCAAACCCAGACACCTGGCAACCCTACTCCTGCATCAGATTTATTTATCATCTTTAAATCTGCTCCTCCCTGATTAACTGGCCTTGTCTCCTGTTGCATCACTCCACCCACCGTAAATCAGTGACATCAGCCCCGCACCCACCCATTTGATAACTTCTTGCACAAACATCTTTGTGCCTATGTTATAAATTAATGCTCTCTCTCTTTCTCTCTCTGAAAGCAACAGGGGTAGGGAACCTTTTTGGGTCGGGGCCATTGACCCCCCAAAAAATCAGTCAGGAGCCGTACAGAAGTGAGAAGCAAAAAAGAAAATAAAACAACTCTCACTGATGTAGCCCCCTACTGAGAAGCAGAAAGACACTTCCCACATTCCCTTCCCAGACCAGAGCCTAAGGGGGCCCAGACTAGTAGATCTTGTGTGCTCCAGCCCAATGGTGGGACGGTGGGACGGCTGGAGTGCCAGTGGCTCCTAAATGCAGGGGGGGGAGTCCTGAGCCTTGGGGGTTCAGATCCAATCAAGTGGCCCCCAGGCTTTAGGTTCCACCTCCGGCCCCCGTATGTGAGTCTACTACCATTGTCTCCTTTAAATATCTACTCCAGCCCTATCTCTTCCCTGATGCCTTCAAAAAAATGCCAATTAATGATCGCTTGAGTGACAGATGAGGTTAACTATTACATAATTTCTTTCTAACTTAAAAATCTAACCTATAAGATCATAAATGAGTTAGCCCGAATTGTTTCCTGTTCATCTGAAACATTTTGTTTGCTAATAGTGAGTCTAATGTGACTGGTTTTATACAGGCTATGGGTGAAATCCTGGCCTCAGTGAATAACAAAACTATTATTGATTTCCATAGGGTCAGGATTTCAACCTGTATCTTTATATGGACGAGAAATTCATGTTTTATATCTTTACTTTTTGGCAGGTAAAATGATTTGGATAGTTTGGGGGTAAGGTCCCTATTAAGTACCTAGAAATACGGAAAGATAATCTTCTGTTAGAAGATTCATGGATAATCTTATTAATGGATAATCTTCTGTAGTCGCCATTGTTTTTCTTTAGGCAAAAGCAGAAGTGGGTTGTTATGAAGTAATTCTTCTAGACATCACATCTACCTCGTTTTCTATGAAAAAGCATTACCAGCACATTCACTGTATATTCTACTTGGCTGATTTGGGACTCTTTCCAAAGTACTCTGTAATTCCTACAAGTGTGCTTGTGTAACATAAAATAGTACTATGCTCAAATGTTTATTTGGGTAATAAAACTTTCCAAACAAATTTTCATTCCATCACAGTGACCCAATATGTCATAAATTGCAATATACCATGGAAAAGAGAGCGTGAAGTTTCAAAATTGTCCTAGGACAAACCCAAAGCTCTTGGATAGCACAGAGAAATGGAGAGACGTACATTTGTTTTTGAATTCTTTCCATTTGTAATAAGCTGGTAAGTATTAATTATTACCACAAAGAAGAGATGTCTGGATTTAAACATATGGGAACAAAGTCACTGGTGCTATGACACTCTATGTTATCTGAGAATCTGGCACAGCATTTTTATTGCAACAGTGTTGGTTCCTCCTCTATGGAAATATTTAACAAGAAGTCCCCACCAAATGATTTTTTAATTAGATGTCTTTAAAAATTCCTTTCTGATCATTTTAAATTATTTCAGACCAACCTAGCAAGTGTTACTGAGCATTATGTGTTACTGGCCGGGAGGGGGTTGTTACTGGCTCGGGGGGGAGTGGCCTAGGGATATCTGACCCCTTGTCTGGCTGCAATGCTGCTGCCAAGTGAGTCAGTGTGTTGTGATCAGGGTCCCTGCAGACCCAGTGGCAGACTGCTATGCCACTGCTGAGGCCCTGGGCTGGGACATCGTGGAGTGCATGGGCCTGTGTCCCTCCTGCTACCCCAACCCTCTCTTAGGCAAGAAGCTGCACTTCTTGGCCTTCCACTGGCACTAGGAGGCACGGCTGTTTACTGGTCAGCTTCAGAACAGGCCTGAGTCCCCATATGCTCTATTGCCCTGCCCTGTCCCAGAGCCTGGGCTAACAAGGTGATGCACATCAATACTCTATTGCATCACCTTGACCACGGCCTCGGGGCTAATAAATGGTGTTGGTTACTCCGCCCCTAATTAAGGGCCCAAGCCATATATTCTTGCAGGCACTACTCATTCCCCATGACAACCACAGCCTGAGATATAGTAGGTGGACTGGCCCCTAGGGACCTGGAGTGGGAGGAACCCTGCTCTGAGCCCACTACAGGGCCAAATTCTTTTCTCAATTACTATTTAATGACAGTAATAATGGTGTTTCAGTGCGAAGGGGATAGCTGCATTAGAAGTATCTGAAATATGATAAATAGGTACCTAGATAATCTTCTACTTGCAAACAAGTATTTCTGCATGCAAACCCAGCAGTTAAGTGCACAATTACTGTATTTGCCAATTAGAGGCTATATTGACAATGATGGAAAATTTGCCCCTTTCTGTTGTTTTACCACTATTTTGTATGTTTAATATTTCCGTGTTTCTCCTTTCTTGTGAAAACTAGCTGGTGGTTCTACAGGCAAAACAAATTTTTAACAGCCTTCTGCACACCAGCACATGTAGGTTTTACTTAGTCTCCGTCTTTGCTTGTTGAATTATTTAAACCTCATCTGTTTTCTAGGCTCACTAGATTTGAAGCAATTGGAGCTGTATCCCATACGACAGGTTGTAAATAATGAGAGTCCGGTTAAGTGTGAGCTGCTGGCAAAGGCCTGTCCATCCCACATTACGTGGTATGAACAGATTCTGGAGCAGCCTGCACATTAGCCCACTCTAATCTTATTCATGTTTTGGCTTACCTTAAATTGGATGCCACCCAACATTCTGGGACAAAATCAGTGGCTTTTTGGAAAGGTTCAGTGACAGGTTTTGTCTCATGTGGAACCAATAGTACAGAAATCCATAGACAGCATGACTATGCACCTTACCCACCTATTCTAGGGAGTCCAATTCCATTGCAGGCACTAGCCTTTAAGAGTTCTCACATTTAGGGAATACATAAAGGCAAAATGCTCCAAATCTGAGGATTATAAGGACAATAATTAGAAAAAGTTATGTTCAGAGTAGTCAGACTTCTTTCTAGGGCATTCAAGTGATTTAAAAAAAAATCACCATCAATCATGTGATTAAAAAAATTAACCATAATTAATCGCGCAATGTAAACATTAATCATGATTAATTGCACTGTTAAGAGAATACCATTTATTTAGATATTTTGGATGTTTTCTACATTTTCAAAAATACAGATGTCAGTTACAACACAAAATACACAGTGTACAGTGCAAGATAGTTACATGCCAGGTGCAATAAAGATTCATATGTCTCTACCATTCCAGAGGGCTTGCGTCTGTGCTCAATAGCAATCCAAAGCAGGGCAGACTGACATGTGTTCATTTTCACCAGATGAGTCAGATTCCACCAGCAGGAAGTTGATTTCCTTTTTTAGTGGTTCGGGTTCTGTAGTTTTAGCACTAGAGTATTTATTTTTAAAGATTTCTTAACAGAAAGCTCCACACCTTGTCCCTCTCAGATTTTGGAAAGCACTTCTGGTTCTTAATCCTTGTCGAATGCTGCAACTATCTTTAGAAATCTCACATTGGTACCTTCTTTGCGTTTTGTCAAATCTACACTGAAAATGTTCTTAGAACAAACAGCATGTGCTAGGTCATCCTAAGAGAATGCTATAACAAGAAATATATGGCAGAATGTGGGTAAAACAGATCAGGAGACATGTCAGACTCCTCCAATGAGTTCAGTCACAAATTTAGTTAACACATTGTTTATTTGATAAGTGTCATCAGCATGGATGCATGTCCTCTGGAATGCAGACATGTAGGACATACGAATATTTAGCATCCCTGACCTGGAAAACAACTTGCATTTCAAGTTACAAAATGTGTCATACAAACAACAGTTCTCATTTTCAGGTGACAGTGTAAATAAAAAAGCAGGTAAAGGTTGGACCTCCCTGGTCCGGCACACTTGGGACCTGAGGTGTCCCGGACCAGGAAGTTTACCAGACCAGGGAAGATCAGTGCTCCCCTCCTGGCAGCCCCGTTCCTGGGCTTCTCTCCTTGGCAACCCTGCTCCCAGGCTCCTGCCCTGCTGCTGGCCCTGCTAAAGCTAGCCCACCATGGCTCCTCACCATGCTGCTCACCCTCTGCTCCAGGGTTTCCCGGGGTTCCTGGCAGGGACTGCTTGGCCACTGCCGGACCCACTGCCACAAGGTGATCCCCAGGGTTCCCAACTGGGGCCACACAGCACCACTGGCCATCCTGCCAGCAGCCAGGGCCACCCAGCCACCCTGCCCCTCTGCTAGGGCCGCCTCGCTGCCACAGGGGATTCTGTGGGTTTCCCAGCCGGGGCCGTCCACCTCCACCAGTCCCGCTTTAGCTGGGGAGTTCCCCAGTGGAGGCTGCCCAGTCATCCCGGCCCCGCTGCCACCAGGGGTTCACCGAGGTTCCTGGCTGGGGTCGCCTGACTTCAGACAGCTCCACTGCAACTGGGGGTTCCCTGGTTCACCCTGCTAATGCCAAGGGTTCTCTGGTCTGGGTGAGGGCTCCCTGGAAGCCACCTGGCCTCATTGATGCTGAGGTTTCCCTGTCCAGGATGAGGGCTCCTTGACCACCATCTGACCCCTCTGACACTAGGGGCTCCCCAACCACTGCCTGGCCCTACTGATGCTGGGGGTTCCTCAGCCAGGGCGGGGTGTCCTCAGATGCCACCTGGCCCAACCAGGGCTCCCCAATCCCTGCATTGCTCCCACCTCCAGGGCTCTTTGGTTCAACGATATCTGTGGCCCTGACAGAACACGGGTGTTCCCAGACTAGAGAGTCCCACATTTGGGAGATTCAGACTGTAGTATTATTTCCCACAAATGTAAACAAACTTGTTTGTCTTATCAATTGGCTGAACAAGAAGTAGGACTGAGAGGACTTGTGGGCTTTAAAATTTTACATTGTTTTGTTTTTGAGTGCAACTGTATGTAACAAAAAAATCTATATTTGTAAGATGCACTTTCATGATAAAGAGATCCTATTATTTGTACTTGTATGAGGTGAATTGTAAAATACTTTCCTTTGTTTATCATTTTACAGTGCAAATATTTTAATAAGAAATAATATAAAGTGAGCACTGTACACTTTGTAATTCTATGTTATAATTGAAATCAATATATCTGAAAATGTAGAAAACATCCAAAATATTTAACACATTTTAATTAGTATTGTGTTTAACAAGATGATTAAAACTGTGATGAATGTTTTAAGGGTGATTGATTTTTTTTTTACTTAATCATATGAGTTAACTTCAATTAATTGATATCCCTACTTCTTATTTCTTAAAAAAAGTTTTCCCTGCAATCAGAATAATAAAAGGTTATGGTGGCACAATCCTAAGCGAAGGACTATGAAGTGATTCCTTTATCAATCACTGATGAAGAAATTACTGAGCCTGTGTCATCAGAGCTACTTACAAAACAGAACAACAGGATGGGGAGTTTGATAGCTGGAGCTATCAATGCTGCAAGAAGAAGTGGTATGTGCTATTACTAAAATGAAGTCTGGAAAGCATTAGGGGTAGGCAACATACCAGCAGAATTGTTAAAGGTGATTGGTGACTATGATATTATTCTGACGTGGACAATTTGTAATGATTTATGAATGACTAGATTTTGGCTGGATGGCTGAATGAAAGGAATCTTTCTGCCCTTACCAAAGAGAGGAAACAAATCAGAAGATAATAACACTCTTATTATTCCCCTAATATCTCATGCAAACACAGTTGTGCTCTACCTAAGACAGGATCGGATTAAGCATATGTTATAAGCAGAACTACCACTAAAACAAGATGGTTTCAGAAAGAGATGAGGCACGTTATTTAATCACGAACATCCATCACATCATTGAAAAATGACAAATGCAAGAACTACAATCACTCTCTCTGGGTATATCTACACTACAGCGCTAATTCGAACTAACTTAGTTCGAATTAGTTAATTCGAACTAAGCTAATTCGAACTAACAGATCCAGACTAAAAAACTAGTTCGAATTAGCGTTTTGCTAATTCGAACTAGCATGTCCACATTAAGGGGTTAAGGATGGCCGGAAGCAGTGCCGGCAGGGCATCAGATGAGGACTTAGAGCGTGGAGCTGCTGTCTCAGGCTAGCCGAGAGCTGTGCTTAAAGGGTTCCGATCCCCACCCCAGACAGACAGTTCTCAGGGGTGTCCCGCTTGCAAAGCAGTCCTGGCTTGGAGTGCCCTGAGTGCCCACACTGGGCACATCACAGCACTCGGCCATCAGACTGGCTGCACTTGCCGCAGGCTGCCATCTGGGGAGAGGGGGCAATAGGGGGACTGCAGGAGAGCTTCTACCCCCAGAAGCCCGCAGAGCTAGCCCAGTCCTCTCCATCGGGTGCTCGTACCCCATTCCTCCCTCACCTCCTTCCACTTACCCTTCCCTAGCCCCCCTTCCTGATGTACAAAATAAAGAAAACGTGTGGTCAAAAATAGAATCTCTCTTTATTGAACAAAACTCGGGGAGACTGGGAAAAGGAGGTGGGAGAGGGGAAGAGAGAGGCTGGGAGAGGGGAGGGCAACTAAAATGATCAGAGGTTTGGAACAGGTCCCATATGAAGAGAGGCTAAAGAGACTGGGACTTTTCAGTTTAGAAAAGAGAAGATTGAGGGGGGATATGATAGAGGTCTATAAAAGCATGAGTGGGGTGGAGAGGGTGCATCAAGAAAAGTTCTTCATTAGTTCCCATAATAGAAGGACTAGAGGACACCAAAGGAAAGGAATGGGTCGCAGGCTTCAAACTAGTAACAGAAAGTTCTTCTTCACAAAGCAAAGAGTCAACCTGTGGAACTCCTTGCTGCATGAGGCTGTGAAGGCTAGAACTAGAACAGAGTTTAAAGAGAAGTGAGATAAAGTCATGGAGGTTGGGTCCATGGAGTGGTATTAGCCAGGGGGTAGGAGTGGTGTCCCTGCCCAAAGTTTGTGGAAGGCTGGAGAGGGATGGCACGAGACAAATGGCTTGGTCACTGTCTTCGGTCCATCCCCTCTAGGGTCCCTAGGGGTGGCCGCTGTCGGCAGACAGGCTACTGGGCTAGATGGAACTTTGGTCTGACCCTGTACGGCCATTGTAAGCTCAGGGCTCAGGGTCGGGGGTCTCAGTGGACCACCTTGATTTTCATGCACACCTGTTCCTGGGTGGCCAGGCTGGCAGCTCTCCTGCCCTAGCCGGCCACTTTCCTGTGCCTAGTGTGGAGGTCGTGAATGAGGTCCACGATGTCTGCACTAGACCAGGCGGGTGCCCGCCTCTTGCGGTCCTGGGCAAGCTTCTGGGAGCCACCAGCCTGGTCCCGGGAATAGGGGGAGGGCTGGGGGGCATCGGGTGGCTAGCTCGAGCTGTGCCAGGTGCAGGGTCTGCTGGCTGGGTGCTGGCAGGCTTGCACCTGGCACGGGCACCGTAGCCAGCCCGTGCCCCTTTAAGGGGTCCGGGGCCGGGAGGGGGGCAATAGAGTTTCCCTGGTGGTGCCCAGAGTGGCCACCAGGGAAAGCTGGGGAGGGCTAGCCTCCCACTAGTTTGAATTAAGGGGCTACACACCCCTTAATTCGAACTAGTAAGTTCGAACTAGGCTTAGTCCTCGTAGAATGAGGTTTACCTAGTTCGAACTAAGCGCTCCGCTAGTTCGAATTAAGTTCGAACTAGAGGAGTGCTAGTGTAGCGCCTATCAAAGTTAATTCGAACTAACGTCTGTTAGTTCGAATTAACTTTGTAGTGTAGACATACCCTCTTTTATCCTGCGTTTCATTAACTAAAAACATTCAACAAAGTCCAGCATGACCATCTATGGAAAATATTGGCAGATGTGGAGGGACAGTAAAGCATCTCATTAAACTCAGTTAAAGTCTCTACTGTCAACAACAGACTATACGGTGCCAGCAGTCACAAGTGATTTTCCAATGGGATGGGTGTGAAACAAAATTGTATTCGAGCCTTCTCAACATGCATACAGAATTTTTATGAGACAAACCTGAAAAGTTTTGACAAAGCGAATAGAGCTGGGATTTCTACTGAAGCACACGTCTTAACCAACCTCAAATATGCTGATAGCAGGACGCTCTTTGCTACAGCCACCAATGCAGTACAAGGAATGTTAGAGTCTGTTAAAAAATGTTGTGAGAAATATTAATGATCCCTGTTTGAGGCAAGAACAAAATACATGTATGTTGTTATGATCAACAACAAAAAATGCAAGTGACATTTCAATTAACAGTCAACAGTCAAATAGATCAATTCAGTTATATGAGATCGTATATATCCAAACAAGGAGGTAGTTTTAAAGAAACCAAAAGAAGATTAAGCATGGCTCACTCAGCCATGACATTTTTTATGAAAGTTTGGAAAAACCATGGCATCTCAAAATTTGGTTGGTGAAAAGCTTAATTTTTTCCCATAGCAATGTATGGATATAACTCATGGGAAATAAATGCTGCTGACAAGAAGAAAATTGAAGCCTTTGAGATGTAATAATCTTTGTCAGCATTACATATCTCGTGGATAGAAAAGAAGATGAATGCTTATGTTAGAAAGAGAAGCAGACCCTGCTGTCGAATATAATCTGGTACAAACCTATGTACTTTGGGCACATCAGACATAGGGATGGACATAACCGCGAGAAAGTTATAATGGAAGGAATGGTGGCAGTCATAACACATGGATAATTGTCAGCCAGTGAGAAGATGGATAGATAGGGTGTATAGATCACTAACAGGTCAGCTGCTGAGTGTTCAAAGCTAGCAATGTATGGCAAAAGCCCCAGGTAATTCTGCTGTAATGTCACCAATATTCAGACATGAATAAATAGATTTTTACTACTTAAAGATCAGATTAGGTTTTGCCTGTGCACAAGGGCATGGTGATGGGGAAGGCTAGTTCTCCTCTTTACCACTTGTGCAATACCATACATAAATGAGACTATAATAAACAGCAATATCTAATGCGGAAGATTGGGAGTAGAGTCCTCTAGATTCCATTCCTGACTCTACACACTATATGACCCTAGGCAAGTCACTTAGCTTTATGCTTGAGTTAATTCATGTTCTAAATGAAATCCATCTTCTTCACATAAGTTCTAAAGAGACATAATATGCTAATGCTTGTGAGGAACGTTGATAATCTAATCGTATGGGCAGGTTTTCATTTATAGTGAAACGTGTCGTATGCAAACACCAAGGGGTCTGTAGAACTTACTTCTCTTGCATTTATGGTGTTGGAAACTGTTGAGGATATTTCAAATGGGAATGTTTAATTGAATATTATGATTGTTATTATAATTTTGTCCCGTTGGGTCTCGGACAAAGTTACATACATAAAAAAAACTTTTTTGTGCCTGAATTTCATAAAATCTTTAAACTATCACATTTGGCTTTTAAATACAAACCTTACTAAGAACTGTAAAGGTGTTTCTTACCATATTTATAGAAAGCATCATTTTCCAGCCTCCCAAAGTAAAGAGGAACATTTTCAAAGTGCACTCTTATTATTGGTAATACACAGATATCTTATTCTGAATAATTTAGAATTCAGGCATACCTCTAAGGAACAGTTTTGTTTGGGGGGGCAAGAAGAAACAAAATACTTTCAGGAGTATTCATTGGGTGTTATATGCTACTCCTGGTACATTGGACCAATGGATTTGGTGAGAAAACTAGTGTAAGATAGATTTGGGGTTGTGAGCCACCTTCTTCTTGCCCATCTCTGTCCTTTTGGGTCATTATCCACCCCGGAAAGTAGTTAGAAATAATAGTCTTTATGCTCCAAGTTAAAAGACTCTCACTGTGACTGGTCTTCATGTTGAACAGTGTTTCCCAACCAATGGTACGAGTACCCTTAAGGGTACTCGAGAGAAGTCTGGGGAGTGTGTCAACAAAATTGAAATTTGGAGAAAACTGAATTTTTGTTTTAAGTTTTACAGGGCTTTATTATTTTTGTACTTTTTACACCAAAAAATGTCATCGCCCACCCTGCTACAAATGTGTTGCAATAGTAAAAAAGATTGTGTATGTCTGAAAACTGTAGGTACTGGCAGTGCTGATTTTTTTAAAGGGGGTGTGCTTATAATTTTTAAGGGGTACTTTATGAAAAAAGGTTCAGAAACACTGATGTAGAACACTGATTAACAGAGGATTCATGCACATGCTCTACTGCTCATGAATAGGCCAGGTATTTTGTATTCCTTATTAATATCATAGAAGACTTACCTGGTGAAGCCTGGGTCTGTCAAGGGTGCAGGAGTCAAAGGGATGCAGGAGGGCAGGGCAGAAGGCTGGAGGTGGGGGGTAGGGGTGTAGGGGTCAGGGTGGGGGATTGAAGAGGTGTTCAGGACAGATGGCTGAGGTTATGGGAGTATGAAATTGAGGGTTGGGAGATGAGGAGGGGCTCAGAGCTGGGGGGTCCCATCTGGCAGGGTTTTCTCTTCCCCTCCTGGCTGGTGGGGTCTTCCCTCTCTCCCCAGCCCTCCCTGGCTGGCAGGGGTCTTTCCCCAACCATCTGGCAGGGCTTTCTCCCTCCCCTTCTCTGACACTGTGGCCAAGTGTTGGGGGGCTATTTACCCATCTGGTGGCAAGCAAAATGGTGAGCCCCAGCCCCTGCTGGCCACTCTCTTGGTGGTGTGGCTTCCCCTTGTAGTCACTCTGCAGTATAGCTCTCCCCTGCACTTGCTACCTCTACTAGCCACTGTGAGTATCACGTCTCTCCTCTCTGCCCCCTTCATTTCCATATTATGGAAAACAGTCCCATTCCAGCGACTTCCCATTTTCTTGGCACAACCAAACCCTGACCCTGACCTTGCTTTAAGTTAGGATTAGAGGAAGCTGAATACTAAACTTGTTGGCCCTAGCAGACAGAGAGGTAAACTCACAGACAGACACACTCCAAATTATATAGAGAGATTAGCAAGATTTCAATTCCTCTTTCTGAACATGACTTATAAAAGCTAGTTATAATTACAAAATTTAAAAAAAATTATTAACTGGTGGTAGGTAATATTTGGGCACAACATTTGGGACAAACATTATAGCACAGCCTTACTCGTTCCTATTAATGACTGAAAGAATAGTTTTATGATTAAGCAATTGAACATAATATCAAAGTATCAAGAATACAAGACAAAATGTATTTGGAGGAGGGGAAAGAAAGGTCTTGAAAGATAAAATATTACTCAGTATTTATAATCATACTTCATAGCTCACTAGTCAATGTGCATGACTGACATACCACATGCTTTGTAAAACAATAATCAAGTTATGTCACAACATTAGATCTCAGATTATGTAACAATAGCATTAGGCATGTGATTTAGGGACTCAGTTCTGCAAGGTTTTGAGATTGGGTCCTTTGTGAAAATCAGTAGCAAAATCCAGTATTACCAATCTTCTGGTATTGTCTGTTCATTCTTGTGTGGTATATCAGCTGCATGGTAATGTAACAATGGAGTTTGGGTGAAGCTTCATTGAAGTTGGGGCACAACAAATGCCCTTCAATCAGGATAAATGTAAAACATGGAGAAGTTCCTGTTTTGGTTAATGGCTCCTGAAATATGAGCCATCACATAAAGCATAGGCCACATGCAAGACTTGTCAAAAAAAACTATGTGGGCAGAGAAGTTTCACTTTCACTGTCTAATGGACATATATGTGTCTGTGAGCAAAAGCTCCAGGAAGCAACCAGGAACAGAGAAAGACAAGCAGCTGTATATACCAGCAGAGAAACAGTAGAAGTAAAACCCTGAGGCTCCATCTATACTGCGGGTGTTTTGAGGAAAAGGAAATGTAAATGGAGCACTAGTTTGCATATCTTGCACTCTCATTTGCATATCTGCTTCCGATCCTTTTCGAGGAAGAGGTTTTTGTGATAAAAAGCCCTGTATAGATGCGGCCATTTGTCGGAAAAAACCCTTTTGCACAAGCGCCTGTAAACTTCATATTTGAGGAATAAAGGCTCTTGAGCAAAACGGTTTTTTTCCGACAAATAGCCCCATCTACACAGAGCTTTTTATCACAAAAACCTCTTGCACAAAAAGGATCAGAAGAAGATATGCAAATGAGAGTGCAAGATATGCAAATGAGCACTCCATTTGCTTTTCCTCTCCCTCAAAACACCCGAAGTATAGATGTAGCCTAAGGGAAGAGAGAGGTTTGTAGCCAGACTATTAGCTGGAAAGAAGCTTGTAACTACGACCAAAGAAACTGCCTTCTATTGTTTAATTACTACTGTGTTCAAGGAAACAGGACTTTATATATATTCTGTGTAAATAAACAGGATTATATCAAATAAATATCTGACATCCATTTTCTCTCCCATGGAAATAGCCCACAAGATCTCAAACATGTGGGTCAAAAGGCATAATGTAGGTTACCTTATTGCTTCACACTGGGTATCTGTATCATAGGTCTTAGAGATATTTTTCATCCGTTGTATGTGTTCTCTTGAACACTGTCTCTCAAAGTAGATTGTAAATGAAACTAGTAAGGAAATGTCAACTTCCAGCATCTTACAGTGAAGATGAGTCACATAGGGAAATGTATGACTTAGTGCCCACTAAACAGGCAGATAGAGGGAGATGAGAGACAGAAATGCATTTTTGTTTATGTCAGAAATTCAGGAGTTCAGAAGTTTGGGGCCAGATTCAATGTTATCCTACAGCATTGTTTGAACCCCTGAGGCATCCTAATACTCAGTAGATAATCTAGTGAGTCAGACACAACACTGAACACTGTATGCAACAAGTGATCTTGATGCTACAGTAATCGTGAGAAGCTTTATTCTGTCTTCCAATCACCTTTGCCCAAATTGTAATGCTCTTTACTGCCAGTTAACTCTTCTGTAATTAATGATGTCAGAGCTCAGCCTTGCTGCAAATTCTTTCACTGTATCTTTTTTAACCTCTTCATTTGCAAGTTTTATAAATCCCAACCCTGAAAATTACCTCATCCATTTTAGTCCTGCCATTGAAATATTTGATTGATGTTTTAAGCCTCATTTCTCTCTCCAACCATTTTCTGCACTGTCTTTTCTTCTTTCCAGAAGGCCAAGGCATAAGCTTCTCCTCTTAATTTTTGGCCAGACTGTTACTTGATCCCCTCATGACTGCCTTTGTTTAAAAACAAAAACAAAAAAGGACGAGAGGATAACTAAAGTAGATGAAAATTAAACTTGGCTACTGCTACTCCTGTGTTGTTACTTCTTTTCAAGTGTTTCTTAAAAAACAGCAGAATCAGCTCAGGAATTTAGATGCCTATTAGCCAGCAAGAAAAATAAAAAACCTGCCCCTTTGAGTGAAGACAGTGGCTGGAGGGTAGGATGGACTGCTTCCATTGTTCGGGGGTGGCTGAGCTGTTCCTTCATGAACAGCACTCACGCCAGGTGTGCTGTCAGTGCAAATTAAAGTGATGAAGAACATAGACCTACTTTGCTCCTCCTGAGATATATTTTCTGAATCTGTTTTGGAAAACATGTGCTAGAAGGAAATGCAGACAAGCACCATTATCATTTACAGGCAAAAACATTTCCTCCAGGACTAAAGGACCGAGTATATGGGTCAGTATGACAGCTAGAAGTCTATACACATGCTTTTGGTAGCAAGCATCAGAATAATTTGTGAACCGGACCTCCTGTAAGCAATCTTCGGTTGTTACCAATGGGTCATGGTCTAACTTTTCTTGTAATGTGACTCTTACACAGCATGATTTAATCTGAGGTGAGATAAGAAGCCTCACATATGCAACTCGTGAGAGACTGTTCTGATTTTCAAAATGTCTTCTGTACTTTTAATTTTGTTCTGCATATAGGTTAATTTTCTGTAACCTTATGATCCATGTTGCCACATTAGATGTTGCCATGTCACACATCTGTTTTGCATTTTATTTTTTTGTATGGTTATGTTACAAAATACCTTATGAGCTACTGCTGAAACCACCAGCTCTTGTTTCTTCCTAATATGGTGCTGTAAGGCCTTGGTTTGAGTTAGCTGAAGTGTTGAAGGAGTCAGAGCCCAGAGATCAGACTGGTGTGATGCTAAAGGAGCGCTAGGGTCACAGTTAGTATTCCACACACTGAAAGGCAGAAAATGTTTGAATTCCCTGACAATGACTAAAAGACAGTTTAGTCCAAGCCAGTTGTGTTATCTGGGAACATGTTCTGCTGCTTCTTCAACATAGATTTCATTGCAAGAATGAAAGGAGTGTTCATTTTAATGACTGCCATTAAAGGAATTCTGACCTGATATATGTGCTTGATTGTTTTTACAAAGGTTTATAACATTGAGACTGTTCTTTGAAATGGCTCCTGCAGAAGCTCTTTTTAAATAAGAATCGTCACTTGCATTTTAACTACAGAAAAGGGGAAAGATGTCTTGTAATAAAAATGCTAGATGGGGATTTTTAAAATCTGGTCTCAGTTCCTGGCTCTGCTACAAACTTTGTGCGTGACCATAGTCAAGTCATTTGATCTAGCCATGCCTCAGTTGCCCCATCTGTAAAATGAAAACAATCATTATTTGTCCTAATCTTTATCTATCTTGTCTATTTAGATTAGTTCTTCTCAATTTTTTCTATAATGAGACCTGTCCTCTCATTCATCTGGGAACCTTCTCCTATTTAAGACTACAGATAGAACAAAGTGGTCACAGCTTCCTAATACTACCCTGTGTCAGACAGCACCTGGATGAAAACAACTGATATATTATAAGCTCTTTGAAGCACAAGGTGCCTGTCTATCTGCATTGCCAAGTACAACGTGGCACCAATCCTTTTGTAGTCACTACAGGAGTGCACCTTTTTATCTTATTTATATTCTGTATTAACATTTAGAATGTCATATTGGAAACATTACTAGTTGGATCTATTTGGCTAACAAATGTTGCCTCCCTCACCACACCCGCAATGAAAGAATTGGGGTTACTTGGATTGGTTATGGTGTGTTTTATTTTAATAATTGAAGCATTATTAGAGCCTTCTGTGATCTCTTGCCACATGAATTTTAATGACTGTAATTTATTTACATTTTTTTTCTTGCTGATATGTGGGGGAGGAAAGGGTGAACCGGGAAATAACCAGAAGAATAGTTTCCACACGGAGCTATATGATGATTTTATTGGTGACTCAGTCATCTGAGGCTTTATGAACTAAAGCCAAGTGAGATGGTCTGGTGTCTCCAATAGGCAAACTCCATGGAAATCACTCAAATAGCTTTAACCACTTTGATGTCATGAGTTCCCCCTTGTTTCTTGATTGTGCCTTGCCCTAATTAAAACAATAATGGTTGGACTGTGTGTGTTTACACTACTTGCAGTTCATGCGAAAATATGTGGAAACACTGACTTTAATTTTGCTCTTCCAAAAAAAGCATGTATCCAAATAATAATTTTTTTCTGCTTTTTTGGAAGCTTTTTCTTCCACCCATTTAAAAGCTTTAATTCCTTCCTTATCATCTGGCTAGTGACAGACAGTCATGTTTGGCAAGTGTACCATTTGCAATGTACATCCCATAATCAAAGCTTTGGGAGAGCAGCTCTGCTTTGCCCTGTATAAGAACTGGTAATGTCCACAGCTGGAGTTGGTGGTTCCATTGTTCCCACCGTTGATCCCTAGCCTTGAGTTCAGCTCTGGACTGCAGCACTAATCGGCTTAGACTACCCAAATGATCAGGGAGTGCTCCAGCATTCTCAGAGAAACAGCCAGCACTTCACCTCGGAACAACTGCACAAGAGGAAAGAATAAGTTAATTCTTTGGCCTTCATTTGTTTTGTTTAGAAAACCACCATGAAAACACAGTGATGGGAGGAGGAAGCCCGAAAAGGGCTATTTTTATGGAGCTAGTGAGGTGTGTGTGGGTTTAAATAATGTGTTGTTGCAGCATGAGGACACTGAAAAGGAAGAGAAATGGGGAATGTATTCCTGTTAATTTAAATAGGTAAGGACGGGATGGCCCTTCTCCATTTCCAGGGCCACTAGGATCCTCTCTCCAAATTCCATTGTACAGTTAGTATTATTTATTGTGTGTATTACAGTCACACAAAAGAGCTCAACTAAGAGCAGACACTCATTGCGCATATAGTAGCCACACGGTACATATAGCGTAAGACAGCCTCCACCCAGAAGAATTTAGGAGCAAAATACACCAGACAGAGTAAAGCTGGCAGGGGAAATTGAAGCACCACAAAGTAAAATAACATGTCATGGTCACACAGTAGTGCAGTGATAGAGCTGGGAAGAGAAGTCCAGGCCAGTGCCCAATAATAAACACTTCACAATTAAAAAAAAATTATGAAATGAAAAAATGATGACAAAGGTAGCCCTAAGATTGTGACTGAAACTGCCAAATGAGAAAATTCAGAGAGGAGACTGACTGCATTCTGCTCTTCATTTCCACCATTATGTCCACTGCCCAACTCAAAACAGAGTTGACTGTAAGCTTCGTCTTTTGTGTTAGAAGACAGAACTTCAGAAAGTCAAAGATACAGTATTTCTATTTTTGATCATTATCTTCTTCCAGAAAATCCCTCCCTCTGTGCCGAAGAATTAATAGGATGCTTTCCAACGAGTCCATACATCCTCCCATGTTCAGCCGATCCAATTCCCAGGCCTCCGTGGATAGCACCTCAATGGAGGATTTCTGGTGTGAAGTAGAAAGTATCAAAGAAAACAGTGAACAAGGGCAAGAAGAACAAACACTATTAGAAGTCAAGCCAGCTGATGGTGAGCATACAAATTCCATACTCGTCCTCCCATATTTTACTGTGACTAAATTCTTTCACTGACACCCTTACCAAGGCTTCTACAAACTCCCAGTATGGATGCAATTAAAGTACAGGTGGGCTTTAACCACAAAATGTGGACTGGGACTCTGATTTCCTTTAAAGTCAGAGGGATTCACATCTGGGGAGTTGGTCTGAGTCCACCCATCCATAGTATTAATCAAGAATCACAACCATGCCAAAATGATATTGTGTCCATGGTAGCTCCCTTTCTGAATTTAACAGACAACACAAAGTAATTTCTTGAGAGAGATTTACTCAATTTTGTGTTTTCAGGTATTTGGCACTTTGATTTCTGGAGCAGATTTTTCTGAATTGATCTTTCCTATGTTTCAGCAAGAGATAGAAGATGTGTGAAATGGTATACAGTAGTTAGGAAAGGAATTTCAACAAAACTTCATCCCAAACATGAAACAAACCAAAACTGAATCTAGTTTTTTTGTTTAGTTTTGTTTTAATTTCTTGTGCACCTCCTCTTCCTTGTTTCCTCCAACCTGAAGAGGAAGTTGTGCCACATCCAGAAAAGTGGATGTATTTAACCTTTCTCAATATGGATGTCATTTAGATGTATCCTTGCAAGGACCTGTTTTTATGAGACTGCTAAACCAATATATTAACCAAAGAGAGATCTGTATTTTTTTGAAAATTCATGTTATCCAAACTTCAAAGCTTCTTGAAATTCACACCATTAATATGAACCACACTTAATATGCTACCACTTTGATATGCCACCTCAAAAATAAATTACCCTGGCCTTTTTCCTAATATATTTGGAAATGGAAATTTGAGATGGGGAATGTTTGATATTTGACATGTCTGTTTTTATTACACAGGTCTGTGACAATCCAAAAGCAAACTGTACAACACTATCAGAGGCCTGAGCTAACATAACATCTAGGGTTATATTTTAAAAGCATTGGACTGTGTTCTTTTGATTCAATTCTTATTGAGAATTAGAATGTTACTGGCTTACTGCCACATTCAATGCAATTTAATTGCACTCTTTATGTACCTGAACCTTTGTGGAGTTCAGGCAACATCTGAGCTGTTTCTAATTATCCTCATTTTCAGAAACATCGCAATACGCTGCTGTTAACTGAAACACTCACAACTATACAAATGATTCTGCATTCTCAGGTTTATTGCTAGTCTGATTATGTTCCTGTCTCATTGATTTTTTTCCCCTCTGCTTAAAATTAACAATGAGACTATGAGGTAAAATCCAATACCTTTCTATATTGCACTTACCTCTAAATGGCTCCAATATTGTTGCTTTTGGAAACATATTCAGTGAGGAAGTGAACTGAGCATTAGGAAAATATTTGGTATTGGATCTAAACTCTTTTAAATATTCAGTTATAATTATCAGTCAAGTTTAGATAATACCACTATTATTGCTCAAAACTCAAGAAAACCAAAATGTAAATCCATTAAAAAGAATACAAACCTTTTGATACATCTTTGAGGAAAATGGGAGGGGAAGAGAAGCAGATCTTTTGAGGAGAATAAACTTTCTCATGAATATGTGTTTTCAAAAAGATTAAAAAAAACTTCCATACCATTGACATTAATAACAGGGGGTTAGGGAGTGGGGATGGGAGTGAGGACTTCATCTTGACAGATAAAGGGCTGAAGAAGTGGGCCAAGCGATGGACATATTAGTGACATCAAAGAGGGCTGAACAGTAGCTTTACCATCAGCAGTAAAGTATGAGGTATTTAGACATACATCTATATGCCATGGAATTGGAAATTGTGCAAGGAATCACTGGAGGAACAAAATCCAGGTCCTTTGTATTTTTGAGAAGTGGGACAACTTGCAGTTGGTTTAGCAGAGGTTCATTTCAGAGCTGCACACTGAGCTGGGCAGAAGCAGTTGGGGAAAGCTGAATTTTTAATGGATGGCATGAGAATTTAGTAACAGTTGAGATGACCTAAATACTTTGGAGATTGTCATGACCCCTAGGAAGAAACATTTCTTCCCTAATATTCTCTGAAAGGAGAAGGGAGTTGTACATTGAGGATTATGGCTCCTTATCATGGTATCTAGACTTCATTTCTAAGTAAAAACCAGTGGATTGTACTGTGTGAAAATAACTTTAAAACAAAACAAAAAATGATTACTAGTCCTTAATTAAACCCATTTATCTAAAACATAAAATTAATTTGAATCATTTTATGCAGCAATTGCTTCTATGAAATAGTTTCACTCTAATTTGATCATCACTTTGGTTTTCACAGTGCTACTTAGCTATTGTTTTCAAGTGCTACAACTGGACAAATGATGAGGAAAATTATCCACCAATCTTTTGGTGACATCTAAGCAGAATGACTTTTTGACTGTGCTCACACTCCATTTTCCTGTGTTTTCACACTGCCGTACATACAGAGCTGAGAGATTTGTTAGATGTGTTTCTGGCGGCTTGTGGAAAGGCAAACAAAGTAAGCAACAGGGTCAATAGCTTACGTAAACCCTAGCAATTGAATTGTCTCTTTGTGCATCTAATTGCCAAAGTTCAGTAAATTGGGTCTATCAAGCTATCTAGATCAGGAGTAGCAAGACTTGGTCCATGGGCTGGATCTGACCCACCAAGCCATTTGTTCCAGCCCACGGCTGCCCTGCCACTTCCCCACCCCCAAGCCAATTGAGACCTGGGGACGGGGGAGTGTGCAAATCTCCTCCTCCCTCCAGGGGCGCACGGCACCAGAGGGAACTGCAAACTGTTCAAAACTGGCAGGGTGGGGTTGTGACAGACTTCACATGCCCGCCCCCCCCCCGCCCCCCTCAGGCCAAAAAAGTCTCTTCCTGTTCAAAACATCTGGCAGTTCTCTCTAGGTACCACACACCCCTGGCAGGGAAGGGGGGAAAACTTCACATGCTCCCCCACCCCCATGCCAATCAGGGTCTTTGGGTGAGGGAGGGTGAGAAGTTTCCTCCCCACACAAGGGATGGGCCCCACCTAGAGGAAACAGCCCCCTTCTGCCCAAGACACTGCCCCCTCCACTCAAGGCCCCGCCCCTTGAGGGGCGGCCTGCGACCACTTGCAAAATTTGTGAAGTGGCCTCCCTTCAAAAATGATTGCCCACCCTGATCTAGATTCTGGAATGTCAGGAAGGAAATTAGAGCAAATGTGTAAATGCAGGTGTGCTATTAAAAAAATAATATGTTAATAAAGAGCTCGTTGACTAGCTCTTTTGTTTCTGAAAGACAAAATCAATCCATTTCCTCTTTGACATGTTTGTGTTGCCTATTTGTAAATCAAGGGTGTAGCCTCAACTGGACCACCCCATGAAGTACAGGTCACCCCATCTCAAAAGGATATCATGAAAGTAGAGAGAGGATTACTGCCAACCTTCCGTTGTTAGATGGAAACATCCATACAGGACATATGTATACTCATATAGGAAACTCAAAGGGGTTTCATTGATCTTCTTTAATGAGGGTTGATGTTTAGTGAACTTTCTAGGTAATTATGGGCAGGCACTATGCTATGTGTTTCACAATGCTGCATTAGTGTACTTTAGCGGGCTTGATTTACCCCTGCCAGGCTGTTCTTCTAAACAGCCATTGTGCAGAGACAGCCAAGCTGGGGATTGTTTTCAGGATTGACAATTTGTTGACGAAACTAAATTGTACTTACTTGTGTGGCCTGATACAGATTGGAAATGGAGCCTTCCTGAGTAAAGGCTGGCACACTAACCCAAATATGCTACATCCCTACCCACCCCGTACAAGGCATGTTAACACTCTCACTCCTTCTCAGAGGGGGAACTTGAAGCTGAATGGCTGCAAGATGCGGGCTTATCTACATTGATTTCGGGGGCTGAAGAAGAGGATGGGCAAGCCCTGCTGTCCACACTGACCCGCACGCAAGCTGCCGCAGTACAAAGAAGGTACAATACCTACACTCAGACTATGAGGAAGAAGAACAAACACACTGTCAGGGATGTGCGAGACATCTTTGGAGTTAATGACTCTTCTGTAAGTGGCAAATACTTGCTAATGGAGGGTTTTGAACTTTATTCTTACTTATATTACTGTAGCACACAAATGTCTCAACCAGGGAGCCCACTCTGCAAGGCAATGTAGAAGTAGTAAATGACAGTCCCTGCCTCAAAGAGTGATGTCTGGACCTTTTTGATACCATATAAGCAAATAAGCTATCCTTTGAAAAGAACGCTACAGCCAGCTAAAATAGATGGTGCAAAGCTTTGCAACTAAAATGCCGTGTCCTTTGCCTTTCATTCTGCAATCCACTATCAAGATAAACATTTACTCCCTTATTTTTTGGATATCAGTGAGTTACTTTTGGCAGTTGTGGAAATTTTTCCTTGCTTCTGAGGACACATGCTATTTACTCAGCAATCTTGGCAGTGAGATAAAACCTCTATAGTGAAGCAATAGGGGGCAAGTGTGCATAAGCAGTTAAACACCTGCACGCATTTTTATGATTGTTTCATTGGCAACCTTATTTCACTAATAAGGCAAATAAAAGCCCATTCTTTATTCATTTGTTCAGGAATGAACATTTCTTCCTCCACTTGTCCCCGATGACAGATACAGAATTGCCATTACTTATCCCTGGGCATTGTATTTATATGGTTTTATTTAATTGTGTGCCCTAAGTCCACATACAAAAAAAATCAAAAGAAGCATTCATGAATTTAAATGTGTAATTCCTGTTGTCCTTAATGCAGATCATCACTAAACTACCAAGCCCTGGTTTAAAAAATGGATAGTGTTGGTTATATTGTTGAAAAGTAGTAAGAACCTGCCCTTTTCCTTGAAAATATTCAGTCCTTTCTCATTTGTTTATTTTTTCCAGAAGGTTCACACTATGCACTAATAACCTGCAAAAGGCTATTAAAAAGACAAAGCACAGCTGCTTCACATGAAAATAGGAGTTCAAAAGTAAAGCATGTGGAGAATTAACTTAATGGCTCAGTTTCCAGTTTAAAATAGCCTCTCTGGAACCACAAGTTCATATCCCAGCAAGACTGGCACAGTACCACGTCCTACAAGTACCATGGTTTCCTGTGTTTAGAGTCTCTTGGTTAAGACTCCAATTTCCCAGACTTCTTTGCACAGACATTAAAGATCTCATGGCACTTTTTGTAAGATTAGGCATTTTCCTTAGGCAGAATATCTATCACTTATCTTAAAGCTCCAGCCTTCTTCTCACTTTTTACCATGAGGTATTGGCATGTTAGTCACCCTCTGAAACTTATTAGATATGATATGTATAGCAGAATGCAGTTTCTGCAACAAAATGAAGTTTAATTATGCCAATAAAAAATGGGCACCAGAAAAAATATTACACTAGTTCTTTTTGTTACACAGAGAGTTAATTATAGAATAATAGGACTGGAAGGGACCTCGAGAGGTCATCAAGTCCAGCCCCCTGCCCTTACGGCAGGACTAAGTATTATCTAGATTATCTTTTGTTGATTTATTGGTCTTCTCCTTTTGTCTCACTTAAAGGACTGTAAGTTCTGGAGCTATCTAAAGGCATAGTCTTCAAGTTTTCCTTTTTACAATTACCTTTTTTTAAATTGAGCCCATCTAATTGTTCAGTATTGTGAAAGTCTCAGATCAGATTTAAAAAGTAACCGTTCTGCCAGTCTTAGGATTTCTCATTCCTTCTTCCCATGAAATTGTTTAGTTCTGCCTGCATTGGTAAGCACCTATTGCCATCACAGCCACATTTCACACATTTGCCTTCACTACTTAAAGAGAATACAGGGGAGAGCTCTAAAGGACATGCAGGAAACAAACTCCCATTGAAAATCAATATGAGTTGGGCTCTCAACTGCTGTGTGACATTGAAAATATCCCCACTACATGACCCACTGCTATGGGATTTTGATAGACTCTTTTATTTATCACTTCTCCAGTGATTAGGAAAAATGTGAGGAATTAATATTGGCAGTTTCGTCCACAATGACTGATGTACATTGGCTGAATTGCTGATATCAGATAAATCGCCTTTTCTTCAAATGTTTGCATGCTCATCAGAAATGCCATGTGAAACTCCACATAATAGTTTATGTAACCCTCTACGTTAAAAGAAGAGGTGCAGTCTTCATCCCGCCCTCTAGGCATCATAAACACTACAGCTGCGCAGAGGAGAGGGATACAGAGGGAAACAGTGATTAAACCACAAAGTGAGATTTCTTTTTATAAGGGTGACACACTCATCTTTGCCCACCGAGAGGATGAATACAAATTGGAGGAGAGGAGAGGAAGAATACAAATTGTTAGCATTTTTGGTTGCATAAATAGCTATCACCTGTAGAAGAAAAATTGTCTTTCCTGCTTTTATACACCCTCCCCCCCACACACACACATACACATACTCCAACCCTCTAAAAGAGCATTCTGCCTTTCTTTTTTCCATTTTTAATTTACTTTGCTATCAGCCAGTGGGGAGTCCAACAGGCTCTGGGGGAGGGAAGCATCCTAGGCAAATTGGCAGGTTTATTGAGGTTTTCCACACTGCCTAGAGAAGGAAAAACTGTGTTTCTAGGTTCATTTGCCACCTATTGCTGCAGTCGCTTGCTAAATGAATTGGAGCTCTTACCATCAGGCTTAACTCAAACTGAAACAGAGATAGGGCCAGATTGTGAATGACGCCTGGGTGGGTGCACCAGGAGGGGACTAGGACACGAGGAGTCCTTGTACCCACGTTTAGAGGCCAGCCATGGTTCCAGATCCTTCACTCTGCTGAACACAGGACTGCTCCCAAACCACCCAACATTAGTGGCAAGGAAATGTGATCAATACGGCCATAGGCTGCCCCTTTTCCGGATGGAAAGGTTAACCTGGCTTTGCAGTGGGAAACCTGCTACATCCTTCTAGGGCAAGATGCCAAGTGTATGTCACTCAGGAGCTCCCTGCGGCTTCTAGGAGGATAGTGCTTCCTTGAAGCAATCTTATCCTCCTCTTAATAAGGCAACTCTGTCCCACCTCTAAAACAGGGCTGCCACATCAGGCCCAACTGTTTAAATGTTATTGCACATCAGTCACTGTGACTAGATTTTCATGGGTGTTGACTGCCCACAGCTTCCATTAAGATCTCCAGGAGCTGCAAGTGCTCAATAGATCCAAAAATCTGTTTGTTGCCTGGTGCAACCTATCCGTAAAGTCCAAAAGCGGGGAGCAAGTTAAGCTCCATACTAATGACGTACCTGACCCTGCACACCTGATTTTCAGAGGAGGTTTCCTCAGAGTAGTGGATGAAGATGGATCTAATAAAAAATCACTAACTAAACTAGAGGTATTTGCATGAAAAGGCATTTGCACTTAAAATGCCTGGAACTGAGTCGTTCAAAAAGCAAAGACAGCTAGCAGCATGAGCAGAACTTAAACATCTCTTTAGTGTTTATGTTTCTTGGTTGCAGTGCAAGCAATTTTGCCTTTGTGATGCTGAGATGATTTTTTTTTTACCTCTTCTGGATAGTGGAAAGCTTTTAAAGGAAATGAGCATTTCCAGCTCCACCTTTCTTTTGCTAGTCAAATTTCCTGTTCCTGTGCACATCGTGCAAGTAAACATTGGAGGCTTTTTTAGTATCTGTAATGACGTTATTATCCATTGGCCAGAACCAGGATATCTAACTGAATCAAATTCTGCTGTCATTGGAACTGCATCCAAGCCAATGGTGTTTCACACATGTAACTGAAGGAAGAATTGGATCCACTAAGTTGCAAGCTTTCTAACTTTTTAACAGTTTGTTTTCAAGGGACTATATCAATATATAAAAATCATGTACTAACAAAAATGGAGGAGAGTCTCTGTCCCAATCAGCTCCCTTTTTGTTGCTCAGTTGATATAAACAAGCAACATTTCCTGAAATTCCCCAACATGGCCTTCCCTCCTTTTATTGGTGGGGAGACAAGAATCCAGAATGTCATGTATTTTAGCTATTCCCAGCATTGTTTACAGGGGACTATACTCAACAGCAGGAGGCAGGCCGGATCCAGCCCGCCAAGCCAGTGGATCCAGCCCACGGCTGCCCTGCCACTCCCTCTCCCCAGGTCAATCAGGGCCTGATGGCGGGGGAGCAAGCAAAGTCTCCTCATCCCCGCAAGAGCATGTGGTGGCTACAGAGACACGCCAGCTCTTTTAAAACAGCCAGTGTTTATCTCTAGCTGCTGTACACCTTTGGCAGGGGGGAGTTTTACACAGTCCCTGACCCCAGGCCAATCAGAAGTCTCTCATGTCTTGTCCCCACTCTGTCAGGGGCATGCAGCAGTTACAGAGACACTCTATCTGTTTTAAACTAGCCGGCATGTCTGTCTAGCCACCGCATGCTCTTGCGGGAGCACTCTCCCGCCCCCAGGCCATTACTGGCTTGAGTGCAGGGAGAGCACAGAAGGTCTCCTCCCACTAGGCTTCTAGAGGTAATGTTTGTCTCTAGGGAATGGGGTGGAGATGAAGGGAGAAGACCAGGACAATCAGGGTGGGGGAAACACAAGAAGTCTCCTGGCCCCACCCCTTCCACCTGAGGCCCCGCCCCTTGGGGGGTGGTTCAGGGCCACTTCAGAAATTTCTTTTAAAAATTATTGCCCACCTCTGCTCAACAAACTCATATTAGAGCATTTTGCAGGCTACTCTAACTTACGCTGGGGTCGAGGCAGACAATAATTGAGTTGTAGCTGGCCCCATAACAATCTCCTTTTTCCAAATTGTATACCCATCAGAAGCAGGATATTTTTCCTGTGTTATTTATAATATTTTATGTTATCAATGCTGGAAGGATTTTACAAATCTAATTCATGTTCACTACTTTTTCTTATTTGCCTATTTTTTGCACTTGGTTGGGTTGTCATAAAACATTTCTTTTAATACAGGGTTTTTAAAAATCATAAAACCATGCTACAATATTCCATTTCTTTTATTACACAGCTCTTGCTTTTTAATGGTTTATAGTTCAAAGCAAACCTTGTGCCTCAAATCCTGTTTGCTATCAGGTTGGTAGCTTATTAAATGGACTCTCTCAGGAGAGATTCTATTCATCTTTCATTTGACTTTGTTATCCAAATAACTCAAAGGATAAGATTGTATGAAACAACTGCAACATTATTTTAGTCTTCAAGTTGGAAGGTCTGCCTTCCTTTTAAATACCTGCCATGTTATATCAGTCTGAGTGCTGCTCCATTGTGTATTAACTACAAACTGGGAAGACAGTGTGTTCTGCCTCTGGGGAAGGCATCACTACAGATTGTTAAATGGTTTATTCAGCTGCTTAAAGAGCAGCTTTGATGGTTTCAGCAGGGTTCTCATCAGCACCCCTCCACTGGAATGATGATGGCTATACTTCCGAGCCTCAAGGGACTGGGTAGCATGTAAAAACAAGAGAGTGGGAGAAATGACACAGTTCTTTAGGATCCTAGCAGTAGGCATAGAACAGCACAGGTTTTAAAACAAAGATTTTAGCCAAGGTAGCTGGTTTCGCTAGGTGCCCTTTTAATCATTTTAATATTTCTGCACTTTCTTAATCCCCGAACATGTCTTCCTGCTTCAGATTCTCCTCCTAGTCCAGTTCAAAGCTCCTAGCTGCAAGAGCAAATTCAGCACACAAAACTGCCACACCAAGTGAAAGCTCCTTTGTCTTTCAGCTCTTATATTTGTCTCTCTTCCTCTGTTTCACACACACACACCATTTTTACACAGTGCAAAATGGTTTACTGAGCAAAACCAAACAAAAGTAAGCAATAGAAAAGAGATTTTTTTAAAAAAACTGTTTGCCACTCTGATTAAGAACCTGTGTTATTCGTGTAATCCCAGTTATATATAGTGTAGCCTATGGGAGGAAAATGCTGAAGTTCCTGGAGACTGTCAGTGGTATATGAAGTTGCTCAATACTTTTCAGGATGTGCACTGCACCTTAACCACAGTGATTAAAAGCAAGATGAATTACAAATTGATATGAACCTTTAACTTGCTGCAGTTATACCAAGCAGTTTCATTAGTTAATTTCAGTCGTTACATAGGGGAGAACTCATTAACTGTGTAGAGCTGTAGCAATACTCACTGACCTCAACATCTGCTGCCTGAAGACGATTACCTGCAAAGATGAGTAATGAAAATCACTCTCTGGAAGATCAGAATGGATTGTTTAAATGTAGTGACAAAAAATATAAACTGTGGATTGATACATCGTTAATTGAGTTGTAAAAGTTTCTATCCTCTTAGTTTCATTCTAGTCTGATCATTTTTCCTTGCCTATCAGCCCACATTTGAGACAGCTCCAGTGTCACCAATTCCTTCTAATGGTATCCAGCTTCCAGGGCAGAAGCCAGCTTGGACATCAGTGAGTTGTGAGTATGCCAACCTCTAACCAATCTTTACTTGATCTTAGAAATGAGAGCTAGCAAGTACCTTTTAGGGTCAATTGGTTAATCTGCTATTTTATGTTCTGAGATACCCTATGTGCTTTTTGTTAAGATTATTATTCATTACAATTATTTCTCAGTAAATATTTATATCACAGAAGAGTTCAAAGTCCCTGTTTTGAATTGGGGCTGTGGTGTGCTGAACACTTTACACAGAACAGAGCCTGTAGTCTCTAGTCTATGACCCAATGTGCACTGTAATTCAAAATATGTTAATAGATTCCTGAGACCTACCACCATATTGTTTTGTAAAGTGTTTCATAAGATAGCTAGCCTTGTTTACCCTGTAATAATTTGAAAGAGCAATAGCACCTGTATTGCAAGAATTATGTTTGAACTTCCAGAACTGCCAATCTCAAGTGTTCAAATATGATGAGTCATGTCCCCAATAACCATAAATTTGGCTTAAAAATCCTAAGGTTTAAATAATTATGATCATACATTTGGGGATTGCTTTATTCATCTTCTCATTTCTAAGGCCTTAGGATGCACATGGGTCAGGTTCCTAAGCTTCCTCTGCAACCATGAGAATTAAAAACATACTTTTTTATTTTAATGAAAGCTGAGATTCTTACCTACTTGCATAATTCCAGGAGGTGGGACTTTAAGTATTATAAGACTCATGAAAGTTGGCACAACACTAGAGCTCATTCAGGCTAATATACTTAGAAGTCTATAGAGACAAGGCATTGCCATAGTAGAAAGTTCCCTCTTACGCCTACTAATTGCAGTGGGCAACTAATTTCTGGAACAGAGCTATTGATCATCTTGTCTTTTGGTTCTTGGATTATATTAGAAATTCCACGAGGGCTGGCATAGCTTTGCAAACCAGATGGTAGTATACAGAGCCCTGTCTGAACAGGTTGGGCCTGTCCTATATTTTTGTATTCCCCAAGAGCAGCAATAATGAGAAATTGTAAGGAAAAAAAGTATAAACAATAATGACCAGAGAAATAATGTTAACAGCACTTTTCTAGCAATAACTTTTAAAAAAAAGAGTGTTCACTGGACAAATGCAGGAATAGTTTCCCTAGACAAGAGAGGTCAGATCATTATGCACAAATGTGATGATAAGGGTTGATTTTTCTACTGATAAACAGGTTCTTCCACTGATTAAGTTACAGCCTAATCACTCGTCTGTTTTCCATTAACACCTTCCCAAGCTTTTTGTTTTGATTTTACCATTTTTAACATCTCTGAACCAAACACAAACAAACCTCCATTATTCATATATAGTCTCCCTTGTTTTCAGCTAATAGCTGTCTAGACTGTGGACTAGATAAAGACAGCCCATCAGTAACAGAAGAGCTATCCTATGAGGTTTCTTTCTCAGAATCCATTACAGTGGTCCCAAAAAGCAGAGAACGGCAGAACAACCAGAGATTCAAAAAGGATGATTCTGCTTCGTCTGTAAGTTTAAACCCCTCATATTGACTCAATAGTTCTTCTTTACTCCATTCATTTCCTGCTTCATTTTGCCCACTACAGTGAAGTCTCTTAAGCTATATTGGATTTCCCTCTATATATGTGTTTTAAGCTTTATTATATTTGTAAAGGCTTCTTGCTGTACTTGACTGTCACCCACCAGGCAGCATTCACAGTGAGGCACCGAAACTGAAATGTGTGCTTAGTCATAGACACATCTATACCCAGCACAATTTAGGATATATACCCCAATACTTAAAATGGTATTGCAAAGTGTCACCCACTAATATTTCACATAAAAACAAAGATCAGTTACTGGAACCAATTCTGCCAATCCACCTTTATTACTTTACCTACTTCCCTCCCTTTATCTGCATCCATATTCTCTACTTTCCTCAATATGGGTTTTAGTTTCCTGAGATCTGTTAGATGTGGGAGGAAGCGTGAACCTTGATTCTGTTCTCCAGTATCACAAATTGTCTCAGATTAGTGTTTGGCAAAGATACAGCATACTAGATCAAGGAGTCAGGGACAGAAAGTTATTGTCCAACCAGGTATGCATAGTTGTAGTCTTTCAGCCAGATGGCATTCTCTCTCTGAGCCAGGTGGCAGCTTATTGATTCTGTCAGCTTCCAAGGGTTGTCCATTAAAACAGATTCATATCTTGAGAGGAAACTTGTGCCCTGACTCCCAAACTTGAGGTCTTTATGATCAGTTATGTCAAGAATGTAATCAAAACCACCATCCCACCATCCAATGAAAGTCTGAACACTGGTTCCAGACTTTAGCCAGATGTATGAATCAAGCCATTAACC